>NW_025767418.1:0-566900 GCF_003918875.1 Haliotis rubra
CTACTATCCTTGTCCACATTGGGGTTTGTTTGTATGCCATATTAACACATATGTAGATGCAAGAACACAACTCGAAAACTCGCATCGACAGGGATTTATTAATGTTACTATTTTCGGTAGTCGGTGACAAGTCATTGGCTTATTATCGTTGACATGACTCGGTCCATCGATGAGGTTTAAGAAACTAAAAGAAACAAAATGATTCTTTTAGCTAATACATCAATTACAGCATTTACATATAACTTTTCTGAATTTTCAAATATAGGATTTCATAATTATCAAATATAGCTATTCAAAATTGTTAGGTAAAATGTTTGAAGATTGTCCGACAACGCATTTGAGTAACATGCTTCAATAGCAGCTTTCTATCAAAATACACAATAATAATGGTCAAAATATTCCCATGATAACTCCAACAACATATACTATTCAAATGTCATATAAAGTTATACAATGTATGATTAAAAGTACTCACATTTGTGTTGCCATACGGAGAGATTTGCAGACAGCCAAGTGACCATGTGGATAGCACAGTGAATCAGCCTTTGCATGAAGATTTTGTGCAAGGGTTAGGTCATGTGACCATCAATAATGAAAATGAGGCTATATATTTACTAATTAAATTTACAAAAGTTTTGCCATTACGCTGGATTTGAACCCTAGCTCTTTGGATCACAAGTCTAATGTGTTAACCACTAGGCCACCGTACAATACACTCATTCATGCCTGGTTTAACAATGCTTAACATTACTGAATATAACATAACTTGTATTTAGCATTAACACACCCGGCCCGTTAAACACACCTAGGGTGTTTAAGACAAAACAATACAATAATGCGGAATACCTAACTGGTCTTGACAACACTTAATACCTGAGATAATCAACTTATTCTGCAGCAGGTACGAGCAATACTAGTTTGTGAATTGGCCTTCGGAGATCTGAACCTCTTGTCTTGAGGGTCACACTTCTGACAAAGCCACGACTGTCGGGTTCAGTGTCCACAACGCGAGAGCCATGAGCCAAGCATTCCTGGGGAGGTTATCGTCCTGGGGAGGTTATCGTCCTGGGGAGGTTATCGTCCTTGACCAGAACAATATCGTTTACCTTGAAGTTCCTTTTTGGAGCTTGCCATTTCTGACGTTTCTGAAGTGTTAAAAGGTACTCCTTTCTCCATCTACTCCAGAAAAGCTCTGCCAAGTACTGTACACGTCTCCATCGGCGGCGTGCGTAGACATCAGATGCCTGAAATACTCCAGGTGGTGGAATGTACGCACTGGATCTTACCATCAGCAAATGGTTGGGTGTCAATGGTTCTACATCTGACGGATCACTGGACATTGTTGTCAGAGGCCTAGAATTCAAAATCGACTCAACTTCACACAGGAGTGTTCTATACAGCTCATCATCAAGGCGTTGACTGTATTCTTGGAGAAGCGGGTTGAGAACACCACGGACAGACCGTATCAGCCTTTCCCATACACCTCCCATATGACTGGCTGAAGGTGGGTTGAACTTCCAGATGATGTTCAGTTTCAACAAGTAATTGTGAACTTCAGACTGGTCGATTTCATCAAGTGCATGACAAAGTTCCTTGGCTCCACTAGTGAAGTTTGTGCCGTTGTCACAAGAGATCTCTTTCACTGCTCCTCTGCGGGCGATAAAACGTCTAAGAGCATTAATAAAGGAGTCTGTATTTAAGGAGTTGGCAGTCTCTATGTGAACAGCTCTGCTAACCATGCAAGTAAACAGGACACCATACCGTTTTACTTCCTTGCGTCCTTCTCTGACGGTGTGAGGGCCAAAACAATCTAGTCCAGTGCAGGTGAATGGTGGAGATGGCTGTACCCTGTTGGTCGGGAGATCGGACATAATCTGCTGACCGGTGGACATCTTTAATCTCCTACAAAGTACACATTTGTTCAAAATACTTCTGACAGCAGAATTAGCGTTTGTAATCCAAAATTCCTCTCTTAGTGCAGACAGGACATGGTTTCTACCAGCATGACCTAGTCTCTCGTGTACATCACGAACAATCAGATCGGATAGAGGAGACTTACGTGGCAATAGGACAGGATGCTTCATGGTGTCGCTGATGTTGGCATTGCTCAAACGACCTCCAACTCTGAGTAAACCATCCACAAAGCATGGGCAGAGATTGCGGACAGGACTACTTCTTGGTAGTACAGTGGGTCGATAACCCATTTCTGTGTTCTTAGAGAGGATTGCGATTTCTGAGCCATACTCCATGTGCTGAACAAAGGAAAGAATACTCTTCTCGGAGTCTATGAGTTCTTGAAGTGACAAAAGAGCGTTATTTGAGGGCTTTCCTTTTTGAGACTTGCTTTTCAGAAAGTTGAAGAACCTGCGATAGATTGCGACTGCTCTTTTCAGTCTGTACCAGGATGAGTAATAATTGAGGAGTTTACTAACAACATCTCCAGGGGAATCCGCTGTCTCATTCAACGTTGACATCACAGCAGCTTCAATTGTTTTCTGAGGTTCCGAAATTGATTTTGAATCAGGCATTCTCAAGAACTTTGGACCATTGAACCATTCAATGGATTTCAGGAACTGTGAGCAGCTAGATCCTCGAGATGCAATGTCAGCTGGGTTGGTTTTGGAATCGACATACTTCCACTGTTCTGGTGTACTGAAGTCCCTGATAAGCTTCACTCGGTTGGCGACGAACACTGGAAATCTGTTCTTTTCACTGCGAATATACTGCAGAACAGTTGTTGAATCTGTGTAGTAGGTGACACGGTCAATGTTTACATCCAGTTCCCGCAGGAGAAATTGTCCTATTTTCACAGACACAGTAGCAGCTGTCAGTTCTAATCTGGGAATAGTCAGGGTTTTCAAAGGAGCCAGTCGAGCTTTGCCCAGGAGAAGTGTTGTGTGGATGTTTCCATTTATGTCAAAAAAGCCTAATGTATGCAGAGCAACCATATCCTGTGGAGCTAGCATCAGAGAAGATATGTAACTGTTGAGACAATACATCACCAAAATCAGGAGGCTTCAGACATCTAACAGTTAGACCTTTGAGCATTTCGACTTCCTGGAGCGAATTTGTCCATCTGCCTGCGAACTCCATACCGATGTTGTCATCCCAGCCTAGATCCTTGTCCTTACACAAGTCTTGAAGGATTCTTTTAGCAGGCAGCAGCACCGGTGCGACGAGACCTAGAGGGTCATACAAGGAGGACACCATGGACAGAATTCCTCGTCTAGTAAACGGCTTCTCTGGCAAGTCAACCGTGTACTTGAAGCAATCCAGCTTGGTATCCCACTGAAGCCCCAGTGCTCTCTCCATGGGAATATCATCTCGACTGAGGTCAACGGCTTGAATCTCCTTGGAGCGATGTTCTTGAGGAATGGAGGACAGGACCATCTTGCTGCTGCTTGTAAACTTTGTCAAGTTGAATCCACCATCCGCACATGCAAGCTTTACATTCTTTATCAAGTCACTAGCACACTCATCAGACTCCACAGATTTCAAGCAGTCGTCGACATAGAAATTGCGTTCTATCGTTTGTGCAACCTGGTCGTCATAGTTAGATCTGGACTTGGCTCCTGTGCTTTTCAGGGCATAATTGGCAACAGTGGGAGAGGATACAGTTCCGAAAGTGTGCACAGTCATGCGGTACTCCTTCAGCTCACTATGAACATTACCATCAGGCCACCACAGAAACCGTAGATAGTCCTGGTGCTCCCGTGGAACCTTGACTTGATGAAACATGGCCTCTACATCTCCCATGAAGGCAACTTGGTCTGTTCTGAAACGAGCTAAAACACCAATGAGAGAATTGGCAAGATCGGGGCCTTGTAGAAGAACATCATTGATTGATAAACCTCCATACTTGGCGCTACAGTCAAAGACCACTCTGATCTTGTTCAGCTTTTTCGGATGATACACTCCATGGTGTGGCAGATACCAGACGCGTCCAGGTTGGCAAGTAATCTCGTTTGCAGGAACTTCAATGGCATAACCCTTTGCCAGCAGTGTATCCATGAATGCAACATAATCTTTATGATACTGTGCATTGCTCATCATCTTTTTCTTTTGCCAAAGTACCCTTTTTTTACAGCTTGCTCCCTGTTTGATGGCATATTTAAATCGTTACGAAAAGGAAGAGGAATTTCATAATGCCCATCTACGAACCTCAATTTTTCCTCGGTCTCCTTTATAAATCTTTGATCTTCAATGGAATAGCCTCGTTCACCAGGGACTTTCCCAACATCAGCCTCGTTAAAGTCTAGTTCAAACAACTTCAGCACAGTGTCAGGGGGTGATGCATTCTGATACCTTCTCATGTTCCTTTAGAGCAACCATGTTGCATACAACTGATTTGTCTTCCAAATTACACTTGACCTGAAGAGGGCCATTTACTGTCCAACCAAGTTTGTACTTCACAGCAAAAGGTCCATTGCCAGATGATGGGGTGACTTCAAGAGGTCGAAGACCATCTGAACAGTTACTGCCGATAAGAAGGCCAATATTCAGGTCTGGTCGATACAGCGGCATCATTTCAGCAACATTCTTGAGGCCTGGTAGTTGCATCAAAGCATCCGATTTAGGAATATTGTCGTGACCGACAGGCATTACATCTTTACAAAATGTGCGTGGCAAACTAACAAACTGTCTATCAGAGAGGTCGGAGATCACAATATCTGATACCACTGTTGTGTTGATGAGGTCTGTTCCGTTCATCGTTTGCAACCTCAGCAACGTTGGTGTTGACTTTGCTTGAAGTTCATCCTTGAGTCCTTCTGTGATAAAGCATCCTGTGCTGCCGTTGTCCAACATGGCGTACGTTTGCACAACCCTATCGCCTCCATTCTGTCGGACGTTAACAGGAAGTATAGGTTGAAGCACAGTCTCTTTAACCTTGAATCGTTGATTGTCACAGAACGTAGCTCCAGTGATGACATTAGACTCGCCAGTGGATGACTTCTCTTTTGAAACATAGTCCGGTTGCCCCTGTCTTGATTGAAAATTGTAATCATGTAAAGCAGTAGGATGACGTTTGCCACAGTGTTTACAAGTTCTTTTTTTCATGCAACCCTTTGAAATGTGGTTAAGTCCATAACAACTGTAACACCGGTTACTCTCCTTCAAATACTCTCGTCTTTCAGAAAGTGTCTTTTGTAGAAATAACTTGCAGTCGTCAAGATCGTGAGACTGTTTACAGTGGAAGCAAGAGATGCCTTTGCTTTTACTTTGTGATTCACTTCCGATATGAGTAGCGAAACTTGTGGATTGAGACTTGTTTGATTGTTTATACTTATCAGAGAACCTATCCTTACGACTTGTATCATCATGTTTGGAGAGCAGTGCCTGTTTACTGTAGATAGGTTCATTTGCAGATCTTGCAGCGAAGTCGATGAAGTCAACGAGATGCTTGAACTCCACTTCCTCCTGCCCATTCAGTTTCATAGTCGTAACGCGATCCCTCCACCTGCTTTGGAGATACGCCGGGAGCTTCAAAACAACACACTGCATGTTTGGTGCATGATTAAGGACAATCATATGAGAAATACCTCTCATTACATGATAACACTTTGTCAGAAGAATAGAGAATTGCTTGAGTCCTACGTTGTCCTCATTCTTAAGATTAGGCCAAGTACGAATCTTGTTCATATAAGCTGTCGAGATTCTATAAGGATCACCATACTCTTTGCAAAGCAGGTTTCTTGCAGCAGCATACCCTGCTAAAGGATCCATATGAAGACAACCAGATATAAGATCTTTGGGCTCACCTTGAAGTTGTTGATCGAGGTAGTAAAGTCTATCTGCCTCACTTGACGTATGTGGAGCAATCCTGGCATCGAACGCCATGAGGAAGGCTGAAAACTCTGTCGGGTCTCCTGTGAACTTGGGCACTTCCGGTTTGGGAAGAAACATAGCATGGGACATCTGTCTTTGTGTCTCTAGAACAGCATGGTTAAACAATGAGGACTGATTATCAACAGCAATACTAGCACCTGGATTTTGAGAGGTATGATTCAATGAGCTCTGATTTACTGGCAAAAAGTCTGCTGCAGAAGGGTTAATTTTCTGTTGACTGATCTGATTGTACTGTGACGACGGAGTCGTGACAGATCTTAATGTGACAGTGGGATCACCTAGACCTTGACCTTGACCTGCAGCATCTGCCTCAGAGTACACCTTCTCTTTCGCCGCTGTCTTAGCAATCTTGGTATCAAGCTCCACTTCTTTCAGCTTCATCTCAGCCTGGGCACGAGCTTGGAACATGGACTTCTCTGCAAGAAGCTCTGCAAGTTTCGCTTTTTTCATGAGTATGTGAAGATTTAACTGAACTTGATTTACCAGAACGGTGTGAATATTTAGACTTAGAAGATCTATTAGTACTCACTGAACCTTTCTGTGACGCAGATTCATGTAACTCATTAGCCATTTCTCTCTCTGCACATAGGACCCAGCTTACTAACGAGTCTCTGAAGCACAGGAATGATGATTCCTTCTCATTCGAACTCTCTCTCTCTCACCAAAGCTCTATCTTCTTCCTCAAGTTGACTGCAATACAAATCTACACATGATTTATAATATATCAACAAATCATTAAAGTTGTCAAGACCAGATTTCACTAAATGCAAGTTGTCAATGTTTTCTTTCAAACGATCAAGTTCATTTTTTACTCTTAGTACATGCTGATAAAGAAGAAACAGTCTTATTTCTCAAAACTCTCAAATGTTCAATTCTGCCTTTTTCTGTAACAGTTCTGTTTTGACGTAACTGCATCCCAATATTTGTCGACACTCTCGCGGTGTTCTCACTATCACCGACACCACCACTGTCAGTGTTCACATCACCAACTGTGGACGTTGTTTGCCCCTCAGAAGAATGACGACGTGACCATTCCTCGCTGTAGAGGTGACTATCATCATCAACGTTGCCCTGTGACGCCATGCCTCACCCTTGAACCTTGAGCACTCCGGACGTTTTACACACGTTACACGGTGGTGTAAAACTTGCAAGGATATCAGCAGCCACTGCTAAACGTTGGATGCTACTGACCACCCATGTAACACTTGACTGTCTGCAAATTTTCTTAAACAAATGTAGATGCAAGAACACAACTCGAAAACTCGCATCGACAGGGATTTATTAATGTTACGATTTTCGGTAGTCGGTGACAAGTCATTGGCTTATTATCGTTGACATGACTCGGTCCATCGATGAGGTTTAAGAAACTAAAAGAAACAAAATGATTCTTTTAGCTAATACATCAATTACAGCATTTACATATAACTTTTCTGAATTTTCAAATATAGGATTTCATAATTATCAAATATAGCTATTCAAAATTGTTAGGTAAAATGTTTGAAGATTGTCCGACAACGCATTTGAGTAACATGCTTCAATAGCAGCTTTCTATCAAAATACACAATAATAATGGTCAAAATATTCCCATGATAACTCCAACAACATATACTATTCAAATGTCATATAAAGTTATACAATGTATGATTAAAAGTACTCACATTTGTGTTGCCATACGGAGAGATTTGCAGACAGCCAAGTGACCATGTGGATAGCACAGTGAATCAGCCTTTGCATGAAGATTTTGTGCAAGGGTTAGGTCATGTGACCATCAATAATGAAAATGAGACTATATATTTACTAATTAAATTTACAAAAGTTTTGCCATTACGCTGGATTTGAACCCTAGCTCTTTGGATACACTCAAGCCTCTAATGTGTTAACCACTAGGCCACCGTACAATACACTCATTCATGCCTGGTTTAACAATGCTTAACATTACTGAATATAACATAACTTGTATTTAGCATTAACAATGGTCGGGTTGATTTGGAAAACATATCCAATTTTGGAAAGATCATGTTTCTAATTTTGGAACTTTTTGGAAATATGATATTTCCAAATTGGAAATGTTTGGAAATCACCATTTTTTTTCTTGTGTCAGACCTTTGACAGAACGAAATGCAATGCAACTATTCTCTTTCAACTTGTCAGTTTTTACGTAACGAACGTGTCAACGAACGCTTCATTGGTATTTTCGTCGAAAATTACCCAGAACCCGGCAACGAAATATTTATTGCACTCCTTATTAAGTATAGGAACTCTGTATGTTAATACGCAAACACGAATTTTAAATTATTTCCATCACAGTGATAAGCGCTTGTTGAGAAAAGGGGTCTCGGTTGTCATAGCTGCAGGTAGACAGGCGTGTTACCACACTCTGTCGTTCATTCAGTTTTATCGACCTCTGTGTACACAGACAGCATGCCATTCACCCTACCCGTCGTCAGCCTGACTGTACAGTAGGGGTGGGTATTGCAGAGAATTTTTATATTGCGATATATTGCGATGCGGAAGCATATATTGCGATATGTATTGCAATTTATTGCAAGGATTATTTTTTTAACAAAAACTACTTATAATCGAGTTAATGCTTGATTATAAAGCAAAGACACAACAAAATCACTATGATTGATTAACCTTTTATAAAAACTTTTAATCATGACAAAATAAAAATGTAAGTAACATTTGGCTTAATGAAACAGGGAAAAGAACAATTCAAAAACGGAAATATCCGAAGATTTCCGAGTGTTACGAAGTTTCCGAATGCATGTCAAAATACCGGTTTTCAATCAGCGTATCGCAAAACGTATCGTTTTCATGTCTGAAACCGGTAAATACCGGTAAACCGGTTATATTGCGCAGCCCTACTGTACAGTTAATACACATACAGGCGTTATGGGTGATGGCGGTGAAGCTGCTAGTACTTAGTACGTGAAATGTACACTGAAGTTCCGGGAGTATATACTTGTATCAGTAAAGGGCCTTTGTGGTATGTTGGTCATGCAGTCTTTAGGGCAGCGTAGGGGAGAGGGTCGCCCGTGGATTGTGGTTGCTGCTTCAATTCTAGTTCGTGAAATGTACATTTAAGTTCCGGGAGAATATACTTGTACCAGTAAAGGGCCTGTTGTATGCGTTGGTGATGCAGTCTTTAGGGTAGCGATAACGTTGGGAAGAGGGTCGCCCGTGGGTTGTTGTCATAGTGTGAAAGTATTCCCCCGGACAACTGAGTCTCAGAGGTAAGCATGTAAAACAACCAGTGAAGGAGTAAGTGAGTGAATTTAGTTTTACGCCGCACTCAGCAATATTCCAGCTTTATGATGGCGGTCTGTAAATAATCGAGTCTAGACCAGACAATCCAGTAATCAACAGCATGAGCATCGATCTGCGCAACTGGGAACCGATGACATGTGTCAACCAAGTCAGCGAGCCTGACCACCCGATCCCGTTAGTCGCCTCTTACGACAAGCATGGGTTACTGAAGGTTCATTCTAAACCGGACCTTCATGGGTACCAGTGCAAGGGAAGGTGGAGTAATGGTAAGGAAGAGTGCAATCACGTCCATAGAGGTAAATAGATATGGGAGTTTATATTATTTTATCCACTAGAATGAATAGATGTAGAAGTTTATACTTGTTTGATACTTCTTCAAGGATGAACATATTTCGGGATTTATATTTCTTTGACACTTCGCCAAGGATTAACATATATGAATGGTCAATGTAACATCGCCAAAGGCCCTATGCCAAACCTGTAAATACTGTCTATTTATGTATGCCTTGCATATGTGAACATCTGTTCATAATTATAATGTCATGTAAACATGTACTGGGAAATAAAAACGTTAAAATAAAACAATATAAATATAACTATTGCCATATACACCGGGATATAACTGAAATGTTGTGAGGTTAAAACAAACTCCCTCATTCATGATAGAACCACTCAGGGAATATGCTTAAGATCTGTCATATATTTTCTCAACAGTATAACTATGTATTTCGTCGAGCCAGTGTTACTCAGCATCCAAATGAAGCCCCTATAAAAGAAACGGGAACCAACTTGGATTTTGTCTCTGTGAAAACCGACGTGGAATCCAGGAATGAGGGTGCGGTCAAAACTCGACCTACCATCAGTAAAAAGAGATCTGAGTTGAAGTCACAGCTGCAAGAGAGACCTGGAATGAGTCATCGACACAGAGATCTCCCAAAGCATCACGGGAAGTCTGATGAGGTCATGCGTGGTAATGTGACAGTGGAATGTCCGCCTACAGCCAAAATTGTCCGGATCTTCACAAGCAGCACATTCACAGGTACCGTTCAGCTGACAATGTCAAGGACGACGCACACGTATCTGCACATTTCTTCAGTCATTATTGTCTGAATAAGTGGCCTGTTACCATTCGTCCATCAGATTTAAAATACAGCTATACAGTCAAAAAAATGTAATTCTTCAAAGGCATTTAGAAGTTGGTGTAGTAATAAAAGACAAATATATGGGTAACAACTTCTTTATTTGTTTCATACGACGTTTCCGGGCTAGTTCTTGCCCCTTCTTCGGGTGGATAAATCAGAAACATCGTGTGATGTCGTGTCTTACAAAAATATGTTTTACGTACTTTGCATGCAGTACATTAGTAATATATACTAGCCACATAAAGAAACTGTGCATTGTCAAAATATTATCCCATTTGATAAGTACGATAACAATGTCTAAGGTACATATAAACTTTAATGGAGGGATCATGAGACCATAACAAGTCTGGAGAATTTCAATTGAAAAGTCAATCACAATGACGTACCGAATCCACAAGCGGGACAGGGGTCAAACGACCATGTCACAAGCTCAATAACGGGTATGTCCACCATCGGCATTGAGAACAGCAGTGCATCGACGACGCATAGAGCCTATCAAAAAGGCTTGTGGGCTGTCACGCCAGATACTCTCAAGTTCAAGGACGTTATCTGGCGGATGAGGAAGACGGCGTAGACGTCGATCCATCTCGTCCCAAACAAGCTCTATCGGGGAGAGATCCGGTGAAATTCAGACCAAGGCAGTAAGTCAACGTTGTGGTGTTGCAATAAATCCATAGCAACCCTTGCCGTATGAGGGTGGGCATTGTCCTTTTGGAATGTTAACCCAGGGCCATGACGTTACAGATAAGGAATTGCCACAGGTCGAAGAATCTGATCCCTGTAGCCCACACCAGTTAAGTTGCCCTGAACAATCACCAAAGGCGTGCTGTTATTTCACCCCAAATCATCACGGAACCACCACCCAAGCGATTCCTCTCCAAGACACAGGCCTGTGCATAACGTTCTCCCACGCGTCTATAGGCACGTTGACGTCCATCACTATGGGAAATGTTAAACCTGGACTCATCTGTAAAAACAATATTTCTCCACCAAAACAAGGGTCTGCGGACATGATTTCGGCACCACATTCGGCGAGCTTGCCGATGACGATGTGTCAGGATAGGCCGTATGGCGGGACGTCGTGGTCTGATCCCGTGATGACGTTAACGTTGTCGAACTGTGTTGGGGTGGATACGGCGAAGTCCTGGGATGGTTCGGGCAGTCATCACTGCAGTCTGAAACCTGTGGCGAAGATTGGTCACCCTTATCCATCTGTCCTGTCTTGGCGTTGTTACACGTGGACGTTCAGAACGTGGCCGATCGATGACGTCATTTGTGTTCTGGTAGTGTCTCACCAGTGCAGAAATGGTGTTCCGGTGGCAGTGGAAATGTGCTGCCACTTGTCGTTGAGACATTCCCCCACGGACCATCCCAATGGCCTCATGACGTTGTGCAGACGTGAGCCTTGGCATGCTATGCGTTTCAATAGTCGTTTAATTTTTTGAACGATCGCAAGGGCAGGGCTTGAGCTTTCCAAAGTGACAGTATTGTGTGGCATTCATTTACTCTGTTTCTCTTTCCCGGAATGCACGTGCAACAACGTATTGCATGTCTCAAGGACGAACCCACTGACGTCACGGAACGTGGCACGTGCATGCATGTTGGATACATGTCACTAATCTCTGAGTTTAAATCCTTATGTTTCTACACAGGTTTGATAAATTTAGATTTTAATTTTTTTATGCACAGTTTCTTTCTGTGCCTAATATAGATACTTTAACTTGGGATCATTTACAATCTAGTGTCTGCCAAAACAGTTCTCTATTTTGACTCGTGTTTGTTGAGGTGAAAATTTGACTTGGTATATATTTTGTATGCATGTTACATAGGCGCCATCCATACGGCATGACACGCTTACCTTTTCCAAAGTTTCAATTCAAAAAAAGGTTTCCATCAAACTAAATCAACAAGACATGAGTACACTGTGTGAAGCCCACGTCCGGTATTCCCCGCTGTGATATCGCTGGGATATTGCTAAAAGCGGCGTAAAATTAACTCACTCACCTACTCACAGATTCACAAGCGTTTGTAATGATGACACGCCATGTTTACGTCTTTGTTTACGCGCAGCTTTGACAACAGAAAGCCGGCCGAAAATCACGCCTGTATGCTGACATTTGTAAGCGGATAATTTGGGTTCCACGAGCCTACCTTTCACGACGCGTTTAACGCGATAGTTATTGGGGCATTATGTCAAAGCCCAAATAGAACTGTACGTTTGGACCGATCTTCGTATTTGTATTGTGTCAATGTCCCCCCCCCATGTGGAATCTTTGTGTGTTGAGTAAGGTCGTCACTATTTCACTCTCCATCAGAGACCGTGTTCTCTTTATCGACTGTTACCTTGCTCAAGGGAGGCAATTCACCGCAACTGCTCGTCTCTCGAATACAATGTTTGTAAATGGTAACTATAAACATTTGCAGTAGGCCTAATTATGTTTATGATAGTTCAACTTCAGTTAATGTGTTGGGAGCAAATAGACCTTACTTCTGGTCCAAGTCGCCCTAAAACTATATCACCACCACCACCACCGTCTCTCGTCCATGATTACAAACCTTCGTCGATTTTATTCCAGTGCTGTGTTGAGGTGTTTGTCGGGTATACTGTCCCGGTCACGTTCGATATAACGCAGGATTTATGATACACGTTAAACCATTGGATATCGTGTGTTGCTGTAGTCCCAATACTATTTACATACCACCCACACCTTCTGATGCTCAAGTGCCATAAGCTACACGTGTCACATGCCAATACCGGAACTCGCAGCAGAGCTACAGATATCTTTTTTGAGTCATTGAGTTATGTACTCGCTTGTGTTCACCGCATCCTAATATTCCTTTGCGTAACCAAATATATTGTACCTACATCACTCAAAACTCATTTGGGTATTTTGCCATTTTCCATTAATTGTAAACATATGTATAATAAAGTTTAAATGTTGGTTTATGTGTTTGTTATTTATATTTGATATGTTATATGAGAAACGATAAGAAAGACTGCAAGTTGCCAAGTTCAGGTGCTGAAATTGAACCTCTCAATATACCTCAGTTATTTTATCTTTCTTTGTTTGTACGCATGTAAGATCAAATTTAGTGAGTATTTACAAACCGTCAAGCGTACTTGTACGCAACAAACTTAATAGGAATTGAGTTTTCACATAACTATTTGCGTAATTTACGCAGATACGCAGCTTATCTGTACCTATGGTCGCAGTGGCACAAGCTACCGGTAATACAACCCTGAACTATAATACCAATCTATTCCATGCAAGGTTTTAAGGTTATTTTGTTTTACGCCGCACTCAGCAGTATTCCAGCTATATGGCGGCGGTCTGTAAATAATCGAGTCTGCACCATACAATCCAGTCATCAACAGCATAGTATCGATCCACGCAATTGGGATACGATGACATGTATGTCAGCGAGCCTGACCACCCGATCCCGTTAGTCGCCTCTTACGACAAGCATGGATTACTTAAGATCAATTTTAACCCGGATCTTCACCATTTCCCATGCAAGGTAAAGACAAAAGGTCAAGACCAGAAACGAACAAGCCTTTATTAAACACAGAAACAGGTTCCATTCGGCCCTAGAATCTACATTAGCAGTGGAAATCTCTGGCTTAGTGCTGACACCTGGTGTTCACGAAAAAACGTCAGGATAAACACCCCGTTTAGGGCATTATCCTTGCCAAACCAAAACACATGGAATGCTGTCCATGGCTACTGTTCCAGACACAATTGTTCAGTGAACCTGTGATATAATTGGACTATTGATGACTTCGGTGTAAAAAACAATACTCGATCATTTCAGTATCAACGTGGGCTTGATCAAGGGTGTTCGGTGGGGTCCTTTTGGATCTTGCTATGGATATATCGGCAGTTTGACGTCTTCAAATATAATTTTTATGTAAATGTAACAGGGCTATATTAAAAGATTTTATTCATTGTTAAAGCTATGTAACGTGTATCACAGTCTTCTTTGTTGAGCAATATGATGAATATGGAATTGAAAACAAACAATTTCAAATATTAAATGTCAGTAATATCGGGAAATATTGTTTATGGTCTTAGGCAGAAGTATACAAACTATTATGTCACGGACATGATTATTAATATATATACAATACCGAGGCCTATTACATGGTCAAATGCAGGTTTACATTAAGTTATTACTTGTTTAAGTACATAAAAGTACCAACTCAAACAGCTAAACTATTAATAAAATTAATAAAATGAAACGCAGAACAGACGGACCACAAATCCGAATGACTGAAAGTTATCACTTATATCTGATGTCCGTTGGCAGTTACTTCCACCTTGTCTATATACGACAGGTTCAACAGAGGGTTTCCACATCCTCTTAGGTCAGACATTAAAACGACTGTTTCATTAAACCCGATCAGTACTCTCTTCATGTACTGAGAACAAGTTATGAAGTCTCCACCAACTCTCCCACCCCCCTCCTCCAAGTGACACACGCTCAATATATAACATGAACGTTGTAGTTTATATTTAAGTATTGTCATTTTTACTGTTACGAATTAGGAGGGTTTTCCCGAAATTTGAATCAGCTATTCAGGCGGGCGCCTTTCTCTCTGACTTTTCTGTTTCATCCCCCAGATCATCCAAGTCCAAATCTGAGAAATCGTAGTTCAGGTCCAAATCTGACAAACCCGATTTCAGGTCCAAATCTGACAAACCGGAAAGTGAAGAAATCGCGTCGAGATCCTTCTTGTTTTGAGACTCATCATCATCATCACTGGCGTCACTGTCCACCTCATCGATGTCTTTATCAAGGTCATCCGGATCATCAGCTTCATCCGTGTCCATTGCCAGTTGTAGTTTTAGTTGAACCGCTGCAAATATGTAATCATATAGTTATACAGAAGATATAAATGACACTTTGAACGCATTTTGAAAACACCCACACGCACGCAGTCACGCACGCACGCACACAGTCTCATATACTCTCAGATTCTGGCCTATAATTTCTGGTTTAGACAAGTATCATATAGTACAATCCCACTTTTTGAAGTCAGAGTGAAGTATAATGGTATTCTCGTGTTTGTTTGTGTTGCTCTTGCCGTGATAAGGCCACTTATATAGCTCTGACCCCCGCGCTAGGGCATGCTCGAAGAGCAAATAGGGTTACTGACCCGGATAACCCAAGCTACACTAGAAGGTTATTAGTCACATAACTTATCCCACTGGGTACCCATGTTCTGCTGGGTTAGGCAAATGTGCAGACACTCACTTGCCTATAGTGAGACCACATGTATCACATGGGCTTCCCTTTGGGGCAGGAAGAAGTCCTAGAAACAGTCAGGAGTCTAGCTGCCAAACACGGTCACCCATACAAGGAATCTTTCGTGACCAACGTTGCTTAGCCTCAATTTAGTTGTGACCTGAGCTCTATGTACAATACCACACCAACACATATTACAGGAATGTTGCTAAAAATGCAGCAAAACCATCTTCACTCACCAGTTTCAATCTGAGTGATATGTTCACTGTGAATGTTGATAGTTTACGACAAATGGTTGATTAAATATGTCATTGAACACTTACTGTCAGGTCCATAGATGTCAGGGAAACTGGACAAAGGCTTGAATGCTTCCCTGTTTGGGTCATCTGCAGATCCTCCTGCCAGACTCCACACCACTGGCTTCCTGAACTCTCGGAAGTAACATACCACATGGTAGCCATCTTTGGTGAGCGATAAATCTCGTGTCTGTAAGGAATGACAAAAGGTCACATTTATACTATAAATTATTTCCTTAAATACATCATTGGGCCCAGAGGTAATGGAAGAACCCCGAAGGGTGGCTAAATCAAACCAGTAAAGTGAAAAGCTTAAAGGAAACGATAGAAGTCTGTTCAACAGATTTTTTATTATACTGATGTTTATTAGGTTTCTTCAATACCTGGACATTTGGTAGATACTGAATAAGAAAAGTATAACACTTGATATGTTTTATGTACTCTGCTACTGGCTGATTGAAGTTTATCAACACTGTATATGTACATAAACTTACGTCATAATCCGGTGAAAAGGTGGCTATGGTCTCAAATGTTGTCCTGTCAATCATCTTGATCACATTGTCTTCACTGTAGGTTCCATGTGACATAAAGTAAGGCCCAGCCTTGACAAATGAAAGCTCAGCACTGGGATGTCCTTCAATTCTCCTTTTCATCTCTCCTGGGAAGTTGACAAAAAGGAAACAAGGCAGATGTACAAGGATGACAGTCTTTCAAGTACACCATCCATCCATCCATCTATCCACCCATTCATCCGTAGATCTCGATCTCTCTCACTCTCTCTTTCTCTCTCTGTTAGATTTCTGTACATGTACTCATGCCAATAATGGTTGTCACCCCTTCGATTTTATTAATAGGACTGGAAAATGTACAAAGAGAACCAGAAGAGATGATAGAAAAGCAAAGATTTAATATTCGCATAAACTTCTCATAATCCTAAATACACGGCCATGCAACATAGGCCAATCATGTGCCTCTTCTAGGAAATCATTCGCTTTAAATAAAGAATTCGTGTAAACTTACACATTGCGAAGACGTAATGTCAACAGTTTGTGGTAATGTGGGTTTCACAAAATGAAACGTGTACTGTCACGATAATGATAGAAAGAGAGTCTGATCATTCAAAAACATTTGTGCAATGTCAGTAACGTGTTGCTCCCCCTTGCGCGTCAATAAGGGCGATAATCCGGGTTGGCATGTTGGTAATGAGTTTGTTGACACCTTGTGAGGCCACATCGTTAAAAATTCTCACCAATGATGTCTCCAAATCGTCTATATTTGATGGAGGAGGATCCAGTTTCCTTATTTGACGGTCCATGTGGTCCCACATGTGCTGGATGGGATTCATGTCTGGGCTTTTGGCAGACCAGGGTAGTATGTTCACACCTTCCCTCGACAGGAAATCATCAACTGCTCGAGCACGATGAGGACGAGCATTATCGTCTTGCAGCAAAAAGTCGTTGCCGCAATCACGGCGAGCATGCGGCAGGCAAGTGTGGTCAAGGACATGTCGATAGGTCCGCTGGTTGACGTTCTCCTGTAGAACCAGTAACTCAGTTTTACCATTATAGTCAATGCCTCCCAACACAAGAACAGATCCACCTCCATCCTGAATGAAACCCTCAACACAGTCATCCCTGAACCTTTCTCTTTATGTCGACGTACTCGCACCCGCCCATCGATCCTGTTTAGCAAGAAACGTGATTCGTCCGTAAAGATGACGTGACGCCAATGTTGCAGTCTGATATTTCTGTGCTGCCTGGCCCATAGAACACGTAACCGCTTGTGTTCTGGAGTCAGGAATGGTCGACGCAGAGGTCTTCTAGCTCTGTAGCCTCTTTCAAGCAGTCTATTGTTCACGGTTTGACGCTAAGTCGGACGTTAATAAGGTGATCCCATCAGTCCCTCAGTGACTTTGAAGACAAACGGCGGTTGCGATGTACCAGACGGAAGAGTACACGGTTATCACGTTGCGAGGTTTTTCCAAGGGCGAGCTGTAGATTTCTTTGCAGTTACTGACTGTTGTGTTCGATAGAGTTTTTTTAATTCTCTGAACAGTTCTTTGCTTACGTTAAGTTGCAGACTGATCATGCGATTTGTAGCACCTGCTCGACTCATTCCACTGATTTGGTTCCGTTGGACGTTGGCTTCGGCATTGCAGGGACAAAAAGTTTCAACACCAAGAGACACAGGCAGAGGATTTATGGTCTGACAAAAGCATATTTCATTTTCAGTGCAGTTGGTGTGTATTGAAGCACGCACAGGTAGCGTTGTATAAAAAGCACGTGCTTAACATGCTATTGGGTTGACAAGTCGTAATTGAGTAAATGCCCGAGCTTACACGCATGTGAAACACTTTGGAACAGTTTGTACCATCTCTTGGACAATGTTTGACTTTTTGGTGGATGGTGGAGGGGGGGGACAGCCATTATTGGCATGAGTATATTACTTTGGGTTGGTCTCCAATATTGTAGCCATAACGCATATTTACACATGTACACGATGGATTAGATATAATTTGCAAAAGAAAGTAGTACCACTGTATCAGATTAACCTAAGGCTAATATCCAACCCCATTGTAAGTACAAAAGCTTCTATTAGGTTATATCCTGAACACCTCTGTTGACAGAAACACCCTTGTGAATAAGTGTATCATCATGTGTATGATATTGTGTTACCGTGTTCAGATGGATGTGTACTCCAGGCTGACCTACCTGTGTTCAGATCGTACACTCTAATGAACGCATCGTTATGGTTACAGACCAGGGTCCTGTTGTCTAGCAGTGTTAAAACATCTACCCCGAGATCCTCGTTGCCATCATCCTTTTCATATTTATGGTAGAATTCATAATCAAAGAATTCCTTGTGGAGGTTGTCTGAAAAAAAGTCCACGAAAATATTTGCATACATATGTCACGTCAGTAAGAAATAATACCTAACTTTGGCTGTCATCAGGAACAGATTTCATGTTCCCTAAAGGGCAAAATATGCTCTTTAAAAGTAGGGGAACAGGAACTTTCAATTTGGATAGGAAAACAAACTTTTCAAAGACAGACATCTTATGAATGCACAACCATGAGATGCACGTGCACAACGCAGTATCCCCATACACGTGCATGGGGTGTCGATAAATCACTGTTTACCATTAATGTTCACACACAACTTGTATCACACAGTTGTTAGTATTTGTTTCTAGTCTGTGTTTTGTTTGTTTGAAAATGGAAATTGTATACATGCAAATTTCACGTCATACACCAACCATCTTTCAAGAGCGATTACTGTACAAACGACTATTGTCATAAGGAACATTGACTGACTCCGATATCCAATTAAAAAAGTTCCCTTACTTTTGTCAAGAGTATAACTGTGAAACGTGTACACACAAATTTAACAAGAAGTCTTCACGCTGCTCTGACGAGTTGTACCTTACCAAGACCGACTACATGCGGTGACCTTGACCGACTACATGCTGTGACCTTGACCGACTACATGACGGGAGAACACAACATGCGACTCGACAAATTCTCTTTTTTGCAAGATGAACTGTGATATTATTTTATAGCCTCTGAAAAATCTGTCAAGAAATGATCGGAATCTCTTCAAATAATCGACCCATCATGTGTGATAGCCTCTGAAATTTCTGTCAAGAAAGGATCGGAAACTCTTCAAATAATCGACCCAAAATATGTCATAGCTTCTGAAAGATCTGTCAAGAAAGGATCGGAACCACTTCAAATAATCGACTCATAATATGTGATAGCATCAGAAATGTCTGCCAAGAAAGGATTGGAAACTCTTCAAATAACTGACCCATAATATGTGATAGCCTCTGAAAGATCTGTCAAGAAAGGATCGGAACCTCTTCAGATAATCGACCCAATCTTCTGGATTGCTGATTATGTTACTTTGAAATGTACTTGAAATGCATTTCTTAACCCAAATGGCATAACTTTGTACTGATAAAGTCCACCACGGGAAGAAAACATATACCTTCCTTCCTCGTACAGTCAGCTGGAGCTGGAGACACCCCTTTCAAAGCTTATACAGTGATCAGTTCTTGGTTATTTAAAAGAGTCAGTTTTGTATTACGAGTTCATCTGTTTAAGGTGAGCACAGCACATTAGGTGTTGTCAAGCTTTGGTACCAGGCATCATGAAATGAACATATGTTCCTCTTGTATCAGTGTTTCAAATCTGCCTTTTTATATATTCAAATCTGAATTGATACTTACTGTTATGTAAGTCCCAGCACAGGGCTATATAGTCTTTCCGACCTTCAGGTTCCTGTTGGGGATGTGTGTTCGACTGCCATACCAAATAGGCGTCGTCATCGGTGACTGCAGCATCGTTAATGTAGATGTAATCGCTGTTCATTTGCTGTGGACTGATCTCATACAAACATGTCCGTTTGAGAACGTCAAACACGTAGCAAGGGCCATCATCTGTAGCCGCCAACAGGACAGTGCCTTTCTCACCAGCCTGCAGGTATATTCATACAGGTAGATTTAGAAGATGCGAAGCAGACAGGTGTCCAATGAAATCCTTATTTTGATTTGTACTGTGTGTTGTCGAGTTCTTTTAACAATTGACTTGCCTTTGCACGTGTTTATGATGGTGCCACTGGTACGGCAGTATAACCTCATCTTTTCCCAAGCACGTGTTATCACCGCTTCTTGATGGAGATTCAATATCAATGCATTCTACTGGTTAATGGTCGAAAATGGTTAGATTCGTAGAATGTTATGCACTAATGACAAAATGATTCCCATCTTTGTCAAATTGGTGTACATTTGACATTAGGATCACTTCATCCAACACTAGGATACTGCTATTCATTGTAAAGCAATACGTGTTGGAAGGACATCTCACCGATTTTCTATGTCCTTGTCTGATCTGGTATACGTATTCAACGTACATAACTCTGATTCAATAGAATGGTTATTTTGAAATGTCTTTCATTGAAAATGCAGAGATTACGTTACAGATCACCATGCAGCTGTAATATCACAGAACATGTTGGTCATTAAGTCATACGTTTAAGGACGGTCAGCTTCAGCCTACCTTTATTTCATCAAATCTCTTTGTATTGTTTGACTCCATAATGGCCAACGTCTCTCCAGTTGCAAGATCATATAACTTGATTCCCTTGCGTCCTCTTGTTGGACATGCCACTTCTGAAGTGTGAAATAGCTATTGAAGTTTGTGATACTAACAGAATTGGGAGAGATCTACCCTATATGGTATAGTAGAAGGGTTCAGGGCAGTGAGGTAGCCTAGTGGTTAAAGCGTTTGTTCGTCACGCTGAAGTCCTGGGTTCGATTCCCCGCATGGGTACAATGTGTGAAGCCCATTTCTGGTGCCGTCCACCATTGCTGGAATAGTGATGAAAGCGGCGTAAAATCACACTCACTCACTCAAATAGGTTCGAAGAGTGGAAATCAATCCGTGAACTACTCAGAAGAAATTGTGATGAAAAAAATTTGTAACAGAAACTCGATAATTATGAAAAATATTGTGTTACCCGGATGACTTTTGAATTTTGCAAATAAATTAATGATAGTTACTTTCTCATTACAATTGCAGGATACATGATCAGACCTATCGTCAGAGTTGCGGCCCTTTGATGTTCCAGAAACCTATGATCGTTGGTCAAAAGTATCGTCTCTAGGTTTATCAGCAGCATAATCACTCACTTTCAAACCGCAATGTACCCCTATCGAAGAATGAAAGTAACAGCACAACAAGTAACATACGCGACTGGGCTTAAATTATTTTTATATTATAGTTCAATTATTTTATGAAATTTTCCAACAAACCTTTCTGGTCAGCAACTAGAATGAAGTCTGAACTATTTTCTGACAGTTTCCCTTCAAACGTCCTTAGGATCGTTCCAGATGATAGGTCGATAACCTTCAATTTTCTTTTAACTCGTACTAGGACTTGCATGCTGTCGTCAAGGGGGATAACTGTTGACAGCGACAAGTCCTGAAAGACATTCAATCAAAAGTTCTGTTCAGACACTGACTTTCATAGACAACCTCCAAATCTATTATTGAAACGTGATACAACAACAAAGGATATTCTAAGGAATCTTTGATTCTATTCTCTTATCCAAAAGTTAGAAAAATAATTAAATTCAATGTTTATTGCTGTACTCACCACTTTGATATGCCGGACTACCTTCTTCAGTGGCAGATCGTAAACCTGAAGGTATTTCTTCCTGGATCCACTGGCTTTCAACAACACATATCGAGGGTTTGCCAGAGTCATCAGCTTCCTTTCAAAACACAACCCGGTGGGAAACTTGTTAGCTTACTGACTGATGCTATTGATCAAATCTATTTTGAGGGTTATTATTTACTTTACAAATTATGTTTCGGTGACGGGTAGACAAAGTGAGATGACACATGTGAGTTTAAATCTGAGAATGAGTGGACGCTTAGTCTACGAGTCAGAGAGCAATGCCTAGGAGTTATTACAGTGACTATTCTGTTTCGAGGACACATTCAGGATTACAATGGAGGTAATATCGAACCCCTAATCTAAACACACGTTGGTCATGCCTTTCCTTCAACAAAAATGAGTGAGGGCACATTTGACAGCTGGATTCACTGGTCGATACTAGGTCCTATTTAATGTGGTTTCAGGTTAAACAATGTAAAGTCATGTCTTTCTGTAATCAGTAATGCTTGTCCACAGAGTGCTATTTGCTGTGTGTCTAATTTCATGTCCGAGAGCTAAGTAAAATGAACATACATGATTTTAATGGGGTTTTGTTTCTTTCCGTCCTTCTTGGTTTCGGAGTGCTCTTTCACAGCATCGGTTTCATCATTACTCTCAAGGCACTCTGAGTGTTCCTCGTTTTCTTGATCGTCACTGTGAGACTTTGCCTCCCTCGTCAAATCCCAGATTCTAACCACTCTGTCATCGCTGAAGGACACAGCTGTTGTTAGGTCCTTCATCACCACATCAGTAATGCCTGTTGAACATTAAAAGTGTAATCATTCTCTGAAGGCTTTATTTAGGACTTCTGCATGTACAGCTAACACAGGCACACATACACCTAGACAAAGACACATACACACAATTACATATGAGTGTTATATAAAAGTCTAATCTTTCTCTGAAGGCTTCATTGTGGACTTCTGCATGTACAGCTAACACAGACAGCAAGACACAATTGTGTTTATGATATACATTAGATTACGCTTACTTCGAACCTAAAGAGGTCTCTACTTTTTGATAAGTCAGTAGTTTGTTTATTTACAGAAAATGGTCGGGGCAAGCAAATCATCATATCCATCGGTTCGTTACAAGCGGATTCGTTGTGATCGTTGTTTAATTTCGGGCGGTGGGGTAGCCTAATGGTTAAAGCGTTGGCTCGTCACGCCGAAGACCCGGATTCGATTCCCCACATGGGCACAATCCCAGATAGCAATGTCAGTTGGGCCAATGTTGGTCCAACATTGCTATCGAACAAACATTGCTATCAGGGATCTGTGAAGCCCATTTCTGGTGTCCCCCGTCGTGATATTGCTGGAATATTGCTAAAAGCGACGTAAAACCCAACTCACTCATTCGTAGTTTAATTCACATTATTTTCAAACAATAATAAAGGTAACTTGTTTGAGTGGCATTTTAGAAGTTGAGACGTACAATATATAACAAGTTTTATGGATAACAACTTCTTTATTTTCGTGAGTGCGACGTTTCGATACAGATTCTTGTACCGTTGCCAAGCAAGAGTGATACATGAAGTGTAGGAGCTGCATATATATACTGTATATAACAATTAAACAACATAATAGACAAAGGAAACAACATAATTGCCATGATTGGCTAAGCAGTAAGCTGATGAAGCCAGTAAGTGCATAAAGGATAGTGAGTGGAAGCCAGATGATGTTAGTTACAATGAGATGTTTTATACAATGGATGCGATGTTTATAGCAGACTGGGCTTGGTGGAGGAGTGGATCATAAGCAGATGGAATGAGTATCCTTGTCACGGTTGATGGTAGGCGTTTGATGTGAATGGCTTCTGAGGCTTGCGAGTGAAGTCCGTTTGGCTGTTGGCGAGAACCATCGCCAACAACCAAACGGACTTCACTAAACGCAAGCTCACAGAAGCCATTCACATCAAACGCCACAAGCCTACCATCAACCGTGTGACCAAGGATACTTCATTCCATCTGCTTATGATCCACTCCTCCACCAAGCCCAGTCTATTGTATAAACATCGCATCCATTGTATAAACATCTCATTGTAACTACATCTCTGGCTTCCACTCACTATCCTTTATGTCCTTACTGGCTTCATCAGCTTACTGCTTAGCCAATCATGGCAATTATGTTGTTTCCTTTGTCTATTATGTTGTTTCATTGTTATATACAGTATATATATGCAGCTCCTACACTTCATGTATCACTCTTGCTTGACAACGGTACAAGAATCTGTATCGAAACGTCGCACTCACGAAAATAAAGAAGTTGTTATCCATAAAACTTGTTATATATAATAATAAAGGTGACACTTCCAACAGGGAACTTGGTACGAATCTTATAAGAAGAAAGCAGACACTTTGTGGTGTCTACACATGAGCCACGTTATCATTGTGTTTTTTACGCTGAAGTCGATAAAATCACGGGTTGAATATATTGCAACAGCTCAAAAAATTACAATCTCCAAACATATACAACGGTATTTAAATGTAACGAATTTGTTCTGAGCATATGTTATAAGTAAAAGACGTGTTAACACAGAGGAAACCATACCTTGTCCTTGTTCAATAACTGTTGATCTAGATCCAGTTTCTAAGTTCCATAAAACAACATGGTGATTGCTGGGGAAGTACAGGGTTTTCCCATCTCTAGTAATCTTGAACTTCTCAGAGGAGTCTTTTTCATTACCTGTAAAAGTATAAGAAAAAACGATCGACATAAAGAGCAAGTTACGGAGCACAGATGTAGAAGTATGTAGACTACAAGTGTAGCTTTCCCTTTAAAACTTGAGCCATTCACTTTGATTGCGCACTATTGTATCCTGTATTCACACGCTGTTGTATCCTGTATTCATGACACTTCAGTTTTCCACCTTGTTACATCTAGTGGTTGATGGTTTCTTCCCACCTTGCTTCATTTAAGTAGATGTATACACTGTAGTTTTAACGCCACTGTCAATATGTTAGCATCACCTTCAATATGATGACCTCACACTTTACATACTAAATGGACTAACCTGGGTAGACACATTCCTGCTCCAATGTTCTTGTGTTGTATACCTGAAGGTCGTTTTTATACATCTCGGACAGGTAGAGTCGGTGACCGCTGAGGGAAAGGGCAAGAGCGTCAATTGTGTACTGGTCTTCATCACCATCTTTATCTTTGAACTTCTCGAAGATCTTTTTCTTTTGAATGAATTGTGACGTTTCGAGATCAAGAACGAATATCGAGTGCTGGTCATCATCAGCTACTGCCATGTATCGCAGACTCCCTGGGTTAGAACAGAAATAGAAGCCTCCTTCATCAATAAAGACACAGAGATAATCTCTCCTGATTTGAGAACTTTTGACTTAATGTCCGTTGATATTACATGGATTTGTATTTTTGTGTGCTTCGATTATTGGAGATGTACTGGTTCACTATCCAGTGAATATTGCAATTGTAGCTACCTACCAGCACATTGGGAACTGAAACCAAATTCCTGTTTTCTTCCAAGGAGAGTACACACAACCGTCTTTTGTAGAGTGCCTGTGTCAGCTGCATAAAGTGACACTGACTTTTCATGGAAGGTTCCAAGGATGCTGTTGCTCTTTCCTCCAACACAAAACAGACGGTTTCCATCTTCTAAGTGTATATTGTACAGTGGGGTGCCGGTTTTGAAATCATAACCAAGTATGTGTTCATCTGGATGAACAATTATTACAGAGTCATCGCAGCATAGTACAACTTTCTCCGGATCTTCCCCAACATCATCCATTGACCGAACCAATTTTCCACTGCCAACATCCCAGACTTTCACAGACCTGTCATAAGCACCTGGGAATACAAGATGTACAATCCATCATTGACAAAAATTGAGTTTCTTTCGTTGGTTCTTTAATGATGTACTCGGCAATATTCAAGCTTTGTGGCGGTGGTCTGTATGTAATCGAGTCTAGGTGAGACAACAGTATGAGCATTATTGATCTGCGCAATTGGGATACGATGACATGTTTTAATCAAGGCAATGAGTCTCACCATCTGATCCCGTTAGTCGTCACTTGCGACAATCATGGTTTGCTATAGATCACTTCTAACCCGTTTAAACAACTGAGAGCAACCGAAATAAAGAATAACTACAAATACAATCGTTGATGCTGTCGCGTTACTTGACATTCAATGACAAGGTTACTAAAAGGACTTACATGTTACAACAAAATTGGAGTCATTGGTCATATCAATTCCATACACGTCTTTTTTGTGTCCGGCAAGACAGTTCACCAGCTGTCCACCGGGTTCGGTTAGGACTGATCTGTCAGGCTGAAGGAAGTACCCTGGTGCCGTCTTACAACCATCTCGGAGATTCTCCAGGCCATCCCATACTTTGATCCTTCCCAGCAGCTGAGATGGAAGCTCGTTGGGATAGGATACCAGAGCATCTTGGGACAACTGAAGACTCTCTCCAACAATCTTTAGTTCTTGGTCATCTGGGTACACATTTCTGGCAGCGATAAAGTCCTCTAGGATAGGCCTGGATTCAATACATGCAATAACAGGATTTTAAAATAATACTCACTTTGTTTTATATAGGCAGATGGGTACATGGTTCAGTGTCTGAGTGTACCATTGAGCCATCAATACAGTTGCTACCCCCTTTGCCTTGTCTAACCAAAAGAAGTGGTTGTCTTCAGCAACCCATGATTAGCATACTGCTGAGGAAAGCATTAAAACACACCAAAAAAAAACCCATGACAGGCAGTTTGGATTAAAAAGGATATTACCAAGACTGGTTGGCTGGGAGTAAGATTAATGTGTATCATAATAAACTGTGGACTTATGGCTCAATGGACAACACTCAGTGTTTTTGGTACAAATGTATCAAAAAGTTTCACAAGTCCAGACTATAACAAATTGCCCAACACATGCATGCTACCATGTTTCTGTAATAATCTCACAGGACCGACAAACCCGATTTCATGTTGCCTTTGATGCAGTTTACCTTAAACCTGATGCATGTAGTTTTGACAGAAGGAAAGCAAAGTTCATCAAACACTCCTCCTTCAGGAGACCCAACTGCTTGGCCTCTGTCCGCTGGTAAGGAAGGTTGTTCAGTTTTCTCAAGTTATAACCTGTCTTGAATTTGTCTGGCTGTGATGCTGGCTTACGGTCAGCAGTTTCTTTGTTACCCTTCTTGTCTACGTATGGTTTAGCTTTACCTGAAGTTTAACATGACCACCATAAATATACAACGTCCAGGTAATGATGTCTCAAATGTCTGCCTTAACAGATCTCATTGGGCGTAAAGGTATAAACGGTAGTGAAAATTACATGAAAGCAACAGTCAGTGGTGATAAAATTGGTTCGCCAAAAAGAAAGGTATAAATGGAAACAGACATGTATCAGAATTCAATGAGCATATTCATAACCATGTGATTTAGGAGTTTAATAATTTTCCATATCAGCATTAAGTAGAAGACTGAAGAAATGATCAAGGTTGTTTCCCTTCCACCCTGTTACTCACCGTTTGCCCAGGTTCCAGCAAAAAAATCAGCCAGAGTTCCATGCATTTGTTGGTTGAATTGAGGATCAGAGCAATATTTGTCTGTAGCAGCCTCAATGAACTGTCTGTGATACCAGAAGAAGACCCTCACTCCATCAGCTCCTCTGTCCACCAAATACTGACCAAGGTCTGCCTTCAGCCTGACCAGGAGTAGAGGCGGAAGTCGCCTGACAGGTGGAGTCCAATACATGTACACGTCATTGAGGACATCATCGTCACATGACAGGATGTCCTCCAGCTCACTCTCCGTCAAACCCGTTTTACCTGAAGAAGAAATCGTCACTCACCCATTTAATCGAAAATCTTATTATTGTATATTTGATGATGTATATTATTTACCTTAAAACTAATGTTCATTTAATCAAGGGTTTCTAACTGCTGACATACGCCTTTAGGCCATATATATGTTAATCCTTTTCAAAATATATCTACAGTCAAAGTGTACTTTTGATTTGCAAATGAGCTACCGCATTTTGACATCTTTAAGATCTGGGAAAAGTCGAAGGTAACATTGTTGGTAGAAATTTACTACTACTTGGAAATAAACAGGTTTGGTTTGGTGCTCACACACCGATATTCAAAATGAGGTTGAACCTGCTATCTTAACCCACGATCAGCGTATCCTTGTACCCAGCAACACAAAGTAGCACAAGAAATTGAAATTTGCCAGTTGACATGCACGTACTAATACTTACTCAACGTTAGATATGCTAAAGCTCTTGACACAAAGATTTTTCCATGAAGTGCTTCAACCCTTGAAAACAGGGCGTTGATACTTCCACGAATGGATGTTTGGAGAGTTGTCTCTGACTGGGGTGCAAAGGATGACCATCGACATGCCTCATCAAATGACAGTTTCAGGAACAAAGGAAGTGGACACTTCTGGAAAGCCCCAAGGACTGTTTGTCTCTGTTGTTCCGTCAGATCACGACGACCCACATCCAGCCATTTGGTAAGAATGCCCTCAACGTCTTTGTCTGCGAGCTTTGGCACTTTAAGGAAATTGTCCCTTTCAGAATACATTTCCTGAAAAAGAATATGTAGAATGCAGCATGTACAATGCATGTAAATATCTTAAATTAGGTGTTTATTGTTGATTTTGACTCAATAACTGAGGCAGTGTCTATCTAATTTCCTTCCATTTACCTGTAATCGAGGAAAGCTCTCATACTGAGGTTCTGGTAACGTTGACAAGATCATCTTCACATTGTTGGGGAGTTGTTTCGGTAGCCAGAAGAGTTGGCGAGCGCCCCCTGATGGGTCAAACTGATCAAGTGAGTCCAGCAGGAGGACCAAAGGCTCATCACTGGTGGCCAAATTCAGAGTCTCGTGGAATATTTTGGTCAGTTCCTTTGTATCCTTGGACATAAAAGAGCATAATATTAGTCGAAGGCTGAATATTGAGAAACGTGCATTATGTCTTTCAATGTTTGATGGATTATTGTTGTTTGCCAATGAAATCTGTCTCTTTGTGAAAATAAGAATCCATCAATTTCTAGAGTACTTTGTTTCCCTATTTTAGACTTACTTGAAAAGAAAATACTATGAAAAGCAGGACTATACTCTGAAGTGGAGATAACTGTCAACCCACTGGGCTATTACATGAGGAAGAAACATGTCTTCACCCACGAGACTTTACTGTGACAAAGAGACGTATATTAAAGATGGAAAAGAGTCACTTGTTTAGCACTCCATGACATCATGAAGTAGTAACAAAATCTAAGCCAAACAAAGAAGAATTCTTTGAAGAAACCAAACAGACCACACTGAGAAATAGTGACAAATCCTTAACTACTCAAGGGAGTCATACTCCTTTTATACAAATATATTTTGAAAATGATCTAAGTTTAAGAAATATGTTCATAATAAACTTTAACTTAGAAACAGTGAGGAAATACCATGGGTGACTGTGTAAAAGAAAACACTAGAATTGGAGGAAACGTTAATTGAATCAAACAGTTTTGCAAGCGATTAGCCTTTTCATTAAATAGTATGGAATCCAATCAGCGTTACATGAGTAATGGCTGTGCAGTGAAGAAGAGAGGAAGATCTGACAAAACAAAGGGTAGCAGACACCGGTCCTTACAGCAGGAAGTTCATCTTCTATCTCTTCTCCATAAATCCTGCAAATCTGTGACGTCACACTGGACAACAAGGCACCAATGGTTGAACTGTCCGGAGTAGTTCCAATGAACCTGAAGAGTTGGAATCAGTGGTGATGTCCACCCTCTGTACAGTATATTTATTAACAATGCTGCATAAGGGCACAATAATCATTGCAGAAACCACAAGGCAGCAGCCAAGTTTACTTAGTCGCAAATGTTGTACCTTGGTTTACTTGGAACCCTGGAATCCTAACCAAGTGCCTATAATTTCTGCTTTGTTACTTGCACATTTAATTACTTCCTTCTTAAGTTTTGTTTCATCTCTTATGATGGGAATTAACTTAATGTGTCCAGAAAAACCTGATATTTGCAAAGTAATAGCAAATATTTTTCTCACATATTTGAGAAAACACGTCCTTGATGACAATTTAGAGAAAAAACACCACTTGTGGTTAATTTCTAAAAAAGACAGGAATAATGCCAAGTCCAAACGTTGTCTTATTTAACCTTTGCTGAAAAAAGTATCCCTTTTACCTTATAACCACCCCAGTCTTGCTGCTAAAGCTTTGTTGTGCTAAAGTAGCTGCCATGGCAACGATAGATGTCTTCCCACACCCTGAGGGTCCGTGTACAATGAAAGGAGTTCTGGACGTTCCTTGGAGGTATTTCGTTACGAGCTGGAATAAAAGGCAGGTGTAGTACTGATGTACACATATAAATAGACGCCAGAGTATAAACCCAAATGAGGAATCCTTTCATTACTATACAGTTCTGACAAGTTGTGTATTGAAGAGTAACGCCAATGTTATTCTTGCTGCCTCTAACAAAACCCTTTCCACATCCATACAAAGTATCTGCCGAGTAGATTATACGATCCCCACTTGATTGATTGATTGATATGAGGTAGTGATGGTGGCAGGTGTTCGCGGGAAGATGAGTGATTTCCACAGTTATTTGTGGCATTCATCACATACTCAGACAAAAGCAAGTCAATTGTTTGTTTATAAACTCGGGAACATTTCACAAGTTCAAATAGAGACATGTCTTGGTGTCAGCTGATGCTTCACATTTACAAATGTTCTCACTATGTCTACCATACACCTTTTTGAAAGCTCTACTGTAAACTTGTATATGGCTGTTTTCAAAAGGAATTTTACGTAATCAAAGCAACAAACATACGTCTAGCGTCTCCTGTCGTCCATGGAAGGCTTTGCATTTAGACTGACAGAAGACTGTGTGTTCCACAATCTCTGCATACAAAGGTTTGGCCAGGTCGGTTCTCTTCCTGTCCTCAATTGCCTGCATCACCTTCTGTGAAATCTCCTCCGCGAAGTCCTGACACAGCTGTTGGATATAGGCCTCGTGTCTTTTACTCTTTGTGGGGTCGACTCCTTTTGACAAAAAAAACAAACAGAATAGAAACTCCTGTATGTCTAAATTGTCTTTCCACAATACGTTTGTTGATTCAAAATACAAAATATCTGAACAAAATAATGTACTCACCATTGGCTGTCCATTCGATGTTATATGTTTTGTGGTTTTCAGAACGCAACAGACTGGGGAGTCTTCTGTCTCGCAGATCTACCAAGAGATCGTAAGATTCCTGGAGTCTATCCTCAGGTCCAGTGCATTCTGTAATCATCATGATTCTTGTTATGTTCTTGTAATGTCCCTTTTGTAACCTTCGTTATAACAATGACCTAACATCTTCCTAAGTGCACCATGGTATATACCTGCGTTTGAGAGTATTATAAAGAATGGTTTCGTGTGATATTTAACAGTTGGAAATACTATATAAGTGATTCTCATCTTTTTGTAGCAAACAATGTATTGAAAAGCAACAGAATATTATGAAAGGTAACAATTGACAGTTTTAACAACAACATTCTACCCTTGTATCTGCTCAGGTTGTAACTTGGTTCCTGTTTGTCAATGGCATCAATGGTTCGGTGAAACCACAAACAGCTGGACGACCTATCTTCAGACTCCACTATTCCTCGTGTGATTTCAGCCTCGGTCACTGTAAACGATACAAGGCCAATTTCAGTTTGAACCGAAGGCATAAGGGTTGTTTCCAGTGGAAACTGATCACAACACAAAGAGTACAAGTCAGTGTTGCATACCGGACATGACGTAACGGTGAGCTGTCTTTGTATCAAGTTTCTCATTGGCTGCTTTCACAAGGGCTTTCTGCATGATTGTATTCTGATCGTACCAAGCTGCTTTCGCGGACTTCTGTTTTTCTTCATTCTCATCTCGAAAGTCTGGTAGAATGGAGCTGATTGGTTGAAGAAAGTAGGTCGGGGGTACGGCATTGTCATCTCTCTTGAACCAGCTGATGTTAAACAGAGATAGGACATCTTCCATTATGCTGCACAATTGCCGTGTTGCTATATGTTGGTTCTCTGCTGTTAGTTATTATATTGCACATATGTTGGTGCTCTGCCTTTCGTTAAAATATACTTCTTCTTGCTATACCCTTCCTGCTGTTCAGCTTTTAGGGGATAAGATAAAGCAAGCAATTGTACACTTGATATGGGTGCCATTTGCATTATAAACATTGTATCTAAAGGCTAGTGCTAATACACTGGTACTAATCAAGCAGTATAAGCAGCCACACATTGACACAGACACACACACACACACACACACAGACAGAGACAGGCAGAGAGGCATACATGCACATCCCGATATTTGTAACGTTGAGTGCTATTTCAGCTCACACCCATGTTTTTTTGTCGAATGTCCTATACCAGCAACTGGCGTGTACATACGTTTTTAGGAGCCCCAGTGCTTCTTCCCCTTCCATTGCAGCAATCAGTGTATCAAATTCAGTTGCCTCAACTTTATTTGGGAAGTCACGGTAACCATATTTGTGACTTAGAAATGTCTGGAGGGGAAAATATAAGCAATAATATGTAATAAATACTGATAAGGTATAATCATCTGCACGGAAGACTGGCCATTATTGCTTCTCACTGACGCAAAATTACTACAATTCCAAAGATAAACTGTTCACTCCCTTACTTATGAAGGTGGTAAAACATAAGCACACTAAATATCATTTCCCCGGAAATTAGCTGAATCTGAATGTGTTTAAAGAATACGTAATCGGCATATGATGGAAAATCGACCAACAGAATCTTCAACACTTACTACAAAACTAGGTCCGGTTGACAACTTCTTGCAGAGATCAATTTCCCTCAGACAGAGTTCTGTCCCCATGTGGTCGTCCGTGGCCTCATCTCTGATGCCCCATCTCATGTCCACCACCTGGAACTCGTACCCCTGCTGCTGACACACCTCCTTCAGGGCGGGGTACGCCCTCTCCATCAGGGCGTTCCTCTCGTGCCATGTGTCTGTACAACAAGAGATATACAGCGGCATTAATGAGAACACACCTTACTCTTACATGTAATACTAGCAATTATGGTAAATATAGGTGACAAAAACCTTTCGATATCCATAAGAAAGTGGAGTCGAATTGTACAAAGTGAAATAAGTTGGTCTGAAATTGTGTCAACTGTGGACTATCAGTAACGAATTGACAGTTCCCTAAGCAATTTTCAAAATTATGCATTAATTCAAAGTACATGCATTATAATGGATACAACAACCAAATCTACCATAATGCACATGCAGTCAAAATGCATATCGAAGCAGAAAACGTGATTCTCATGCATTACAAATGTACTGCATAAAATACCTCGCAGTTTCGTAATTACCTTCTTTAAATTCTGGATTTTAAGTCTGTTCTCGCAATGTCTTATTACTTTGGTGATGTATAAAATCGAAATAACTTATCATTTTGAAGGAATGTCATGTATGTCGTCCTTGACATTGTCATACGTGGTACTCAGCTCCTTGTGCGTACACTAGTTGCCTGGATATGTGCGCTACATAAATATCCTTTAATAAACAATAATAATATATTGTCAGAGTTGAAAAGCAGAACGGTACCTGTGAATGTGCTGCTTGTGAAGATCCGGACAATTTTGGCTGTAGACGGACATTCTACTGTCACATTACCACGGATGACCTCATCTGTATCTGATTTCTTCCCGTGATGCTTTGGGTGGTCTCTGTGTCGATGACTCGTTCCAGGTCTCCCTGCATGTCGGCCGTCTTGACGCCGTGACTTCAACTCAGTTTTCCTTCTGGTAATGGTTGGTCGAGTTTTGACCGCATCTTCAGTCGTTTCCACGGCAGGCTTCCCAGAGACATTATCCAACTTAGTTCCTTTTTCGCTTGTAGAAGTTTCCTTCCTATTAGTATTAGCAAGATCAACTCTGGAATGACGAAATGTATACTGATGATCTCATGGATGTTTCTCCAGTGAAATATGGAGTGGGTGAGTGAGTGGGCTAGTGAGTTGGCGAGTGAGTGATAAGAGTGTAAGTGAGTATAACATCGTTCAGAACCGTTACAGTATTTCAGTTATATCACGACCTTAACATATAGAGCGTTTTACCATCATTATTTAAATGCACTCAACTTAATGGATCTTAATGGATCAGTGTGGCATTGTACCCCACCAACATCGATGTTTGCTCATGATTCTTGACACTGATTGGCTGGACCCGACCCGATTGTTTACACGCTGTCATTGCATGGCTGGGGTATCGCTGGGCGCGACGCTAAGCAACAAACACTTACTTTGTATGAAACTTGGGTGAGTGGCAGGTACAACTGTTGAGGGCAGACATGCTAACCCTTTCTGGAACAATTTGTGTCACTGCAATTTTCAGCGATCCATTTTCATAATTTGCATCTATATTTTTACTTTCGAGCATACTGGAAGTTGTTCTTCAGATAATGGAAACCATTCCATGTCTTGACGTTTTGAATCGAATATGATGAATATAGCAGGTTTAATGGCGAATTTCATTGATCAGTGACAATGTTGTTTGTTTCCATTCACACATTAATAGCTTCGTTTACAGATACACAAACTGCAATAAGCAGATTAGGTACTTTGTAAACATATTGGGACAGAAATTCATGAGGGAAATAAAACGTCAGTTCAAAATTCTCAACGGGACGTCATCGTGCTTTGAAGAAATATATTCGAAGCATTGAACAGACCAGAATTTAATCGTATAGTCTGCCCATGAGGCCAGTGGTACAGATGATTGGGTAATGTTGGGTGCATTGTGACACAGTGCTTCAGGATATACTGGTCTGGAATTGTTTGACGTTGTTTTGTCGTTTTGGAGCATGCTGTTATAAAATAGTGTGGTCGTTTGTATCGTACAACCTCATGCATCGTAGGATTTTTATAATTATACAAGGGCACATATCTTGATTATAAGTAAGTATAAGCTGGACATGTATCTGTGTATATCTTTCTATATCTATATATATCTATCTATCGATATATGTATCTATCTCTTTATCTATATAGTGTAAACAAGCATTTCATCATCTAAGTCGTCGAACATCTTGTGCCGTCACTATTTCACAGTGATTCATAAACGCATATTTATGACAATGTCGTACTTTTAGAATCGAGATTTTTTATGGATGTTTAGAGAATTTAGTATCTGTAAAATTGCATCGACTGTCATGATCACATTGTATCTTTATGGATTTATCATAAATCATTCGAACAACACTGCAATTGTTCAGAAGTCTTCTTAAATGTAGTCTTAATCGATGATTGATATTTTTCAGGTTGTAGTTAGGATTTTAGGTGCCGTATTATTTTTAGCCTTTGTGAATTAAATATACAACCTGACGACATTTACTAAAGCCATCAGTAAACAACGTATACCTAACAAATGAAACAAAATGTTTAAAACAGCTTGAAACAGCAGTGCTTTAATTATTAGAGTTATTAAAATACCATGATTTCTATAGCATGATACCACTTTAATATGTTCACTATTAATAACTATTTTCCACGTTGTGATAGAGGTGGTAATCTATTTCAAAATACCATACATTTACTCTTATAAATGTTTGTTGTTTGTCCTATTTATAACAGCATATTTCTAAACTAGTTATTTGGTTTTGCAGATTCATAACAAACTGAGCATTCACACATCTACTGCCAATTAGAGCCAAATATATTTCATCAACATCACAATTAATAGTGATAACATGTCATCGCAATTCATAACAGTTACTTCAAAAATATATCAACAACTTTTGCTGTAGAAACCCGAATATGCATACTATGAACCAGCCTTTTCACTCTAATAAACTGGGAACAATTAGGAAATTAGCATATGTCTCATTTTAACCAACGCCCCAAAAGATCAACAATAACTCATGAGTGTAACATTGTTAATTAAAACGGTTAAATGCATGTTCAGACAGAGTTTATTCTGTGATGATATTGTGTATAATACGTGTATATAACATACATACGTTGTACATAATGTTGCAAACATGTGACACAGAGCGCGTCCTGAGTGTGAATAAAGTAACAGTAATGGTGAGAGCATACATCCTTATCTAACACAGTGTCAAATAAGGCTTGAACTTTGCGATACAAACACTCTAGTGCATTAAATACAATTCAATGGATGATGCATTGTGTTAAGAGTAAATACAGTATTTATTTCATTTCAACCGTATCCAAAGCTTTCCTATGCTATTTTATAGGGCCAGTTTTCGCTTTACACCAATCGAATTTGTTTCTGACGATAGTCAAAACTAGGTGTTCATATGCATTGACCTTTCTTATTGAAATCAACAAGCAAACAGTAAACTTTACTTCCTTAAATATTTATGTGATAGTGACTGAAGAACAGCAATGTTACCCTGTCTTAATCCAAACTATGATTCCGATATGCACTTTTGAACCAAAGAGTAATTGATTACTGATGTAAAAATGTTCCCCATAATATCTAGAAGTTGGGTACCTCTTTAAACACTGGGTTTAAAAGAGAGTGGTAATAATAATGGCAGTCACACATGCTAGACAGGCTTTAATTATGTCCGTTTTGATTATTTTTATCATAAATTCTGTCCTGTTTATTTGGTGGGTCAGTTCATTAAGCATGTATATTGACAAACCTGATCGTTTAAGAACAACGGATTCTTCAAGTGCCCTCAACCTTTGGCACGGACACGCAGACACATACACGCGCAGGCACACACACACGCGCGCGCGCGCGCTCACATACACACACAGACACCGACAGACAGAGACAGGCAGACAGACACACACAGACACACCGGCCACACACACACACACACACACACACACACACACACACACACACACACACACACACACACACACACACACACACACACACACACACACACAGGAAACGAATATCAAAATGTACATCCCGATACAGAGTTCTTGTGAAAAATGTAGCACTTGTTATACCATTTGGGCCCATCATTTCACCTACCCGCACACTGGTTGTTTTACTTCCTCATGCCCGAGACTCAGTTGCCCGGGGTGTGTCTGAGCACTGTTACCACAACCCATTGGTGACACTCGCCGTCATGCTTTGTTCAATGACATAGTCTACAGGCGCCTAATGGGCAAGTCTATAACCCCGTGAACCGAACATGGATTTGACGGACAAATAACCATCAATCACCCGGAACGAAGGTATATGTGTTGAGGTAGTTGGACTGACAGCGGGTTCGCTGAATGGAATACCGTCCCCGAGGTCGATAATATTGAATGAACGACATAGTGTTGTAAGGCGCGTGTGTATGTGCTGCTATGGCAACAGGGAGCTCTCTTGTAAACAACCACGTTCTGCTACGATGGAAATAGTCACGTGTAAATTCACAATATGAAGGCATATACAACAAAAACGATGACACGTACGTGAGACATGTGTTATTATTTCATGCGAGTGGTGACTAGTTACAATCTAGAATGCACTTCGAATGGATGGATAATCTCTGGCTTTGTCAACAACGTTCTGCGGGTTGTGTCTTGGCCACTGTGTTAAAAATATGGAAGGAAATGAGATCGATGAGAATAAGAATCCTATCTTACCTTGCATTGATTGTGGGGTTTAGGAAAATGTTACTTGCGACGGACGACTGTCCTGGTTTCCTTCGATATAACGCGGTATACATGGTGTACTCTATACAGCTATATCTTCACATTGAGTCGCCATCACACCTGTCCATTTCGCTCCAGCGAGGAGTGGTCAATATCCCAAGTTAGATCGCATACGCTTGAACAGATAAATGTAGTCAGTCTGTGGGTTGTCTATCCATTACCTGAAATCTGTTGTGTTACTCACTACGGCATACCAGTACTGTAACCATAAAGGCGTTCTACTTTACACGAGGAAGATATCAGTCAAGCGTCATTGACTCGCGGTCCACGCATACGTTGGTAGGGCGTGTAAACAAACCCCGAGAGCACTGAAGGAGTAGATAGTTGAGCTAGAGCCATGGCTCCGTTCTATGTTGTAGCTGCTATGGTGTTGGTTATAGGTCTTAGTATGTATTGAGTATAGAATAGAAATGCTACATCATACAAAAGTTAACTACAAATTCACTCCTTGTAAGTTAGATTTTTTATACATATTGACAAGTTTAATGTATTGAAGATTTCATGGACCGCCGCCATGTACAGCTGGAATATTGCTGAAAGCGGTGTTAAACGACAAACAAACGAAAACAAAGTTTAACAAGTACACCATACTAGTAGTACGGCTCACATTCATGAATTCCCGGTAACGGTTATACCATTCGCTGATTGCTTGGAAACATAACAACATATCACAAATGTGTGTTATAAGTGAGTGAACATTGTACCTGTGTTAGCTATCGAACTGTGGAGAGGCGGACAGTGAAACACAAGCAACTATTATAACGTTATGATTGAGTGAGTGAGTTGAGATTTACACCGCTTTTAGCAATATTCCAGCATCATCACGGCGGGGGGACACCAGAAATGGGCTTCACACATTGTACCCATGTGGGGAATCCAACCTGAATCTCCGGCATGAGGACCGAATGATTAAAGAATGCCGCCATAGATTTAGAGTGTGACATTGCTCAATCGATAACCATATGGTGTGTTTTATCGTCGAGCTGTGTTAGCTAACAATTTACTTCAGCTAAATAGAATCTGCAACTGATTACACAGAATAAAATGAACTAATTCAATCAGGGATTGTTATTGTCATTTGAAACATCACAATTTAGTATTTTCCAAGGCCATGGTTCACATAAGCCTTACACACAAATTATAATACAGACATCGTAATCTGCCATCTTGATGACATTACGGTTGATGTAAGTGATTTGGCTAAAATGGCCATAAAAGAAACATACTGTTTACAAAACAAATATCAAAACTGCAATTAGCAAGCGACATTAGATGGAAGTCGAGGAGGCCTCGAAACAATGTCTTACAGCCAGCTTGTTCAATCCGGGGACATCTGGAAAGATTAACCATTTTTAGGTTAACATTAAAGGTAGACAACTTTAGCTTATACTTATTGTGGATAAACCCCACATGCTGCCACTGACATGAGATACGAATATGTGGACTACCGAATCTAGCTGTATGAAATTACTTCCACATAACATTCTGGAACTTGAAGATTAACACAATAATCACAAAGCAATAATTCCTTCAAGGATAGGTCTTGAGTCTAGTAATGCATATTCTAAGTACAACCATGCTAACCTGACACAATCTCTGGCAGGGACATCGGGCTTATTGCTGAGTGAAGGGACAGAGAGATCACGGTGTATCACAGAATTATTTATCTAGATGTGTTAGTATATATTATGTACTTTGTGGTTAGCATGCTGGCCTCTCATGCCAAAGGCTCGGGTTCGAATCTCCGTTGGAGACACCAAAATTTGTGACCTGGGTCTCATACTGTGTTGTGTCCCTGGGAAAGGCACTTCGTCCACATTGCAATCAGTCCACCCAGCTGTTCAAAGTGGGTATCCGAGAAGCGGATGTACGGACCTACACGGTCGCGCGAATTAGCGCTTAGTAGCAGGTAATAATGTAACATCAGTGAGCAGCATTGCGTTGGATTCTAGGCGAGAACATTATTGTTATTATTTTTTTCAGATTAAAGATGAAAATGCAGCAGAGAGGGTTCGGGTGATCCTGGCACAGTCAGGCTAGTAAGGCTCATCATCAGCTCAGGGCCCTCGCCCCCTCTACACGCAGCCCAGAATGCGAATGGGACTTCTCCCAGGAAACACTGCCTAGTCGCGCCCACCAAGAACTTTCCGGAGAATATGAAGGCTCCCCAACACTGCAGCCTTCTGCATTACACAGAAGGTTGTACTCCCGATGGAGAACCCGGCCACTCTCCTGATATGCGCCAAGAGATCAGGAGGTACCAAACCAAGGGCACCGAGAATAATGGGGAGCCTGACGACAATGTGTACTTGGGATGAAAGCGAGACATTTCAAAGGCGAGGTCCGCATATTTATCATGCTTTTCCTGAATCTTGCCAATCACGTTGCTTTCAAAAGGGACAGAAACGTCAATGATATAAATAAATTCATTTGCTTTATCAAAAAGGACAACATCAGGTTTGTTGGCAGGAATTCTTCTGAGGCTGTATATGGCCCTATTCCACAGAAGTTTGCACGGTTCAATTATTTCGTCTCACCTGGTATCATTACCAAGCCAATGCATGTGACACTCTGGGCATGGTAACTGGTTAAGACGTGACTGTTGATATGACCACTGCAACATAACTTGACTATTGTTTATAGCGGCGCAAAACACTCACTCACTCACGATCAAAAGCACGCACTTTCTCTAGTAATTGTTTCCAACTCATTGTATTCATCGTGTTATCTGTTTTAAGATTTCAGTTGTAGTATTTATGTAAATATTACACACATTAACGCTTAAATGAGTTTGGATTTTATTCCTGAGGTAATGTTGTTTGTAACGAAATATGTATCAGTCTTTCTTGTAGAGCCATATGATGAATATGAAACTGAATCCTTCACCTTGGCACTGTGCACGCGGCTACACGTAGCATTTTATTTCAGGAATAGGTAGGTAAACAAACCGTGTCCTATATCTGTCACTTTAAAGTTCCTATACAACACACAATTCAGTTATAGAGTCATATGTAGTTATCGGTCTCCTCTTCCAGTCCAGTACATTACTGATAGAGTACAGTATACCAGTTGCACTATAAACTAATAATGATAGTTGATGGCTCATTCGGATTTGAAATTGAAAGGTATCACTTATTTCTGATGTAAATTGGTATTTCTATTTTCTCTGTGTATTAGAACCACTACTTAGTAGATTTTCACATTCACAACCATTAACCTTGTGAATTTTAAAGGTATCCTCAGAATGTAGAAAGGACTCCCAGCAACTGATATAGACTCATAACGAACCATCCATGTTCTAGTTTCTAATATTGCAGTACAGACATTGTAACTTTTTAGATTGGCAGGCCTTGTTTGAAGTTTGAATAAGATATTCCGGTTGAACTTTTCCCTCTCGTCCCATCCGAACAAATCAGATTTCAGAGTTAGTCCATGGAGAGCCGGAGGACATCAAGCTCGAGTCATCATTTTCATCATCGATGTCACTGTCCACCTCATCGATCTTCTTTGTCAAGATCATCCGGATCATCAGCTTCATCCGTGTCCATTACCAGTTGTAGTTTTAGTTGAACCGCTGAGTATATTTAATCACATGTTTAGACAATATTTATGGAATTGAAACTATGGAATTTGACAAATGTTGTTTGGTTTGAAATTCAGACAGTGCATAAGAAACGTGTTTAGATATATTTAGATACAGGAAGATACATAAATAATCCGTCTTCAAAACTGTCTATAAAACAAATAATAAGATAATTATAGTACAATCGATGTATTCCTCCATGTAAATAGGATTGTTATGCTCGCTGTGCTTGACATTAAAACAAAGGGCTAATGACAAATGCAAAAGCCTCTTCACTCACCAGTGTCAATCTGAGTGATATGTTCACTGTGAATGTTGATAGTTTACGACAAATGGTTGATTAAATATGTCATTGAACACTTACTGTCAGGTCCATAGATGTCAGGGAAACTGGACAAAGGCTTGAAGGCTTCCCTGTTTGGGTCATCTGCAGATCCTCCTGCCAGACTCCACACCACTGGCTTCCTGAACTCTCGGAAGTAGCCTACCACATGGAAGCCATCTTCGGTGAGCGATAAATCTCGTGTCTGTAAGGAATGCCATAAGGTCAAATTTATACCATAACGTATAAACTGTAATGACATCACGGTGCCTAGAGGACTTGCATGTAAAATTTCTCATGAGGCCGGGGTTTTTTTATTAAATGGTTAACGGATTTTTTTCCAAAAAACCTAGGGTCGGTGGTCGAATAAAAATAAAAATAAAATTCAGAGTCTTCAAATTTTTTAAGTGTTTGTCTCAACATTTGAGTCGGTAGGATTAAATTTTTTTCAAAATTTTGATAATGTAAGAGAAGAGTAATTATTGTGAATCATAAGAGTGAATGACTGAGTTTTCTAAACTCTGTAATAATATCAAAAAGATGTTGACATCACCTGTAGAATGCGGTTACCTCACTATTACAATCAACCTAACATCATTTAATAGTCGTTGCTTGGTGACAGTGCAACAATGGTATGGACAGTCTGGACATGCCTATATTCCATATTTGAAGCATCGAATATATAGGACTTGTCATGTTTTCAGTGTAATATCTCTGCAAATAACATTATGAGATGAGAGGTAACTGATATTGCACTGGAAACATGAAATATCCTCTACATTTAATAAAGTGAAAGTACAAACAAGGGACATATTCATTACTGACTTTAATACTGCCCAGTTGCCTTTGACTTGTTGCTTATTTGTTTACAAAATGCAGAAATCAATGACTAAATTTGAACATATTAAACAAAATAATGAAATAGTTGGAGTGTTTTCAATGAGTTAAGTATTTTCTTACTCTATATGAAATATCCATACTCAACAGAAATGTTTAAAGACCACCTCGATATCTACCAAGTATCATGTGGGTCATATTAAATATGCACTATTAAATACTTCAGCATTGACAACGGAGGTGGCCCTTAACCCTTTTTGCTGATCATATTCACCTGCGTAGTAAGTGATCTCAATGGGACTCTGGCAACTGAGGGCCTCCCTCACTCTCAACAATAAGTGCAGTTTGTGCTCTTCTACTCTCCCCAAACTACTAGTCCTCACACAATTTTGGTAGTCAAATTTCAATCTTTAATAAACCAAAAAATTAATTTGACTTACTCAAGCAGTATTGGTGTGGTAGATCTATCATAACAAATAAACACATAATATGTTTTGGCATAGTTTAATTGAGTCATGACAGACAGATGGATATGATCATATTATTCAAATAATACAACTACAACGTAAATAAGTTAATATTTAATGAAAATGCAAGCTTACACATTTATAATGTTCAGATAAACCACGAAAGGAGCACAAAATGCGGCGATTTTTTCCATTTGTAACATGCCATAATTATAAGTCTGGTATGAGGATCGTGATTGGTCAAAACCACACGCGTGATCTAAGGCAGCCAATCATACTACAGCAATGGATACCGTCCTCATAAACGAAAACCTTTAGATTCAGACAAAAGCTTTGTGTAAAATCATGCTATTCTGAACGTGTTACGCACAAGATCACTACCTATACGTATATTCTGGACCTTAGTGGACGTATCGTGCTAGGTTATGACCTATGACAAAAATGCTTCATGCATATATTTTATCATTAAACATCGTGTCCGAGCGCGAAGTTCGAGGTGACGGAAGCCGAGATGTCACTTGAATTACATTACACGATCGCACAATAAAGATGGAAATAGTAAGTTATAATGTACGTTTGACAACTTTTATGAGTAATGGAGTACTGTTATTGAATATATTCTTCAGTTTATTCAATTTGTTTAATTATTATCTCGAAACATCGTTACTTTGCTCTTTGACAACTTTGATGTGGACCCGTTGCCGAGGCATGTGTCCGAGAATTGTTTTTTCAATACCATTGGGAAAATAGCTCATAATTCTAATTCTGTCGATGATATATAGTCATTTGAAATGTAATAAGTGTTTTCAGACATTGCTATTGATTCGTAGTCGTGCCCGCGATTTTTCTAAAAGTGAAATATTTATTTCTGAACCAGTGCAGATAGACGACTGATTTTAATATCGGGAATGTCCGTCGATACTTTTTTAATGTAGGTTTTGATACCCAGGACTCGGCGGTAATAAAAACCACTTCTCATTGAAATTTTATTTTTATTTGCCATTGCCAAAAATTAGGGTCGGCGGATCCGTAAACCAATTAATAAAAAAATAAACGGCCTAACACAGAGCCCTGCGGGACTCCACGCTTGAGGATAACTGCCTTCGAGTACGCACAGTCAATGTAGACGGATTGGTACCGAGAAGTGAGATAGGATTGAAACCACGTTAGAGCGGACTCGACAATACCAAATTTGATCCTCAGAGTATGCAGTGATCAACAGTATCGAAAGCGGCACTTAAATCAGGAAGCACCAAAAGCGCTACCCTGTTGTTGTCAAATGTTCAGCCGCACATCATTGAGAATCTTGAAGAGACCTGCTTCGGTGCAGTGGTGAGCACGGTAGGCAGATTGGTGATGATCATGAAGGTTATTCTCTGAGAGATACTCAGAGAGTCTTTGGCTGGCTGCTCTTTCAACTACTCTTGATAGGAATGAAAGATTGGATACGGGACGATAATTTTTTAGTTGATCTGAATAGGGTTGATTTCTTTAGCAGGGGTTTCACAGTTGCTGATTTGAACTCGACAGGAACAGTTCCAGAGCAGAGACTACCATTTATTACTGACTTGATCACTGGTAGGAGAATGTCAATGAACTTGAGGACAATTCGAGTTGGTATTGGGTCGAGAGCACAAGATGTTGGTTGGTTCTGATAATTTTGGGTATGTCGGAGTCAGTGTACTCATGAAAGTCCGTGACTCTAAAGGATACTGTCGGAGTAAGATGCTTACTGGTGTTCCCCTGTTCAACCTCATTTTGCATCATCGGAGCCCGGATTTTGTCGACCTTGTCTGTGAAAAAGTAAGGAACTGGTCACATGGTGTATTTGTATCCTCATGACATAGGAGAGGGTTGTCTGTAGGCTTGCCCAATAAACTGAAGAGAGTTTCATACATGCTTCTTGTATCCTGCATGCTGTTCTTGATCTTGTCATTGAGATACATCTGTTTTGCTCGTTCGATATACCTTGTTTCTGGCCTGCATGCTGTTCTTGATCCTGTCATTCAGATACATCTGTTTTGCTCGTTCGATATACCTTGTTTCTGGCCTGCATGCTGTTCTTGATCTTGTCATTCAGATACATCTGTTTTGCTCGTTCGATATACCTTGTTTCTGGCTGAACAATAAATCTGCTGATGAACCTCCAATTCTGATTTGCGCCAGGCTCCCTCTGCAGTTCTCCTGTCAGCTTTTGCCTTGCTAATCTCGGGAGTCATGGTCCAACACGCAGATCTTTGAGTCACCAACTTTGTCTTCTCTGGTGCGTGTTTGTCCAGGAGTTGCAGCAGAGTACCGATGTACAAATCAACAAGTTCACTTGGATCTGTCAGCGGATCGAGAAAAAGAGGGGATGTCAAAAGATCTGAACGAAATGCTTCCCTGTCAATTTGTTGATGTTCCTACATCTAACAGACATCTTGGGTACTGGAGGACGATCAACAGTTAACTCCACTGTGATGAGAGAATGGTCGATATCTGAAGATCAGTGACCCTGACGCACTTCACACAGTTAACATCATCCTTCGTTATAACCCAGTCAAGGATGTGACCTCGCTGGTGTGTGTTCTCATTTACAAGTTGGACACAATTCTGATAATTGATAATCTGAGTTTTGACATTTTGATCATCTCTTGGTCATACGGATTGTCATAGTGGATGTTGAAATCACCAAGTACAATCATTCGTGAGCGTTCCACACACGCGTATTCCAACAGTGTAGAAAATTCATCATGGAAATTAGTAAATGACAAATTGTTTCTTCTCGATGGATTTGGCCTGTATATTGCAATTATCTTTGTTGTCATGCTTCCGACAGTCAATAAAAAGTTTAAAGATTCAAACGACATGTATTGTCTGTTGAAATCATCAGGTTTTAGTTCTATTTTCAGTGTTGATCTAAATATAACAGCAAGTCCCCCACCGCTTGTCTCACGTGGCAAATGTGAACATTTGTATCCAGGGGGCGTCATTGATGCTATTTTCGATTCATCACCAGAGTGTTTCAGACAAGTTTCAGTTAACACAAGTACATCGATGTTGGAATCAACAATCAGCTCAGCAATATCTTCACACTTATTTCCAGCAGATTGAACGTTTAGTAAACACATGTTTAATTCTTTAGATTTGTTTGGAGTTGGTTGGTTTGCACACTGGCTGATCACACTGATTGGTCTTTGTTTTCTCCTGCCAGATCTGCTCCCTCTTCTATTGTGTTTCCTGCTCCGAGAGCTTCTTCTGTGATTGACTGTTGAGTAAGTCCATAACTTGCGTGATCACACCGATGTAACAGATGTATTGTTCAAGTGTCCTATCTCCAGCAACTTGTCTCTGGTGTATGTAACAATGTATTCAGGTCGCGTACTGGAGCTTGGGTTAATCACATTTCACAAAGGCCCCTATTGTCTCTGTCCAGATAGTCAAAAATAGTACACACCAAAACTAACACACAAATGCATACAAAAGTTACTTTATCCAAATGAAATTTGAAAAACATTTTACATCAGCTGATATAAAAGACCCTTGCAAATGTCCATGCAACATTTGAAAGATACACACAAAGTATATCCACAAGAAAATAGGAAAATAGGCAGAGCAGAAAGAAAGCCGTAGAGCCTGCTAGGCGCTCCAAGCTCTACCCAATTGTCTACATTTGGTAAGAAGAGAATTTGTCCACAATACTGTATTTTGAAGGAGAGGCGCATCTTTACTTCTATTTTTACCAACTGCCCCATAGTAGACATATATACTGAGGTAACCAAATTAGGGAACACCACTCTCAGATGTCCTCCATTAGCGCTGTTCAAAGCTAATGATGAAAACTTGAAAATATTAAAGGAACGCTTGAATTTTCCTGTGTTCCTTTATTAAAGAGTGGACACCTCTATATTCATTATCCTAAAGTGTTAAGGCGAGGTACATCTTCACCAACAACACTACACTTTGATTAAGAAACAATCCAATAAAGAAGCAACAAACATGTTCCCATTAATCTACCTACCGGAAGATGAGACATACACCAGCCAGTAGAATACCCTTTGTTTCTATTATTCTACCTAGCGAAAGATGAGACATACACCAGCCAGTAGAATACCCTGTGTTCCCATTATTCTACCTAGCGGAAGATGAGACATACACCAGCCAGTAGAATACCCTGTGTTCCCATTATTCTACCTAGCGGAAGATGAGACATACACCAGCCAGTAGAATACCCTGTGTTCCCATTATTCTACCTAGCGGAAGATGAGACATACACCAGCCAGTAGAATACCCTTTGTTCCTATTATTCTACCTAGCGGAAGATGAGACATACACCAGCCTGTAGAATACCCTGTGTTCCCATTATTCTACCTAGCGGAAGATGAGACATACACCAGCCAGTAGAATACCCTGTGTTCCCATTATTCTACCTACCGGAAGATGAGACATACACCAGCAAGTAGAATACCCTGTGTTCCCATTATTCTACCTAGCGGAAGATTAGACATACACAGGCCAGTAGAATACCCTGTGTTCCTATTATTCTACCTAGTGGAAGATGAGACATACACCAGCCAGTAGAATACCCTGTGTTCCCATTATTCTACCTAGCGGAAGATGAGACATACACCAGCCAGTAGAATACCCTGTGTTCCCATTATTCTACCTAGCGGAAGATGAGACATACACCAGCAAGTAGAATACCCTGTGTTCCCATTATTCTACCTAGCGGAAGATGAGACATACACCAGCCAGTAGAATACCCTGTGAAGCAGAAAGAAAATGTCGATGCAAGAGAAAAGCCAGTCCCCAGACACATTCAGTTTGGCGGATAGGGCCAAATAGCTGTAAATTTTACATGAATAAAAATATGCTACTTACAATCCGTAATGACACCAAACGAGACACAGCTCTGGCCATTATACTGAACTTTAAACGAGAGAAATTTCTCTTACCGCAGGGCAACACTTTGCAGAAAAGGCGCACATCAATGACAAGACTGTCCAAAGTAGAACAGACAAGTCTTTACCCTTTGATGACACTTTCAAGAAAGGACACATAATTATGCACTAGACTGCCAGCAGAAGAACATGTCTGTACACTCTTGATTACCCTCTTCACTGCGCCATGAAGAAAGGCGATATCGTCAACCACTAGACTATACTTTAAACTGACTGACTGACTGAGTTGGTTTTACGCCACTTTTAGCAATATTCCAGCAACATCACGGCGGGGTACACCAGAAATGGGCTTCACACATTGTACCCATGTGGGGATTCGAACCCGGGTCTTCGGCGTGACGAGCCAACGCTTTAACCACTAGGCTTCCCCACCGCCCCTGGGCTATACTTTAAAGAAAAGAGACTAATCTCAAACAACTTGGCTGCACTTTGAGAGTCACATTTTAGAGCAGACACTGAAACTTACAGTAGGCAGTTCCTGGTCCAAGTCTACACCATAAATTCTCCAATTTTGTGACGTCACACTGGACAACAACGCACCGATGGTTGAACTGTCTGGAGTGGTTCCAATGAATCTGAAAAGATGGAACACACGTATCAGTTACAATCCTGATTATAAAGACTGTCTATTCTTTTGCACTGACTATTGATATTGACTATCCCCAGAAACAGATTACATTTGGTGGAAGGGGCCAAATGGCTTTGAAACTTGTATGATCACAAATTTCCATGCGCTGCTACACAGTAGCTTTATACCAAGAACCTCTTTTTGGAATCCTGTAAAGGAGCCTTTGATATCAGCAGTTTTACCTGTACATTTAAATACTTCCTTCGAATGTTATGATTTTACCTTCTGGAATCAATTAGAATACGGTAAAAACCCTGAAAAGTGCACCAATACGCATTTGTCTACTTTTTTGCCCCACTAAAGGTAGCTTTGTAGCAGGTTTACGAAAATACCAATTGTAACTATTTTGCGGTTCACAAATGAAAGAAAAAAAATTACAATGACGTATATAATGTAGAATATAATAAAAATTAGTATTTCAAAGTGTTAACATAGTTATTCTTTTCTGAAGTTTCCATGCCTTATAACCACCCCAGCCTTGCTATTGAAGGTTTGATATGCTAATGTAGTTGCCACGGCAACGATCGATGTCTTTCCAGAACCTGAGAGTCCGTGTACAACGAAGGGAGTTTTAGAATTTCCGTGGAAGGTATTTTGATATGAGCTGGAATTAAATGACAGATATAGTGCTGAAATAGAGAGTATTGAGTTGTATGGAATAATATGACGTGAATGTGACAATCCTTCCATCATTGAACGTTTGCAAACTCGAAATGTATAAACTGAAAAAGAGCAACAAACACACCTCAAGGGTCACCTGTCGTCCATGAAAACCTTTGCATTTAGACTGACAGAAGACTGTATGTTCCACAATCTCTGCGTGAAAAGGGTTGGCCAGGTCGGCTCTCTTCCTGTCCTCAATGGCCTGCATCACCTTCTGTGAAATCTCCTCCGTGAAATCCTGACACAGCTGTTGGACTCGTGTCTTTTACACTTTGTGGGATCGACTCCTTTTGACCAAAAAACCCAACAACAATAAAAACCAGACAAATTTTAAATATTCTTCTACAATAGAGTTTCCCAATTCAAAATACAAAATAGCTGAACAGGATACATCTACTCGCCATTGTCTGTCAATTCGATGTTATATTTTTTGTGATTCTCAGATGACAACAAGTTTGGAAGTTGTTTGTCTCGTAGATCAGATAAAAGATCCTGAGATTCTTTGAGTCTGTAATAATGACGATTTTCGTATATCATGTTATGTTCCTATAATGACCCTATTGTTAAGAAATGTTAACCGTTTTATTGTCTTCATTGTAGTTATAAACTATTTTTGTAGTCAACAGTTTCTTGCAAAGTGTAAATATTCTTGTCAGTACCACAGTGGCAAAGTTGTACCCTTATATCTGCTGACGATGTAGCTTGGTTCCTGTTTGTCTATGGCATCAATGGTTCGGTGAAACCACAAACAGCTGGACGACCTATCTTCAGACTTCACTATCCCTCGTGTGATTTCAGCCTCGGTCACTGTAAACGGTACAAGGCCAATTACCGAGGGCATAACAGTTGTTAACAATAAAAGAACGAGAATGAAACAATCATTATTAGGAAACATAAAGATTACAAATCAGAGTTGCATACCGGACATGACGTAACGGTGAGCTGTCTTTGTATCAAGTTTCTCATTGGCCGCTTTCACAAGGGCTTTCTGCATGATTGCATTCTGATCATACCAAGCAGCTTTCGTGGACTTCTGTTTTTCTTCATTCTCATCTCGAAAGTCTCTTAGAATGGAGCTGATTGGTTTAAGAAAATAAGTCGGCGGCACTGCATTGTCATCTCTCTTGAACCAGCTGATGTTAAGTAGAGATTAGATTTTTTCCGAAACCATGTTTTAATGGCAACCATAAACCTAAATATCCTATGAAGTAAATAAAGAAACAGAAACACACATGCATTTTAATTGCAAAAATTGATGATGGTTGAAAATTATGATAGTTCCTTTACGGATCTGAACCAAAAATACAATAAACAAAATTACACGATCAATATGCAGGTGATATGTGCGACGTGTGTTTTTATACCTCTACGTTATTTATAGTCTCGTGGGGCCGTATCGACGTCTTCTGGATAGAACACCTGCATGGGCAGTGGATAATCAATGGTTCGTTCCCTGTCTGCAGCAGGTACAAAATGGTACTTACTGGGCAATATTTGTGGTTATTGTGATTAAATAAGGACTGGTCGGCTGAGAGTCTGAGCATACTGTGTCTGAGTGTGGTGTCCGTGTTTAACTGTGCATTGTATTTATGTTGGATAGCTCTATAAAGATAGAATTGATTAATCAAACAATACGAGAAGTCACATACACACACACGCTCTCACGCATGCACGCCACTATATAGGTGGAATGATCCTGATCGTGCTATTTGTCCTATGCAAACAGTTTTTATATACATACGTTTTGAGAAGCACCAGTGCTTTTTCCTCTTCCACTGCAGCAATCAGTGTCAAATTCAGTTGCCTCAAATTTATTTGGGAAGTCACGGTAACCATACTTATGACTTATAAATGTCTGGAAAAGATATGGAAAGAATAATGTATACTAGGCACATAAAGAAACTGTGCATACAAAAATTTAAAATCTAAATCTAATAACTCAGAGATTAGTGACATGTATCCAACATGCATGAACGTGCCACGTTCCGTGACGTCAGTGGGTTCGTCCTTGAGACGTGCAATACGTTGTTGCACGTGCATTCCGGGAAAGAGAAACAAACCAAATGAATGTCACTTGGAAAGCTCTACCCCTGCCCTTGCGATCGTTCAAAAAATTTAACGGCTATTGAAACGCATAGCATGCCAAGGCTCACGTCTGCACAACGTCATGAGGCCATTGGGATGGTCCGTGGGGGAATGTCTCAACGACAAGTGGCTGCACATTTCCACTGCCACCGGAACACCATTTCTGCACTGGTGAGACGCTACCAGAACACAAATGACGTCATCGATTGCCCACGTTCTGGACGTCCACATGTCACAACGCCAGGACAGGACATATGGATAAGGGTGACCCATCTTCGCCACAGGTTTCAGACTGCAGTGATGACTGCCCGAACCATCCCAGGACTTCGCCGTATCCACCCCAACACAGTTCGACAACGTTTACGTCATCACGGGATCAGACCACGACGTCCCGCCATACGGCCTATACTGACACAATGTCATCGACAAGCTCGCCGAATGTGGTGCCGAAATTCTGTCCGCAGACCCTTCTTTTTGGAGGAGAAATGTTGTTTTTTACAGATGAGTCCAGGTTTAACATTTCCCATAGTGATGGACGTCAACGAGCTTTGGTGGTGGTTCCGTGATGATTTGGGGTGGAATAAGAGCACGCCAAAGAACTCCTTTGGTGATTGTTCAGGGCAACTTAACTGGTGTGGGCTACAGGGATCAGATTCTTCGACCTGTGGCAATTCCTTTTCTGCAACGTAATTGCCCTGGGTTAACATTCCAACAGGACAATGCCTGCCCTCATACGGCAAGGGTTGCTATGGATTTCTTGCAACACCACAATGTTGACTTACTGCCTTGGCCTGCAAATTCACCGGATCTCTCCCCGATAGAGTATGTTTGGGACGAGGTGGATCGACGTCTACGCCGTCTTCCCCATCCGCCAGATAACGTCCTTGACCTTGCAACAGAACTTGAGAGAATCTGGCGTGACATCCCACAAGCCTTCCTTGCACGTTTGATAGGCTCTATGTGTCGTCGATGCACTGCTGTTCTCAATGCCGATGGTGGACATACCCGTTATTGAGCTTGTGACATGGTCGTTTGACCCCTGTCCTGTTTTTGGACTCGTGACATCATAGTGATTAACTTTTCAATTGAAATTCTCCCGACTTGTTATGGTCTCATGATCCCTGCATTAAAGTTTATATGTACCTTTGACATTGTTATCGTACTGATCAACTGGGATAATATTTTCACAATGCACAGTTTCTTTATGTGGCTAGTATATTTTAAACGCTATATAGTCTTATGCTGGATCATTACTCAGACTAGATAACGTAAGAGGCGACTAACGGGATCGGATGGTCAGGCTCGCTGACTTGGTTGATGCATGTTATCGTATCCCAATTGCGTAGAACGATACTCGTGGTGGCAATTAATCACTGGATTGTCGGGTCCTGACCCGATTATTTATGAATCGCTGTCGTACAGCTGGGATATTGCTGAATGCAACTGAATGACAAGAACATATTTGTATACATCACAGTACTTCAATGAGTACAAAATGTCGTGCTTGAGCCAATAGTTTAACCCTGAAAAATGAATATTAGGTTGTATTAGTAGGAGAAAATCTTCAGATTTCTGAAATATTAGCATTACCCTAAAATAACCATTTTCAAAACACCATTAAATAGAAAGTTGCATAAATCTAAACTTATCGTATTCAACAATGTTTATGTAGTAGCACAGATATGATTATTTTAACGAGTTCCTTTCTTTTAATACATACAACTATATAAGGCGATGCATAGCCGGTAAGTTGACGTCCAGTAGCAATTATCTCCCTTTGTAACACACTAAGAATATTAGAATTGGATAGGTGACATTGCGATCAAGGGAGTAGCTACCATTATAAAGAAAAGCCCGGGCGTACACATGATTATGGCTGAAAAGGTTGGGCAAGCCCTAAATTCTATCTAAATATATAGCTTTGCACCCTATCGGGCTTACACGAAAAGATAGGCTTGTTACGCGACTGGCGAATGACCATAGCTCATGCAGTTTGTACAAAAACAAAGTGAGTGAGTTTAGTTTTACGCCGTACTCGGCAATATTCCAGCCATATGGTGGCGATCTGTAGATAATCGGGACCGCACCAGACAATCCAGTTATCAACGGCACGAGCGTCGATCTACGCAACTTTGATACGATGACATTTGTCAACCAAGTCAGAGAGCCTGACCACCCAATCCCGTTTGTAGCCTCTTGCGACAAGCATGGGTCACTGAAGATCAATTCTAATCCTGATCTTCATGTGCCCATGTATCCAAATAATCCATTGATTTACAACAAGAAATCTTCGCAAAATAGTATCACCTGAAATCCACAATAGGAGATTAAAGGTGTCTTACTTTATACTTTGGCAACATGGCGAAAAACCCAACCAATCAACGGCTATCATTTCACAATGATGCTTTGTGAACTATGCTGACAAGAGTAGTCTCCCTTATAACAATGTGCATGAACCCAAATTCACTGTATACTCATATCGCCTTGTTATTCCATATTTACATATACATTTATATAAAACCAGAAAATATCGTCATGGCGTCACAAGAAACTTGGGTAATTGACATTGCTGAATGAGATTTAGGCACGATGTGAAAAAGTTTGAATTACCTATTTAGAAAATGGTCGCGGCCATGTTAATCACTTCACCTTCGACACCGTGAATATGTAGCTATCTAGTAACCTTTAACAGACATTTCGCATCACTGCTGACATGGTATCACTCCCATATTGTACCTTGGACATTTAGGGGTAATAATGATTTTCGGGAGGGGTCCATCAATTTTGTGCACATGTACTACGGGGGTTGCCATTTGGGATACAATAGGGTATGTTGTATAGTGGGGAACCTAGTATGTGTTCATCTGGATGATCAACTATCACAGAATCCTCCTGAGAGGATACTTAAGTCCAAAACCTTTCAAAGTCAGTTTAGCGCTACCAAAACTTTTTAATCGTAGAATGTTTGTGTTTTTAAACCATGGCTCAGTTTTCCTACCATTGCCAACGGCTGGTGGGATCTTGTAAATTCAGCTAGGGTCCATGCAGATAGCAAAGGTACTGTAAGTTCAGCCTGGTTCCCTGGGTCTGCTGTCGGAGCGTCAGTGTAGGCGCAACAGACCCAGGGAACCAGGCTGCTGTAAGTTCCCATGGTCCCTAGTATGGTGATCTACCTTCAGTTGTTGGCGATTTATACCCTGATTTTATATTGTATTGTCCAAAACATGCTATTTAATTGTTTACCAAATTAGTTTTATGTGATAATTCAGGTGTTTTACTGTCCTTTGACGACAGATTTTACAGTACAACCAGACATTATTGAGAATTTAAATATTGTAAATTCTTTATTTTTTTCACTCATTACCCACGTATTAAATGTATTCAAAGACAGGTGAACAGTATTTTGTCAAGTCATCATGGGCAGCAATGCAGGCTTCAATGCGGCGGGGCATACTACTGATCAAAGAAGTTAGAAAGTCGTGGTCCATGCTGTCCCATTATCGGACCACCCCTTCTTTCATTTCAGCAATATTTGTCAGATTTTTCTTATTGACACTTTCCTTCTTATCTTAATGACAGTTCCCAAACATTATCTATTGGATTTAGGTCAGGGCTATAGCTTGGCCAAACTAATAATGGCATATGTTGGGTCCGAAACCAGGCCTGTGAATGCTTTGAACGATCTTTTGGGTCGTTGTCCTGCTGGAAAATCCAAACATTTCCATAGAACAAGTGAGCAGATGGAAGTAAATGTCCCTCGAGAATATCTGTGTACCGCTCACAGTTCATATTCCCTTCAAATACACAGAGAGGCGTTGCCCCTAACACAGATATGCCACCCCACACGTTAACTTTCGGACTGTACTTTTGGCGCTGATACAAAGGTTTTTCAGTTTGTTTGGTCCAGAATTTCAGTGTATTAGGAAATAGCCACACAAAACTTTCATCTGAGAAAATCACATCGTCCTAGTTAACATTTCTATGCTGTAAGCACCAGTTCAACTATCGCTCCTTTTGTTCAGGATTCATGATCGGTGATGGAATTCCTCGACTTTTCTGCCAACCCATTGATGCAGCTCAGTTCTAATTGTCTCCTAACAGACAGCCACAGTTCCTCTATCAATCATATCCAGCCTGAAGTTTTCTAAACTCCTTCGTTTGTTTTTAGAAACAAAAATACCAAGCCGCCTCCTGTCACCGACAGTCAATTTTCTTGGCCTACCTGCGCCTCACTGATGCTCAATGCCATATCCATTTGCGATATGTTTCAAAACACGATTAACAGTGGACAAAGGGATGGCTGTTCTACTTGAAATCACTTAAGCTGATCTGATGTCCTTGTTATAATACTCTAGAATCAACTTCCTCTTCTCTAAATCATCCATTCACTGAAAATGTCGTCTGCTACCAAGTAAACAAAGGGGGGTAACTCTTCACAAACTAATGAATAAGGATTAACGGAGTTGTCTCTCTTGAATGAAACCAAGCACTTGATAGCTGGTCAAGATTGTTTATACAAGAAATCCAATTAAACATATTCCTAAAATTCTCAATAATTTCTGGTCATACTATATAATATACACATATTATTTATCAACGTCAAAATGGCTGAAACTATGCCGATGTGACGTTAAGTATTACCTCACTCACATACTACCACAGAGTCATCCCAGCATAATACAAGTGTCCCCGGATCTTCCCCAACATCATCCAATGACCGAACCAGTTTTCAACTGCCAATATCCCAGACTTTCACATACTTGTCATAAGCACCTGGGAATACAAGATGCACAATCCGTCATTGAAAAAATGAGTTTGTTTCGTTTGTTGGCTGTTTAACGCCGGGTTGGGTAATATTCCAGACGTCTGTAAAGAATCGAGTCTGGACCAGAACATCCAGTGAACAACAGTTTGAGCATCGATCTGCAATTTGGATACGGTGACATGTGTCAAACAAATCGAAGTGCCTGACCACCCGATCCCGTTAGTCGCCGCTTACGCTAAGAATGAGTTGCTAAAGAGTGAGTGAGTTAATATTTAACGTCACATCGGCAATATTTCAGCCATATCGTGACGAAGTTGCTAAAGAACAGTTCTCCACACTAAAGATAAATGACAGAACTAACAACACTAGACATGTTTCTCTTTAGGTTCGATTGTCTGCTTATCGAAAGAACATCATATTAGATCTATTGTGTCTGTGTTGTCTTTGTTTTCCTAAACAAAAAGTGGTTGCCTGATGTTTTAATCAGTTTCACTAACATACCTCAATACAATTAATACATATTTGTGCGTGGTAAATATCTTACAGTAAAACTGGTGCAACATGCCTACTTATATTAATGAAAACGCAACTTCGATAATGTAGACCTTTTTTCATGGTCCAAGTCGCCCTAAAACTATACCACCATTCGAGTGAGTGAGTGAGTGTGGTTTTACGCCGCTTTTAGCAATATTCCAGAAATATCACGGCGGGGTACACCAGAAATTGGCTTCAAACATCGTGCCCATGTGGGCAATCGAACCTGGGTCTACTGCGTGACGAACCAACGCTTTAACCACTAGGCTACCCCACCGCCCCCAACCATTCGAAATGACAAGGGGCGGTGGGGTTTAAGCGTTCGCTTGTCTCGCCGAAGACCCGTGTTCGATTTCCCACATGGGCAGAATGTGTGAAGCCCATTTCTGGTGTTCCCCGCCGATATTGCTGGAGTATTGCTAAAAGGGGCGTAAAACAATACTCACTCACTCGAAATGACAAAAGAGTGCGAAGCGTCAGTAAAATAGTTGAAACACGTCAGCTCATACTGCATTACGTAATCGTTGTCATAGCAGTAGGATTTGAAAAACATTAGCCACACAGTATTTTAATATGTAATGTTCCGAAGTAAAAAAATTACCAAATTTTTATCAATGTCCAAATCCCATTAGTTTAAGGAATTGGTGCTACCAGTATTCTTCTAAAAACTGTGCAGTTTATTAAGCATGACCTCGTGATCAGATCCAAAGTGTGTAAATAATTTATAACATGTTGATTGTACTTTTTATCATATGATTGAACATGGGCCGATGGCCTACTTCCAGAAATAAACTCATTCTATTCTATTTATTCCTGCTAGAAAATCACTCACCTACTCACAGATTCACAAGCGTTTGTAATGATGGCACGCCATGTTTTCGTCTTTGTTTACGCGCTGCTATGACAACAGAAATCCGACCGACAATCACGCCTGTATGCTGACATTTGTAAGCGGATATCTGGGGTGCCACGAGCCTACCTTTCACGACTTGGATAATGTTTAACGCGATACTTATTAGAGCATTATGTCAAAGCCCAAATAGAACTGTACGTTTGGACGGATCTTCGTATTTGTATTGTGTCAATGTTCCCCCTCGTGGAATATTTGTGTGTTGATTAAGGTCGTCACTATTTCACTCTCCATTAGAGACCGTGTTCTCTTTATTAACTGTTACTTTGCCCAAGGGAGGCAATTCACCGCAACTGCTCGTCTCTCGAATACAATGTTTGTAAATGGTAACTATAAACATTTGCAGTTGGCCTAACTATGTTTATGATAGTTCAACTTAAGTTAATGTGTTGGGAGCAAATAGACCTTACTTCTGGTCCAAGTCGCCCTAAAACTATATCACCACCACTACCACCACCGTCTCTCGTCCAAGAGTACAAACCTTCGTCGATTGTATTCCAGTGCAATGTTGAGGTGTATGTCGGGTATACTGTCCCGGTCACGTTCGATATAACGGAGGATTTATGATACACGTTAAACCGTTGGATATTGTATGTTGCTGTAGTCCCAATACTATTTACATACCACCCATCCCTTCTATGGTGGCTGATTAGGGCCATCGCTTTCTCGCCTTAAAATTCGGAGGCGAGAAAGCGATATCATGAGACGAGAAAGCGATAACACGAGACGAGAAAGCGATAACGCGAGACGAGAAAGCGATAACGCGAGACGGGAAAGCGATAGCACGAGACGAGAAAGCGATACCATTACGCAAGAAAGCGAGAAAGCGAGAAAGCGAGAAAGCGAGAAAGCGAGAAAGCGATAGAGCGATAGAGCGATAGAGCGAGAAAGCGATATACCAAGGCGAGAAAGCGAAAGAGCGATAAAGCGATAGAACGATAAAGCGATAGAGCGAAAAAGCGATATACCAAGGTGAGAAAGCGATAGAGCAATAAAGCGATAGAGCGATAAAGCGATAGAGCGATAAAGCGATAGAGCGATAAAGCGATAGAGCGATAAAGCGATAGAGCGATAAAGCGATAGAGCGATAAAGCGATAGAGCGATAAAGCGATAGAGCGATAAAGCGATAGAGCGATAAAGCGATAGAGCGATAAAGCGATAGAGCGAGAAAGCGATATTTCACATAATTCTGCCCTGTCTGCACATGACGTCTAACCTACGTATGATTTCATCCAACAGGAGGCTTTATTTTCATCTGGTTTAGTCGTATAGAAACAACATGAACATGCTTTCAAATTCTGTGGCATTTTTATAATTAATCCTTCAACTTGTCCAAACAATAATCCAACAATAACTCCAGAAACCGAGTGTGTTTCCGTTGAAATATATGAGTGCTCTTAAAAAGTCTGTAAAAAGGATAACAATCATTTAATTTATCACTAGTCACTAATTAGGCTTGGATTAATTCCTGGCTTGCATTTCTTTATTGTCATTTCCCTTGTTAAATGCTACCATTGTTATCTCATTATTCATGCCGGGATTAACAATCCCTGGCTTCCATTTGTCCATCCACCCTACCAATTTAGCGTTAATTAAGTACTGGCTTCCCTTGTTATCTTAGCACTGTTGTTTCAAATGTACGTCTTTAGCTTTCTCTTCCTAGTTTCTAGTCTCTTCATTTACCTGATGAAGGATAAGAATATACTCCGTAACATCGTGTTTCAGTCCAGTGTTAAACAACAAACCAACCAAACGAACTCCCCGTCGGGCTTTATTGTATCAGTGATTGAATTTCATACACCCTGTGCCTTTCATCTGGTCTTTTTATGTGTGCCCATTTCACACATATATATTTCCACTATTATGTGAAAAAAGGTATTGTTCTAAATGGACATGTATGTGCCATCGTCTCCCATACTTCTACAAGAATGGCTTGTCTACATACTTATATGTCTGTCTGTCCCCATATCCCAACTATCTACTTGAGACAGTGCCACAAGTCATCGACCGACATGATAGATGTGTTTAACGAAAACGTAATATAATTATTACTTGGGGAATAAAGCACTATATCATAAAACACCTGTATATTGAAAATAATTTAGTTTAGATGGGGAGTTGAGAAGTTGGACGTAAGAGGGTTGGGAACTTGATCTCGTATAAGTTCAACTAAGTAAGTAGTGTAAAGTATATTGGGACTTATTGTGCAGAAGAGTTCAACTGTTGCTGATAAGCTAATAAGGAGTCTACTAAATAGATGAACAGGGGTTAAATGTTAAAAAGTAGGGCTGGGGAGCCAGGGTACGGTGTTTATGTTTTGGTTGTAAAACGTGCGGTGTGTAGCCTTGACGGATGTTTTAAAGGGTTTATTCTGAATTTAAGGGTGCCTATTTTTGTTTGGTGTTTTGATATTTTGTTTTCAGACCCAGTCTGGTAGTTATTGAGTAATTTGGTTGCTCCTAGTAACTGCTATCTAGTAGGTACTAGTCTTTGCACCTATGGCATTTTTTATATATTGTAAGGAGTTTAGTTGGGGATAGAGAAGGACGGGAACCACTCACTCCAGTGTGTACAATATATATGTTTTGTAGATGTGTAGGAGGGTTTATTTGACTGCAGTGACCTCAATGCTCACAAATATGAAAGATACATTTTAGAAAGTCCGATATGATCATGTGGACTAGCAAAATGAGGATAGTTTTCACTTTTTCCTTTACTTGTCCAGTATATACTGTAACTCGAAATAACATGTACTTTTACCAAAAAGGATATACATTAGACTCAGTACTATTCGGAAATGCCCATGCAACTGCACCTGTAAATATGCAGATTCTTCAATCTGTTCATTTAAATATCGTAAACTCAGGCAGATTTGACGCCCTTTTCTCATTTGTCTGCATCCCAGTGAATGTCACCTATTGCTCTCATTCGATTTGAATCGTTTTGACATGAGTTGACCAAATTATAAACAAGATGATACAGGTAGATAGTTCCATGTATTGAACGAGTTTCAAGTCCTCCTCTGGAAACGATACAGTACACCAGAAATGTGAATGTGATGTATATGTAATAAACTGAGCTGCAAAAGAAACGCAAGCTCCAATTTGTTTGAAATGTAAGTGTAACTCACCATTCCATTAAGTTGGAATTGAACTGATGGCGTACAATATGGCGTCACAAAACCATCAACAATGAACCTAAAACATGAATATTGCTCTTAGGCGACATATATTTCAATTCACACACTCACTCAGTGATTTTATTTTAGGATGATGGTTTGGATGTGGTTGATTGTCTAAGTGCTGGCCACTCATGATGGAAATCGCCATGAAAATATACTCGTCACAATGCCTTATTTGTAATAGGTCCCTCCCGTTCATCTGGCACTTCCGACACATTTCTCACACAACATCATAATTCAAAGAAAACCATAGAAAAGAACCAGTCAGACTAGATAATTCGGAAACCTTTGGAAGCAGTACACATCAAGAAGATACGATCCGCTCTCAACAGAGATGAAGGATATTACATTCCCAATGCCTACCATCACTTGATAAAGTAATCAATAATATTTCTTGTGTACATTATCTGTTTCAATTCAACTATGTACATCAAACCCATCTTTTGTATATACATCCACCTGGCCTCCTACAAATTCTAATTCAGTCCTTGTATATCACCCTTCTGGCTTCCAATCAACTTACTCAATCTCTTCTACAAGCGTTGTACATCAACCTCATTTAATGTATAAACAACTCATTCCCTATCTACTGTAATAACAACTCATGTATATATTTTCTCAATTTGTTACTCATGTATCACTTGCTTGACAACGACATAAGAATCTATGTCGAAACGTCGCCTCCAAAGAATAAAAGAAGTTGTATATCCAATATAATTGTCATTATTCTTCATCAACTCAACATCTAAAATGCCCATCAAAGAAACAATTCAATTGGTTGGTGTGATTAAGTTGGTTAAGACAATTCGAATCCAGTTATGTCAAAAAATATGTAATTCCTTAAGTCACATCACAAAATGAACGTTTTCGTTATTTCACGATATGACTATTGCATACGTGCAAATTGCATGTCAAAGGAAAGTCTACATCTCTATTAGATATTTTCTAAACGTCAAGTCATACACCGCCATTCGTGGGCAAGAACATTACTGAAAACAATTTAATACTATCCAGAAATTACGATGGCGACTGAGCTGCCGTTTGTAGTCGATCATGCGCAGACAGCACTGAATTGTGGGTAATATCGCTTTCTCGCTCTATCGCTTTCTCGCGCAATGATATCGCTTTCTCGTCTCGTGCTATCGCTTTCTCGTCTCGTGTTATCGCTTTCTCCTCTCGCGTTATCGCTTTCTCGTCTCGCGTTATCGCTCTCTCGTCTCGTGCTATCGCTTTCTCGTCTCGTGTTATCGCTTTCTCCTCTCGCGTTATCGCTTTCTCGTCTCGCGTTATCGCTCTCTCGTCTCGTGCTATCGCTTTCTCGTCTCGTGTTATCGCTTTCTCGTCTCGTGATATCGCTTTCTCGCCTCCGAATTTTAAGGCTAGAAAGCGATGGCCCTAATCAGCCACCATACCCTTCCGATGCCCAAGTGCCATAAGCTACACGTGTCACATGCCAATACCGGAACTCGCAGCTGAGCTACAGATAACGTTTTGACTCATTGAGTTATGTACTCGCACGTGTTCATCTCAATTGGGTATCCTAATATTCCTTTGCGTAACCAAATATATTGTACCCACCTCACTCAATAGTCATTTGGGTATTTTGCCATTTTCCATTAATTGTTAAAATATGTATAATAAAGTTTAAATGTTGGTTTATGTGTTTGTTATTTATATTTGATATGTTATATGAGAAACGATAAGAAAGACTGCAAGTTGCCAAGTTCAGGTGCTGAAATTGAACCTCTCAATATACCTCAGTTATTTTATCTTTTTTTCTTTGTACGTATGTAAGATCAAATTTAGTGAGTATTTACAAACCGCCAAGCGTACTTGTACGCAACAAACTTAATAGGAATTTTGCGTAATTTACGCAGATACGCAGCTTATCTGTACCTGTGGTCGCAGTGGCACAGGCTACCGGTAATACAACCCTGAACTATAATAACAATCTAGGCCATGCAAGGTTTGTTTTCTTGTTTTACGCCGCACTCAGCAGTATTCCAGCTATATGGCGGCGGTCTGTAAATGATGAATGAAGAATAGGCGTTCTGGGCCAGGAGCCAAGGAGCCATGACGTCACTGTGACCTTTGACCTTCAATATTTCTTTTGATTGGATACAGGAGCGATGACGTCACTGTAACCTTTCACCTATAATCTTTCTTTTGATTGGATATAGGAGCCATGACGTCACTGTAACCTTTCATCTATAATCTTTGTTTTGATTGGATACAGGAGCCAAGACGTCACTGTGACCTTTGACCTATAATTTTTGCTTTGATTGGATATAGGGTATGATGTCACTGTGACGTTGACTGTTAACCTTTGCTCTTATCGGGGTATGAAAATGGCATCATCATGACCAATTAGCTTAATATCATTTAATGAGATTCATTAGTACATAATAATATCTCTTTTAATTGAAGCCTGAATGGTGATTGGCTAAATGTAATTAATACTGTATATTTCTTATTCTGGCTTTGATTTAGACTGACATCTTATAATTGCGGTAATTAGCCCATATGAATAACATTTTAATAAAGGACTGGGTGGCAAGAATACATCTATCTGCAAATAATTGCACTCGATGTGACCAGATTACACTAATCTGATTTGACGACATCATTTGATTATGCTTAAACTGTTTGCATTCCTTTCCTGATGAGGTATAAATATAAATGAATTTGATAAAATCAGCATTTGTGCTTTCAACATGCCAGAAGACGGATGGAAAGAATATTTATCAAACCTATATTTTGACTCAAAACATGCAGCTTCTTTCACCGGTCCAAACAAGCTCTATTACATTGTGAAGAAGGAAGGAAAGTTTAATATCAGTTTACATCACATCAAGAAATGGTTAGCTGCACAAGATAGTTATGCACTACAGAGATCACTACGCTATAAATTCAAGCCGAACAGACTTGTGGCTACAGGACTCAATGCACATTGGGATATAGATTTAGCCGATGTTCATAATCTGGCTTCATACAATGAAGGAGTCAAGTATCTTCTCATAGTGATCAATGTTTTTACAAGATACTTATGGGTACAACCCTTGAAAAACAAAAAACCTGAATCTGTTTTAAAAGCCTTGATGAAAATACTTACAACAACAGCAACACCTAGGATCATAAGATCAGACAAGGGACGTTGAGTTTGATAACAAAACTGTGAAATCACTCTTGGAAAGTAAAGGTATTACTTACTATACTACACAGAATGAAACCAAAGCCAACTATGCTGAGAGAGTCATACGTACATTGAAGATGAGTATGTACAGATATTTCACTTATAGGCAGACATATCATTATTTGAATATTTTGCAAGATATAGTGTCAAACTACAATCATCAACCACATCGATCATTAAACAACAGATTGCCCTCTGACATTACTACTCAAAATGAGGCCATTGTGTGGAAGAAGCAGTATATTGATCCCTTACTGAAAAGCGGTCAGAGCAGAAAGCACAAGAGGCGATTTAAGTATAAAGTCGGGGACCAAGTGAGAATATCTCATTTAAGATATACTTTTCAAAGAGACTATCATGAAAAGTGGACTGAAGAAATATTCATCATAAGAAGGCGTTATAACCGTAATGGAATACCTGTGTATCAACTGAAAGATATGGCAGATGATCACATAAAAGGGAAATTCTATGAGAATGAATTGTCCAGAGCTTATAAAGCAGAGGATCATCTGTGGCGTGTAGAAAGAGTACTCCGGAAGAGAAACAGAGGTGGACAGAGAGAAGTCTTTGTCAAGTGGATGGGATACCCGAAGAAATTCAAAAGTTGTAAATCTAGAGAATGTATAAAAAGCAGAAATTGACATGACAAGGATCCTTTGAGTTGCACTAATCATGGGGTTGACATCGTGCTTGGAATGTGGTAAAACGTTCACTAGAGAAGACAATATGTTGAGACACAGGAAAATCATGCATCAGACTGAGTCTCCTCCTCCTCAGAATCTAGTTTCTCCTCCTTCTCCTCCTCCTCCTCCCCAGAATCTACCGCCTCTACGTCCTCCTCCTCAGAATCTACCTCCTTCTCAGAATCTCCTTCCTCCTAGAAGAAATCATAGGACTGAGGAACCATTTTTCTTCCACCTACCATCCAATTCAGTGATTGTGGGGCCGAGCGGATCAGGAAAGAGCATGTTTGTATATCAAGTACTCATACAGCAGCGCATACAGCCTAATCCTAACCACATTATATGGTGCTACAATGAATGGCAGCCTCTGTATGAGGAAATACACCACAAATTGCCCCATGTACAGTTTGTGAAGGGAATTCCAAACAATATACAGGAGGATAACTAGTTCAATGCCTGCAATAACAATGTCCTTATACTGGATGACCACATGGCAGAAGCGAAGAATGACAAGCGTATCTCACAGCTGTTTACTCGGACTTCTCATCATAAGAACGTGCTGATCTTTCTCCGCCTACAGAACCTTTTTCCACGCGGGAGGGAATCACGTGACAGTGCCCTAAATGCTCATTATGTGACCTTGTTCAACTCACCTGTGGACCGGCATCAAGTTCAGCTGTTTGCAAGACGAATCTATCCGAGCAATTCGGATCACTTTATGTCAGTCTATAGAAGTGCTGTTCAAGATTCCTATGGAAATTTAACCATAGACCTCAAGCCAACAACTTCAGATAGTGAAGGGATGAAACCTAATGTGCTGAAAGAGGCTTTGGCTATAAAATGGAAACCATCACATGAACTTGATCATTCTATAAACATCAGCCAACCAGTACACATCTCCAGCGTGCAGTCATCTCATAGTGAAAAGTCACCAGCTGGCATCGTCACAAACCTGCTTCCTGAGGAATCAACCAGTGGCAGTAATACTGACGAAGAAAGTGAAGATATCATCATGCCCTCCTGTGACGAATGTGGAATTGTGTTTGAAAATAATCATGACCTTCAAAGACATGTAAGAACCTGGTGCCCAGAAAACGGAGGGGAACCATTAAGAAAACGTTTCCGAAGTGAAGTTGCTGATGCTGAGTTATCTAAGCAGGATGACTTACCCACAAACGATTCAAAGGACAGAGACAAAGAGAGGGAGACTAAAGGCCTTCAAGTACTATGGGAGGGTGCTCTTAAACATTGCAGAGAAGAACTTTTGGCTAAGAAAGAGGAGTATGAAAACAGAGGACTAAGCGAATGGTGGATTGAGAAGACGATGAAAAAGTGCTGGGAAGATGCTTTTTAAGACAGAGTATATAAAGTCGTTGGATATGGCAGCTATTTTGAAAATGGGCCACTTTTTAAACCCATTTTGGAGAGAGCCAATACCTTGGACCCAAATACAGATCTACCTGATATGCTAGCTAAAGTTAAACATTGGATAAAACCTCTGGCCAAGGATATCTTATCTCGGATTGATGTCACAGACGCTGAGGATCTAGAACACATGACTACCTTAGAAAATGAAGAGGAAGATGACTCAGACAAGGACATTTAATGTGTTATTATATACTCATGTTCGATGATTATGTAATAGATTCTCTATATATTTCACAATTGTCTTGTGTTAAATATTTCTAAAACTTACATGTATTGTATGAATATCCTGTTACACATTGTCTGAAAATCTATCCATGTAGAGAAATAATAAACAAGTGTGATATGCACATTTTTCCTTATATTTGTTGTTGTGTTGTTTGTTTTTGTTTATGGTACATTGTCATATAAAACATTGAGTACAGTATTTGATGAGCTGATTTACCTGTGAATCCCAATAAGTTTGCACACCTATTTGTGTTTCATAATCGGAATATCATATCATTTACACTCATAATAGAATCATAATAAAGGCCATCAAATACAATAAATAAGAAAACAATAAGAATCCATTAAATTTTATTCATTGCATATTTTTCAGACATGGAATATGATTATAATGTTGATAACAAATGCCATTGACAAATCATTGATATTAGAACATGATTATTATATATAAAACATATTTAAGTCAAATTATTTAGATAACAAAAGCTCATTTTTCATATTAGGACATGATCACAAAACATAAAACATATTTTGGTCAGATTATAACTGTAATACTCTCTCAGTGCTGTATTAGCCAGTGCTAAGGGAGATAACTGCTATCGACTGATTAGCAATGTCTTTTCTACATTAACACAACCTTGTTACATTCAAGCGTTATTCATTTGTCGTTCCCAAATGTTGGTTTCATAAAGTTAATTCATTTTACATAGAAGTTAACGTATATTCTATAGACAATTTAAACAGACTTATACAAACGTTACAATGAAGGGATTTCTTCGTCCCACTTGATATAACAATGCTATATTCTGTACCATATGACATCAGTTCGAACTGAGGAAATAGTAGTTTTATTGTTACAAAACACTCAAACAACACTTTTCAACATAATTTTTAGTAAAAGTTCAACCATGCTTATCTTTATAACTCAATATTATGAATAAGGCATAGCAGAGGAACACTTACACGTTACAAGTCCTGCTTGTCCTACATCCAGCCGACAGCCGATGTAGGAGCGGCCGGCTTACTCATGTTACTTCATTTAACACTTAAAGCACTCGGTGACTGGCAGACTTTGTTTACATTTCAATTCTCACCATGGAAGCCCAGCTGTACGCGGGAAACATTCAAACGTGTCTGACAAAATCACACACACTGGGAAAGTATATCTCTATTGTTCAGTCACTGTCAATGCTCATTAGTCAATCACCATCACAGCAAAAATAACTCGGTTTCCGCAATGCGGAAACCTGGTAGAAAGTGGACTGAAACTTAAGTTTCCACCTAGAATCCAGTGAGTTTCCGTTCTTTTACATTGAGTTTCCGCAATAACGGAAACTTACAATTACCCACTTTCCAAGGGTTTCCGCAAGGTTTCCGTTACCCACACTCCAACAGGTTTCCGCAAGGTATCCGTTACCCACACTCCAAGAAGTTTCCGTTGAGTTTCAGTTAACTTTGAATCCATCAGGTTTCCGCAAGGTTTCAGTTATTAAGACTCCAACAGGTTTCCGCATAGTTTCAGTTACCAACAATCCGACATAGTTTCCGCATAGTTTCAGTTACCAACAATCCGACAAGGTTTCCGCATAGTTTCAGTTACCGGTTTCAATTTCAGGTTCACGGGTTTTCATATGCGTTTCAAAGAGCTAAATGTAAACATTCTTCTTTATTTATATCATAAACTCTTGTTCAAAACAATATAAGCAATTTGTTATTATCATGACATTTACTAAAAGAAAAACAGAATATATAATAAGATTCATTGTTTTATTTTCTCAACATGGTATGGATTAGCATTTAAGGCAAATAAAGATCATACATATAACTAGTAATATAGCACTAAAGAACAGGGCAAAACATGTTGGCATAACTCAATCCAGTTTTAGAAATCATATATCATTTATAACAAAGTTGTAATTTTTCATCAGTTAAACTTTCATTCACTTATTATCTTGAAATAGCATGTTAGATACGAAATTTATTTCTAAAATCAGGCTAATGATGAAAAATAACAATAACATACAACTTAACACAGTGATAAAACATAGTTGCATCGGACATTTATTTGCACGCCTTGGCATTCAGCCACACACTCTATGTCACAACTATCGCCAAACATCCACTATGATATACAATAACAACATACAGCTTACAATAAAATTAAATTAAAAATTACATTATGAAATTGAAAATAAATTCAATTAAATTGCAAGAGCTGGTCAGTGGGCCCTGTAAGGGGCATCCCTGGGCGGAGATCCCTCTGTTACTTTGGTTGGATGCCTCATCCTCGTCCTCCTGTTGGCCTTGACGAGAGCAGTGGAGGTGTAGATTCTTTCCAAGTCCAGTGTCGTCGTATATGCCATAAGCTTGCTGGACTCACAGACAAAGGGGACGGAATGCAACTAATTGACGTCATCTTCGTCACTCACGACTGGTGATGTCATGTCTATGGTGAGTGTTGTCGCTACCTTTTTCTATCGTCTATCTGGCCAATCAATAGATGCAAGTCTGTTTGGGCGTTGTGCAAGTTTCTGAAAATGGCAGGTTATAACGAATTACTAGGTTATTTTTGATGAATTACACAAACATCAATCAACAAGAAACTGACAATGCCAAGGATGATTTAAAATGAGTAATCCACAAGTAAGTTTGAATAAAAGAGAACTAAATTGAACAATCACACTTTGCACTAGTTTTCTCAAAACTCAAATTATGCAATTCATCACACTTCATTGACCGAATGTAATATCTTATTTTCTAAAGAGGACACAGAATCTATACAAACTTTGCTCTGGAGTTACATGCTTCCCAGACCAGAGGTAGTAATATGTTATATATAATATCTGAACATTTATTGCATTTTCTATGTAGTAATAATGGTACTAGTAATAGATTTTCATCAACGTTGTGGTGTCCACCTCCGTGATGTTGCTGGAATATTGCTAAAAGCGGCGTAAAACCAAACTCAGTCAGGCAGTTGTATTGTTGAAGGGTACAAGTATATTCACCCAGTAGTGACTGTATGTTTACACCATTACGTCTTTGAGGTGTATTTAGAAGTGAATAATACAAGACGCGAATGTTTCCGGATGTCAAGGTCTTTATTATGTGAAAACACAATGTTTCGGAGTGAATGCTTACACCTGACGAAGGGGTAAGCATTCACTCTGAAACATGTTTTCACATAATAAAGGAGTTGACATCCATAAACCTTGTCTCTACTCTATGAATTGGAAATAATTTACTACTTACAATGAAAGTCACTACAGATAGGTCAAAATTACCTTCACACATGTTTCAGGTGACCATCCTTGGTCATTCGTTATACAGTCTGCAGACTCATCATCAGCTGAAAAAAATAAACAATAACACGTTACTTTTCTTTGCATTTCTCCATTCATTCATTTGAGGTTTAACAAACCCCCAAACAATTGCAGCGACATTTATACCAACAAGCAAACTACAGATTTATCACTTTAAGGTTATGCAATGAGTAAGTGAACGGCCTGACATAAACATCCTGATGAATGAAATTCAGTTAACTCATGTGACATAACCTTGGAGTAATTACGGTATTGTAAAATCAAGGGGTCAGTTTTACTGCCATTTCACACAGGTGTGAAGTTTATTTGGTCCAATTTGAAATCATGATTAAGTTACCGGTTATTCAAATCCATTTGCAAATGTAACTTGAGTATGGTTCATTTTGTGAAAATGTATCTAGGGAAGCATAATAATAGAATATTCAAAGTGAAATTACGTCTATGTTTCATAGTACCATAAACACATACCTTCAGTTAGAGAGGGTGATCTTTTCTTCCAGGAGTGGTCGTGACACGTTTCCTCTCAACAGCCTAAATGGATAAAACAAATCAATTAATATACAATCTATTTGCTATATTTTTTCAAAATTGTAGTATATTTTTCGATAGACACTTATTTTACTTCACCAACCTTTGAAAATAGTTCGTGCAAAACTGTTTATACAGTCAGGGGACTTAAATATACGTCAGTCGGCAAAATTCTCATAGACTTGCATGCTATTTTAGTGTAGCTATGTAATTTTCATTAATTCAGTTTTCCATATTTGGTTGTCAAATTATGCAGGCTGTTAGGAAATAATCTTGGTCACAGATACATAATTTTCCGCTTTGTAGTTACATGAGCAACATATATACAACATTGCGTATTCTTTCCCCATAGACCGCCATGTTAAAAATTGCCATAACCATGACACGCATTGAATTGAAAATAAAACGGAAATTATGTCTTTGAAGCTGAGATGATTCAGAACCCATGTGCAAAATATGAACAATATCAAACGGATATCAAATAAATTCAAGACATATTTCTAGCTGCACCAAATTAACATGTAAGTCGAATAATGCATAGTGGCGAATACCTATGGCCTGTTACGACGTAAATTGTAATAAAAACGCAAATTGTAATACTTGCAGCAAATTGTAATAAACTTGACGTAAATTGTAATAAAAACGTAAATTGTAATAAAAATTGACGTAAATTGTAATACGCAAATTGTAATAAAAATTGACGTAAATTGTAATAATTTTCGTTGCGGTAAAATGTAATAAATATTAACGTAAATTGTAATAACAGTTTTAATCACTCGTAAATACGCGGGTGTTTGTTTTTCGTTGCATTTCATACATCAAATAAGCTGGTTAGGGCGATAACTCAAGAAAGAAAAGATGGATTTTGTTCAAATTTGGTACCAAGGTATATTGGCGAGATTCACCGACACAAGTGAAATGGAGTAACCTTGAGATAATTTTCAAGGTCACAGCAAAAATCTGAGGGTTTTGCCAATATAAAGATTGTCAGAGCAATAACCCAAGAATGAATTGACAAATCTTAGCCATATGACGAAAATGATATTCGTCCTGATATATAATCGATATAAACTGTCCTCTGTATGATGTCTTTTCGCATATATCTTTTGAGGTTTTGATATGTATAAATATAAAGTGGGGTGGGATGGTGGTGGGTTTCTAACGGGTATATCAAGTCAAATCAAATCAAATTAGACATTTGTATAGCGCTGCATATCCAGAGTCTTGCTCATGTGCGATTAGTCGAATGCTCGTTTGAAGAGGATGGTTTTGAGACAAGATCGGAAACTGTTGATATTTTCCGATTTTCTGACATTTTCAGGTAATCAATTTCAGAGTACAGCACCCGGTCTGCTAAATAATCTGTCTCCGTATGATGTGGTTCGGACAAATGGAATAGCCTAGCTGACTAGCAATAAAATGCATCACAAATTAAACTTCAGGAAACAAAATATGCAAGAAACATTTTTGTATGTTTGAGATTGGTAGAGGTCGGCTAGAATCAAACTTAGATATTAAACTGCACAAAAAAGCAATTTCAAAACTACAATCGCTTGTTCAAATGAATACCCCTTCGGTTTACTGAAAGAACTCGAGAAAGAAATGATGGATTTTGTTCAAATTTGGTACCAAGGTTCATTGACGAGATTTACCGACACCACTTGAATTTAGTGACCCTGAGGTCATTTTAAAGGTCACAGCGAAGGTGTAACAGTTTTGCACATGCCAAGCTTGGTAGCCGCGAACTTAGGAAAGAATTAATAGATTTTGATCCAATTGTATATCAAGGTGCATTGGCGGGATCGCGCCCAACACCAATTGATTGGGAAACTTGTGCTCATTCTAAGTTCACAGTGAAAAGTGTTTTGCACATGTCTAACTTTTTAGTGCGAAAATACAAGACAGAATTAATATGTTTTGCTTAAAGGTAGTACCATGATGCGTTGAGAGTATCGTCTAACGCAAGTCGAATTCAGGGACCTTCGGATTAAGGTCACAGCGAAGGTGTAACAGTTTTGCACATGCCAAGCTTGGTAGCCGCGAACTTAGGAAAGAATTAATAGATTTTGATCCAATTTTATATCAAGGTGTATTGGCGGGAATCCCCCTACACCAATTGAAACAAAATATGCAAAAACATGTTGTATGTTGGTAAAAGTCAAACTTAGATATTAAACTGAACAAAAAAGCAATTTTAAACTATAATCGCTTGTTCAAGTGACTCCCCCTTCATGTTTACTGAAAGGGCTTGTTTTGGAGACACTACCTACCCCCTTTCAGTTGACGTCATCATAAGGATATAACTCATCCTAAAGTTTTCATTTATTCATACATGGTGTCAAGGGTTTAAACTAAATACTGAATAGTCACACAAGTGTCAGCTCTCAATATGTTGTATATCTGGACACAATGTTTTTGAAAATTTAAAATGAGGGTGTCCTAAAAAAAACCAGTCCCCGTCTAAATGTAAATCAAGCAATCCAAATCTTTGAATGTTGATGATGGGAAGTCATCCAATACTATGCTGAACATATTTTATATGATATTATATGAGGGTATACCATTATCCCAAAAGTGCAGTTGTAAGGCGTCTGCCTATCACGCTGAAGGCCCGGTTTCGAGGAGGCACCCAGGTTCGGGTCCCGAGATGGGCACATTTGCGTAGTATCCTTGGACAACATACTTAGATCCACATTGTCTCAGTTCACCCAGCTGTAAAATGGGTACCCGTGAGTATGTGCTGGCAATGTGAGTGTTTAGTTCATTGCGCCTAACAGGCAGAATGGCTGTACAGTCCCCAGGGAGTTGAAAAAGTATCGGAAACTACGATAGTGTCCTGTGATCGGGGAAAGTAATGTACGTAGCGCCGTGAGCAGGCAATGTGCCTGGATGTGAGCGCCATATAAGCGGACTATTACTATTACTAGATACCAAATGGGAGATCGTTTTCCATTTTCTGCAAATTTGCAAGAAACATAATACCCCAATGTTGTGATGACTAATATCTCGTTAACCACATTACCCACATGAAATTTTGGATATGACTTTGCTAATGATAGCTTCAAAATAAAATGGAAGCTTTTCTTCAAACATTGGACATCGAGAATATTGTTAGTTTGACTACTTTTTTCAACGCCCCTCGTAACATACTTAAAAGAAAAGAGAGCGTCTAAGGAAAAAAGCATTTCGATCTCTGAATACTTCTGAGCTATTTAAATACAAAAAGCAAAGGAATAAGTAAATAATCTAAAAAAATAGCAAAGGGAAACTTTTAATCTATTTTTGATAACTATTTATCACCTCAGTCTACTCAATCAGGTGGTTACTACTTCATCGGGACCCATTCCCCTTCTTGTCACTGATGATTCTGGGATACCTTCAGTTTTTACAGATTTGGATAAGCTCAAAAAAACATTAAATGAATATTTTGTATCTGTTTCAAATGTTACTGATGGCGGCAAGACTTTGCCACCTGTTAGCCATCGCTGTGGTAACAGTATAACAAATGTCATTGTAACCGAAAAGGAGGTATCTGATAAGACCTTACCAGTAAACAAATCTAGTGGACCTGATGGCATTAACATGAGAGTGTTAAAACGAATTTGTACATCTATAGCTGAACCTCTTTGTTTGTTGTATAAAATATCACTGAGTTACTGTATTTCCTACATTGTGGAAAACGGGTAATGTTACTCCTATTTTGAAAGAAGGAGATGCATCCCTCCCAACTAATTACAGACCTATTTGTTTATTACCTGTCCTTTGGAAAATCCTTGAAAGAATAATGGTAAAGCATGTGCACGACCATTTCCATTAACATAACATTTTAAGTAAATTCCAGTCAGATTTTACTGCGAGTCATTCTACTACATCTCAACATAGACATTTATCATAATATATGCTCAGTCCTAGATAATCACCACCTTTACTGTATGCTGTTTTGTGATATTTCAAAAGCTTTTTACAGGGCATGGCATAAAGGTTTATTGCACAAATTAGAAAATGATGGTGTTCGTGGAAACGTACTTAGTTGGTTAACTAACTATCTATCTGGGCCCGGTTGTTCAATACTCGGTTATCTTAAACGCCGGTTAACTCCTAACGGCCGGTTAAATTCTTAACCGGCCGTTAGGTAACCGAACGTTAAATATGCCTTGTTCAAATCATGGTTAGTCATGCCGTTAGCTAACGTCGCCGTCAAAGTTTAACAGTGTTGTTAACGTCACTGGTTAGCTTCCATATATCCCATAGTTCCGTTTTCTGTTTACTTCCGGTTTACCAAAAATGGAAACGCAAAATGTCGCCTGCACCCCAAGGAAAAAGAGAAGTCGAAATTTCTCTGCTGACGAAGAGAATGTAATCCAGTCAATGGTTGAGGCCAACTCTATAGTATAGTTTATCATAGGCATGCGAATGTCGTAGCGTTACGAACGTTTTGTTTTGGAAAATAAGGATCCAGACGTTTGCATAATTTATATTTCAAAGACATATGATCCCAGCTCTGTGTAGGACTTACTTCAATTTCAGCAACAGAAAAGACATTTTAATGAAAAACGATAGCACAGCTATACATAAAATATGATGAATCCATGAAAATAATATTAATATTAGAAGCATGTTGTCCGTGGATAGAAAATGTATAAATATTACACAGAGTTACGCTTAGACGGCTACAGTCTTAATGAATCTTTGAATTCCCAGAAGACCAATCGCTCACTTTTCACTCCTTAAATTGTCATGACTGTATGGCCAAGCCGTGAAGATGCTATCAATATCATTCATTAATTATTTGTCAAGTCTGTCAAAAACTGTAATGTATGAACACACATTGCCAAATCTTTTAACGTCAAACAATATAGATGTTGTGTAATTAATACCATAGCTTTTATCTGAAATATGCATTCAATACCAATAGAAACTTAATATGTTACTAGCACCACGTGCAAGTAATCAAACTGCAATCGTACTATAGGCCCCAGGGCCAACACTGCTGAATATAATCGATCTATTATCCGGCCTTACTTTTGACAGGAATCTCATGAATAATACTGTGCAATATCGTCATTATCTAAACGCCATTCACAGACGCATATTCCGAAAAGATGTCTTGAAAAACATGAAGCTGCGTTTATAGATGAACATAATTTCCTCGATACTCATTAATCAGACGAACCTTCATTTAGTTCAATTCACAAGTGACTGCAGAAAATGCATAATTCTTGTTAATGACTTCACGGTCGGAAAACATATATTATATTTCATGAGTGCATTATAGAACGCTGTAGTAGATAAGCATAATTTCCTCGATACTCATTAATCAGGTGAAGCTCCATTTAATGCATAGATAGTTCAGACTGTCTTCAAGGACGGAAAACATGTATTATATTTCATAAGTGTATTATAGAACGCTGCAACGATTCGGCAGAGAAATACTATTGTGCCATAGTATTCCTTATATGAACCTATCAGTGTATAACATTAGCATTCAGATATTGTTATAAAATAAGTTAAAATTCAAATATTAGCGTGTAATATGACAAGAGATAGTGTTGTGTTCGCTGTGACAAGAAGGTTTCGATATTCAAATATAACATTTAATCAAAGTGACTACGAAGTAGGCCTGCATATCACTCACAACAGAAATAGATACATAATAATGTTATGTTTATTTTCCTACACATCAGTTGCGAGAGCGAATTTATGCTAACTAAGTTTTCATCAATTAATACAGCATTTTAAAAGATGATTTGCTTCAATTAAAACATTCGAAGAATGAAAAGAAATTAAGCCTATTGCTGAAATGATTAGTAAAATAAAATTAAAATCCATCTATGGGAAGGGATGCCAGACGGACATATCCAAACAAAATCGGATAATTACTTGCAGTATACACTTTCAAAAATAGTATATTAATTAACAATGATATCAGTTTTGATTAAAATCACTAATAATTCTGAAACGTTGCCGATCAGCCTGGAATCGTGTTCAGATGTTTTCATAAATACACTCACACAAACGCCCTAGTGCACTTTGCGCCCTATTGGATAGTGTTTACAAAATCACGTTTCGCGAAGGCCGGTATTGAAACGCCAATTACATCACTTGTATTTCATATTCGGCGGCGACAAATGAATCACTGCATTCTAAGGCTGGGACGGGTACTCGGGTACTCGAATCCGGGTCGGGTACAGCTATTTCTAGGAATCGATTATCCGGAAAGGGAGAGAGCTCTGTAATGACAAGGGCAGACAATAGCCTGTCTTTTTCATTTTTGACGTAACACACATTTACATCATTGAGTGAGTGAGTGAGTTTAGTTTTACGCCGCACTCAGCAATATTCCGGCTATATGGCGGAGGTCTGTAAATAATCGAGTCTGGACCAGACAATCCAGTGATCAACAACATGAGCATAGATGTGCGCAATTGGGAGCCGATGACATATGTCAACCAAGTCAGCGAGTCCGACCACCCGATCCCGTTAGTCGCCTTTTACGACAAGCATGGGTTACTGAAGATCCATATTCTAACCCGGAAATTCACGGGTTTTTACATCATTGGTATTGTCCGATTAATGGAGCATAGTTTTAATGACTGTAATTTATCTGTGCATGAGCAGTGAGTAGTTAAGTTACAGTAGCAGCAGGAACAAAACGTTCGTTGTTATAACGAGGAATGTAAGTAATGGTGTTACTCTCTATATTGGTTAAACAGACGTAAATTAAATAGCTTGAGGTCAGTTTTAATGTCTTATTACCAACTGTTCAAGTTTTCTACAATAATCTCTGTCAAAGCGTGATTGAATATTCAGGAAGTTGACCCGAATGTATTTCTTACATTTCCGGGTACTCGATTCCGATTCGGGTACGTACATCCGGGTACTCGATTCCATTGTTTCCTACTCGTCCCGGCCCTACTGCATTCCTGATACATTTTAGAATCTAATTACAACTGGTCTTTTTGGCACCAATACCAAGTGTCTAGATAAAGTGAAACGAAAGATATTGGGGGTGGAAACAACTGCTGTGCTCGAAAGACAACACCTGTTTGAAATGTAAACAAAGAAAATTTCAGACTTTACACTGTGTAGTATTTTCTCAAATTTTCAGACCCCCATTTTCATGGAAAGAGCATAGTAGCAAGAAATAGGAAATTGATACAATACAGGAATGTGATGTGTTTACACGAAACTGTCAAGTTTCTGTGCTTGCTTGACGCCATGACTGACGCAAAATCACGCATAACGACAACGGTAATAATCGGCATTTCTAGCTTCTTCTCTCTTTCTTAAAATGGGGTGTATTTGGCAATTTCTCTGAGGTGAAGGTCGGTAGTATAAGAGTATACACAATCACCATATCCCGCCGATTACACTTTCAGTATCAGAATGTAATCGTTCGGATATTTTTTCATGAAACTAATTTAATTATCTACATTTAGCCTTGATCAAAATCATATCACACGTGGGTATAGGGTGTACGTGTTATATTCTTTGAAAGTGTTTGTTTGAATAATATTTACAGAAGGAATTCACACATTTAGTGTAGTAAAGCATATATAAACCTTTCCACAAGTGTTAAAAGATGAAACGTAGGCATCATGTACTTGTACAACATGTATTTTAGTTCCTATGATGTGCATAGATACAGTTTCGTATGTAACTTTTCGTCAGAATAATTTCCAATATCGAAGTCCAGTCCACGATACACCCTATCCTTTCTTTGCTGAACTGGCATCATGAAAGCAGTGTTAGCCATGAACGTCATTTGCGAGTTAACCACACTGTTAAAAACTTAGCGGCGGTCCTTAGGTGTGTTAACTTAACGTCACGTTAACAGCCTGTTAAAATTTAACAGAGTTTTGAACAACAAGATAACCCTCTGTTATTAGGTAACAGTCGGTTAAATGTACTTAACGGCTGGTTAAAAGATAACCGAGTTTTGAACAACCGGGCCCTGATAGACGATAGTGTGTCTCTGTTAATGGAACATTATGAAAAACTAAATGTTACTGCAAGGGTTCCTCAAGGATCTGCCCTTGGTTAATTTGTTTTCCTTGTATATATCAATGATTTACCTGGAAATTTACAAAATATCACAATAATGTTGGCCGGGGACACATCAATCGGTGTTGCGGAAAAGTAGGTAAAATCCACAGAAGCAACTCTCAACTATGATTTAGCCCAATTGAATAAATGGGCAGAAAAGTGGTGTGGTGTGTTCTAACGGTTATATCTAGCATACTTTAAGACATAGAGGAGGTGGTGGTGGTTCTAACGGTTATATCTCAAATACATGTAGAGGCTGGAGGCCTAACGGGTATGAACAACAATAAAAACTTTCATGCATTTATGACCCACATTTTCGAACCTTTTATCAGTCTCTAAAAGGGAGCTGGCAATAGATTTTAATGAGCTTCGTCCTTCAAGCCTGAAAACCTTTTAATATGGTTGATTAATCCTTTGTCATTTATAAAAAAAAGTAGTGAGGTTGTGCTTTATTGTTATACATTTCTAAAATATATGGACACTATTGGGACGTTGGTAACTGTCATCAGACATTATTTGACGACCTTTCTCATGGTTTGAATATAGCCGACTTTATAGAAGATAAATATCAGTTTACAACACAACTGCCTAAATCTTGGTATTTTCGGAACCAGAGAAGGGAATGCCGATATTTAGGTCGTTAACCTAGCATATTATGGTCACGAATATAATTTTCTATTTATTACTGAAGTCTTTAATTGCGGAAATTACGCGATAATCTACTTTCCAACAAAGGCAGGCTCCCCGTCATCGTTGGATTTAGAAGGCGGCTTCTTAGAAGCAACGTGGCGTCATAACATTGTTCATGATGTCATGTCACCATGACAAAGTGATATTTTACCCGGTGCATATCGCATTAAAACAAATTATCCCCGGTATGTTTGCCCTCGTAGCTATAGGTTATAAGCATTGCTATGATCATTCTTTGAGGCCACCCGCTGAATTCTTTGTTGTATTTTGAGCGGTGAAACTAAATAAATGATTTCTTTAGTCTACCCATAACAATTAAAGGTGTCAACTGCCACTGTATACCTTACAGAAAGAAGTTTTGACTTTACTTTGATAACGAGCACATCTGATCAATTCCTTGAAGCAAATAATGCAATTCAATATCATTTCCACATTTTATTTTAAATGCATCAGTCAAATACAACAAATGAGTAGACAGATTGACTGCTATGTGGCAAGGAATAACCAGCGATTTATGATATCCTTAGCAAATGTAACTTAAAATTCCCTCTCATAAAAATACAATAATATGTAGTAATATGATGAAGAAAATAATACGAACCAGGTTAAACTATGACAACGCAATATATGGAATGTATGATCGAAACATAAATCATAATAAATCACATATGATTAAAACATTAAATTAACTTCAAATATGTCATTGCGTCAACATTGAAATAATTCGAAAATGAAGAAAAAAGAAACGTACATTTCAAAGCGTAAACAAACAATATCCTGTTGTTTTGGGATATGCTATGAAGAACTTCAAAATGTAATAGAAATACCATTAAACTAGACGGGTCAGTGCGACCACAGCCTTCTCTAAGTGGAAGGTCGGAAGTTAACACCCTTTTATCTCAGTACCGAACAATAGGATCCCATTCCTTCCTTTTCCCCGCTTCCTTGTTTGGAAGGCATACATTTATCAACCGTCAAATCTGCCATGAGGTGCCAGGTTCACGATTGCTTGCCGTTCGTTTCGACGTCGCCAGACACGAAAAAGCCCAACAAGGAAGTTCAAAGCGGATCGTGACTCACTGACAAACATGACATGTGATCAGCGAGGTTTAATCTATTTTCGACGCTGTGTACACAATTGACAATATGATGATTTGATAGTGGCGGCTCAACACTAATCGTTAATACATTTATGTATGCTGGTCACTAGGATTGGGAATTTTCTGTCCCTTTTGACAGCAAAGTGAATGGCAAGATTCAGGAAAAGCATGCTATATATGCGGACCTAGCCTTTGAGATGTCTCGCTTGCATCCCAAATACACTGTCGTAGGGCTCCTCGTTGTTCTCAGTGCCCTTGGTTTGGTACCTCCTGATCTCTGGGCGCAGATCAGGAGAGTGCCCAAGTTCTCCACCGGGGACACAGCCCTTCTGACACTCTGGGTATTGCAGAAGGCTTCACTGTTGGGGAGCCTTCATATTCTCCTTAAAGTTCTTTGTGGGTTCGACTAAAAAAAAGTCCCATTCGCTGTCTGGGCTGCGTGTAGAGGGGCAAGGGCCCTGAGCTGAGCTCATGATGAGCCAGGCTGTGTCAGGACCATACGAACTCTCTCTGCTACATTTTTATCTTAATAATTATGTAATAACATAATTGTGATGGTGTACGCCTCTATGTGGAGGTGGGTATCCTGACAGAGTAGAATATATTTGAGCATTTCCAGGGATTGGTGCCATATCCTGGTTAAGCTAACTTGCAACACTCGTGGGATACCTTTATGCTAGCCGTCAGTTACAACAGCTTCAATCGACATTTTAAATGAGCGATCGCATTATCCTTCCGAAATTGCAAGATTCACTTGTCAATGACGACATATTCCTTAAAGGTATATGTAAAGATAACGATTTGGACAAACATGGGACAAGAAACAAATAATATAGTATAGTTGCGAGCAGCGATTTAGGGCTCCTTGGGTTTGATACAATCAAGCCACTTGTACACGTGATGTAGAATGTAGATGTTGAAAGTAGTAATGGCTACTGTTAATAGGGATCATATCACTGCCAGTAATGGGAAATTCGTCATTCGTTAACTTTGAATTCATATGGGCCAGGGTTAGATGGGTTAGTTTCAAAGGATTGTGTAGTATGGTGTGGATTATGACACTTTCGAAGTAGATTCTTACATTGGCAAAACATCTAGGCCAGTAAACACCAGAGTGAAAGAGCACCAGGCATCAACAAACAAATTCGACAACAAATCAGCTATCTCAGAAGACATTCAGACCAACCTCAATCACCAAATCAACTGGACAGAATACACAATCCTGGCAAACAATCTGACTTTACCAAACGGATACTAACTTATGCCATCCACGTCAAACGACACCGACCCCTGATCAACAGAGATCAAGATTATTTCATCCCCTCAGCATACGACGAACTCATCAACCAACCCTAACTGCCTGGATAACTTGTATAAACATGTCAAACCTCTCCTGCTCTGTACATCCCACTGGCTTTTAAATGTAATCCATTGTCACTGGCTTCTACATGTAAGCCTTTATCATCACATTGTTTCGGTACTTTCCAATTAACTTATTGTTTTTGTTATTATTTACTGTACATTTGATACATGCTATTTCATTTACCTCGAACAAGCATGAACAACATATGTACCATACGGTGTTACTATCCACATGCACCATAGAACAACAGCAAACGTTTGGGACACATACTGCTAACTTTCATCGTGCAGCGATAGCAACTGTAGTGTGGAAAATATATTCATTTGTCCCTCTGTTGTGTTTGGAGATACATAACTGAAATCGGCAGATATGATCAGAACTAACAGCCTACATGTACAGGTAAATTTTAGTCGAAATCGGACGGTTGGTTTCAGAGTTAGGGGTGTTTGAAACGTATTTTGAGGGCTTTAAATCGTCCAAAACAGAGCCAGAACACGTTTTGACAGGCGAGCGCATCTTCAAATACAGCCGATGTCGCAGGGTCATGTAAGAAGTTCCGGAGAAGAAAGAGTTCCCTCTTTGGCAGGCTGTAGCTCCGATGTCCTTCGGTCTACAGTTAAAACAATTAGTGTTCTGGAATCGCCAGGACTTCAGCTATCAGATGCACACTCACATGACATTCGGACCTGCTCCAGAAATTTGGTAGTCATCGGACTTGTAGTTTCGGAGATTATTGCTTTGGAAATTGAAAATTGTGAATTAATTTTGAATTATCTCCCCTTTGCTATTGGGCCTAGAGCCTTGAGATTTTTGCAGAAACAACTTCAGCACTGTCGGCACCTTGGTGATTTTTCAAGCGATTCTGTCCAGCGGTGCTTGTAGGACTGGCACAAAATACGGCAGAATAATAAATAATAAAAACATTAACGATTCCAATAGGCCTCCTGCCTCGTGGCAAGGAGCCCTAATTATTGAAAACTATTGCTCGTAAAATATGTCCTTGCGTCAACATCGAAGATAACTCCATAATGAAAAAACAATTAACTTTAATTTTCGAGACATACACAAATAATCTCTGGCTTATTTAAGACGTGTCGCGAATAATTTCACAGTTGGTAGAATTAACATGAAATTATAGAAACCATATGCTAACAAAAATTTGAAAATTAGTTATGACAAAGCGTTTGTCACAAACATAGCTTTTACCCCCGCCACATGTCGATATCTGAATGTCGCAATTATCCTCTGTCTGACCCTGAAAATTATGTAAACGTTACCGAAACTGTCATCTGATGCCTTGATGCAAAATGCGAACAAATTCCATCCATTAGGTTTGGAGATATCGCAAGAATACTCGCTGTGACCTTGAAAATAATCCGAAGGTCCCTGAATTCGTCTGGCGTTAGACGATACTCCCAACGCATCATGGTACTACCTTTAAGCAAAACATATTAATTCTGTCTTGTATTTTCGCACTAAAAAGTTAGACATGTGCAAAACACTTTTCACTGTGAACTTAAAATGAGCACAAGTTTCCCAATCAATTGGTGTTGGGGGAATCCCGCCAATGCACCTTGATATACAATTGGATCAAAATCTATTAATTCTTTCCTAAGTTCGCGGCTACCAAGCTTGGCATGTGCAAAACTGTTACACCTTCGCTGTGACCTTTAAAATGATCTCAGGGTCACTAAATTCAAGTGGTGTCGGTAAATCTCGTCAATAAACCTTGGTACCAAATTTGAACAAAATCCATCATTTCTTTCTCGAGTTCTTTCAGTAAACCGAAGGGGTATTCATTTGAACAAGCGATTGTAGTTTTGAAATTGCTTTTTTGTGCAGTTTAATATCTAAGTTTGATTCTAGCCGACTTCTACCAATCTCAAACATAGCATATTTTGTTTCCTGAAGTTTGTGATGCATTTTATTGCAGATTTTACGTTTTTTGGGAGTACCAAGCCAAGATAATCAGTCTCACAAAATGGGGATCGTGAGGCTGCAACATAGCAAAACCAATTTGCTTGAGGCTGACAGATAATATGTAGAAAAATAAAACATAAAACAGCTGCATTTGAATCATATTGTAGGTGGGGCTGACTACTATTTGAACGTCCCTCGTAGTTATACCCGTTAGAACACCCACCCACCTCTCCAACTCTACATGCATGCAAGTGTGTTAGATATACCCGTTAGAAACCCACCCCTACCCCACCCCACTTTAAATGTATACATATCAAAACCTCAAAAGATATTTGCGAAAAGACATGATACAGAGGACAGTTTATATCGATTATATATCAGGACGAATATCATTTTCGTCATTGGCTAAGATTTGTCAATTCATTCTTGGGTTATCGCGTTGACGAAATCTTTATATTGGCAAAACCCTCAGATTTTTGCTGTGACCTTGAAAATTATCTCAAGGTTACTCCATTTCACTTGTGTCGGTGAATCTCGCCAATATACCTTGGTACCAAATTTGAACAAAATCCATCATTTCTTTCTTGAGTTATCGCCCTAACCAGCTTATTTGATGTATGAAATGCAACGAAAAACAAACACCCGCGTATTTACGAGTGATTAAAACTGTTATTACAATTTACGTAAATATTTATTACATTTTACCGCAACGAAAATTATTACAATTTACGTCAATTTTTATTACAATTTGCGTATTACAATTTACGTCAATTTTTATTACAATTTACGTTTTTATTACAATTTGCGTCAAGTTTATTACAATTTGCTGCAAGTATTACAATTTGCGTTTTTATTACAATTTACGTCGTAACATGGCCACTGGCTGTAATTCGATAGATTAGCTTGATTACCAATCCGGATTATCTGTACGTAAAGTAAATAATTCATAAAACGTTATTTGACAACAAAACAAATTGGTCTTACCTGACAGGGTCGTGGTACTGCGAGTTTTTCGCAGCCATTTCCATCTTTCTTTTCCAGGTAGCGAATTCTCTCTTTCAGTGCTTTGAGGAAAACTGAGGCGGCTTTGAAAATCGCGACTCGCAAAGGCTCACGGGAAAAACACTTTGTTGTTGTTTTTCAATCTAAATCTAACATTACAGTTTGACAATATCTTTCCGCGTTATACAACAAAATAAACATACACTATACACATAAAATGTCAGCTGTGTGTTTTTATAATGATTTAGGTAGTCTCGCGTGGACGTGATCCGGTCGCCATTGTTTTATTTGTTTACATTGCCGACATCAAAGGGGACCGTGAAAGGTGGAAATGAGCAGATTGAATGTGAGTACCCAACAGTGGGCTTGTATGGGCTTAAGGGTCTTCTCATCGCATTATGGGCACTAATTGCTCCTCCTCAGTGTCAAGCATCAACATGTAGGCCTAGAGAAGTGAATAAATCTGAAAACATATTCACGTTACTTTAAAAGTCCTCATCGAGCTCCATGAGTCCTACTCATGAGAGATTGTGTTAGTTTCAAATAGGTGATTTTTCAAAACCCTGTCAGGAGTAGGCAATATACGTTCTGCTGGACGTAAAACTTCACCAGGTAAGTAATTTACCTATTGAGCTCAAAACATGCACATGTATTAGACATGCTTATATCTTGTTCATTCTTTTCAGTTCTACACGTAGATCTACGTACATTCCCTGTATTATAACTTTACTTATCTAATTATATGTGATGTCAGGTCAATATATCTACGTGAGCGAGTTTAGTATTACGCCGCACTCGGCAATATTCCAGCTATATGGCGGTATTTATCCAATTATACCAGTACATCTTTTTTATCATTTTATTACCATTAAAACAATTATAACATATACTTTACACTCATAGCTTTGTGTAATAATTTAGGTAATCAATTATTGAACCTCTTAGCCTTACAATGCATTGACACAAGTCACGTATAACATTTCTAAAAGAATCATTGTTTCAATTATTTGATTTACAGATACGTATTGTGGATCCACTGACTTGTTGGAGATTGACAAGAGGCTTGGCTTGGTAATCATTTATAGTTACACCATACCATGTTCCTAATTTCATTAAAGGAAATCTTAAAACAATATTTTTATTCATCAGCATTTAGTCAAAACAAGTAAACACTAAATAGATACATAGAATAAATTTCTTTATCTTTGTGAAAATATAATCACTCAAAATGTAACAGTGCGTGGATTCCAGTGTAACCATAAGTTTAACATATGTTATATATGGGATTACACTTTCATAAGTTAAGATATGTTGATATGTTTTCAGTTCCAAGAAAAAGACCCAGTTTTCTGTCCGCACTGCCAGTCGTTTGTTTCAAGGAAACAAGGAATCGTCTGGAATGGACGGCAGTTTCTCATCAGGTTAGTCAAAATACTTCACTTCATAGGTTTCATTTAACGACTTCAGTTTGATCTATCCCATTGCTATCCATCATATATCAATAATGAATATATTTAATTATTGTAATTTGTTTGATTGGCATTTAGAAGTTGGTGACAAATAAGAAAGTAAGAGAGTTTATGGATAACAACTTCTTTATTATATATGATGCGACGTTTCGGTATGGATTCTTATACCGTTGTCGAGCAAGAGTGTAATTATTGTATACCAGATATGTAACTGTAACTGAAAGTGAATAAGTTGTGTTACACATTTTACAGTTTTAAATTAAATTAAAGGTCACATAAAAAATAATATTTTATGTTACTATATTGCTGGGAATGTTTCCTTAGAGAGTTGATAAAACTAAGAAATACCCACGATTTTTCATTCATGGGAAATGTTAGGTTTTGTATGCTTTTCTCAGTTGAGTTGGTCATTTCAATTTGAATAAGATCACATATATAATTATGTGTTACATTCAGTGTTTAAACATAATTCGTATCTATTTAAAATATGTATGTACCGTTTTACATATGCTTCGATTTCAATTGGCGATTTGGTAGTAGATGTTACCTTGAATATGAGTACAGTAACAGTAATAAATATTACAACAATTTGCTTCAGAATACTGGGTTGGCTGCTATTTTCTGGTACCAATCAATAAAATAAGTGACATGTCAAATGGAAGATACAATATACATGTATACTACATATCTTTCCTTTGTGATTGTGAAAAAAATATTTTGGTTACATATACAAATTAGTCGTTCTAATTATATAATTTCATTGTGATCAGATGTACCACTGTGCATGTTTATGAATATGTATAAATGTGTTACTTTGGCTGTTTTTGCAGTTTTACTAAGCATTGTATGTATTGTATTTGCAGGATGATGAAGAGTCTGTGTGGGATGATAAGGATGGCAACGATGTTGTGCCAGACATCAACCAGGACTCTTCATATTCACCCACGAATCTTAAGTAGAGCATACACCATCTGTTTGCGGTTGTGGACTGGTTCAAGCCTTGTTGTAATCAACTTGGTTATATTTCCCCTTTCTGTGTGGCAAAACTCAGGCTCAACTCAAGGCTCTGCGTCATATGTACCACATCAGAGGATTGTTGGCTGCTCAGTGTGAGTGCAACAGAAGCTTCATGGTTGTAAGCAAGTTGCCAAGTGTTTAATATGTGAGATTGTTAGTGTGTATATGTTAAGATACATTGAGACAGCTTCAAATGTACACTTCATGTATATGTATATGGGCCCATGACCTTTCATACAATAAACATTTGAATTTGAATTTGAAATCTGTTTTATAAATACCACAACAAATATGTTATGCCTGCACTAGTAGACCTCATTTCATCATATGCATAAAATGTTGTAGGGTTTTGACATATTTGTATTTGCATATTCATACAGAATTTGTTTTCTCCAATGCTGAAAATTCCCTTTTGATATGGGCATGCATGCATACATACATACAGACAGACAGACAGACAGACAGACAGACAGACAGACAGACAGACAGACAGACAGACAGACAGACAGACAGACAGACAGACAGACAGACAGACAGACAGACAGACAGACAGACAGACAGACAGACAGACAGACAGACAGACAGACAGACAGACAGACAGACAGACAGACAGACACACACACAGACACACACACACACACACACAGACACACACACACATTGTTGAGTACTGTTGAAATGTGAGCTATTCACAATAATGAAACAGATGAATCATAACAGTGCATGTGTCACTGTGTTTGTTGTTTTTCGGGTACAATGTAATAAATTGTACATTCACAAGTTATGCAGAATGGTAGTGAGTGAGTTGCATAGTCACATCGGTAGCCATATCGTGACTATGAAAGTCGTAACTCTAAATTTGTAAATGTGTACATGAAAAAAAAACTTATATACTTACCTGTCTTCGAAGGACAGTAAAATAACTAATCTATCACAAATGTACACTAAAAACTGGCATGTAACCATAAACACTTTACCGGTACAGTATAAAAATGAGCTATAGATTGCCAACACCTGAAGGTTGATCAACATACTAGGGACTACGGCACGAACAGTACTTTTGCTTCCTGCATTGACCCTAACTGGATTCTGTAAACAGAAATTATCTTGCAAATGTAACAATAAGTAAATATAGTCCCCCAATGGAACAGCACAAAGCTAATTATAAGTTTGCCATTTCATCTAAGCTGAAACCAACAGAAACCTAGCGGAAACCTACATTACCCAGTATCCAATAGGTTTCCGCAATAGCGGAAACAAAGTCATTTCTCTTTGAATGTTTCAGCGAACTGAAACTAAATGGAAACGCATAATGATAGTTTCAGTTGTAGAAACTTGACGGAAACCTAAATTTGTTAGTTTCAGTTTTGTAAACTATGCGGAAACTCGCATTGTCTGTTTCCGGATACTGAAACCTAGCGGAAACCTACATTACCCAGTATCCGTTAGGTTTCCGCAAAAACGGAAACTAAGTTATTTTTGCTGTGCATTCAGCCTTCTATTGAAAACATTGTTCATATGGGCCCATAATATCCTTATAGGACAAATCTAATTAGTCAATTACCATCCAGACCTTTTTTATAAAAATATTTTTTTCGTGTGGGCTACTTAGCGTCATTGTAGGATGTCATCCTGTCTAAAAACCAGGATCCCCTTGTTCAGATATGTAGTATTAATTACATTTAGTCAATCACCATTCAGGCTTCTATTTAAAGGAGATAATATTATGTACTAATGAATCTCATTAAATGATATTAAGCTAATTGGCTATGATGATGACATTTTCATACTCCGATAAGAACAAAGGTCAAGGTCACAGTGACATCATACCCTATATCCAATCAAAGCAAAAATTATAGGTCAAAGGTCACAGTGACGTCATGGCTCCTTGGATCCTGGCCCAGAACGCCTATTCTTCATTCATCATGTAAATAATCGAGTCTGGACCAGACAATCCAGTCATCAACAGAATAGTATCGATCTACCCAATTGGGATACGATGACATGTGTCATGTCAGCGAGCCTGACCACCCGATCCCGTTAGTCGCCTCTTACGACAAGCATGGGTTACTTAAAATCAATTTTAACCCGGATCTTCACCAGTTCCCATGCAAGGTAAAGACAAAAGGTCAAAGCCAGAAACGAACCAGCTTTTAATAAACACAGAAACAGGTTCATTGGTAGTGGAAATCTCTGGCTTAGTGCTGAAACCTGGTGTTCAAGAAAAACGTAAGGATAAACACCCGGTTTAGGTCATTATCCTTGCCAAACCAAAACACATGGAATGCTGTCTATGGCTACTGGTCCAGACACAATTGTTCAGTGAACCTGTGATATAACTGGACTATTGATGACTTCGGTGTATAACAACACTCGATCATTTCAGTACCAACGTGAGCTTGATCAAGGGTGTTCGGTGGGGTCCTTTTGCATCTTGCTATGGATATATCGGCAGTTTCACGTCTTCAAAGTTATTGATATGTAACAGGGCTATATTAAAAGATTTTATTCATTGTTAAAGCTACGTAACATGTATCACAGTCTTCTTTGTTGAGCAATATGATGAATATGGAATTGAAAACAAACAATTTCAAATATTAAATGTCAGTCATATAGGAAAATATTGTTTATGGTCTCAGGCAGAAGTATACAAACTATTAAGTCATGGACACTCTATATATATATATACAATACCGAGGCCTATTACATGGTCAAATGCAGGTTTACATTAAGTTATTACTTGTTTAAGTACATAAAAGTACCAACTCTAACAGCTAAACTATTAATAAACTTAATAAAATGAAACACAGAACAGACGGACCACAAATCCAAATAACTGAAAGATATCACTTATATCTGATGTCCGTGGCCAGTTACTTCCACCTTGTCTATATACGACAGGTTCAACAGAGGGTTTCCACATCCACTTAGGTCAGACATTAAAACAACTGTTTCATTAAACCCGATCAGTCCTCTATTCATGTAATGAGAACCAGTTATGAAGTCTCCACCGACTGGTGTCATTGTCCACCTCATCGATGTCTTTATCAAGGTCATCCGGATCATCAGCTTCTTCCGTGTCCATTGCCAGTTGTAGTTTTAGTTGAACCGCTGCATATATGTAATCATATAGTTATAAATGACACTTTGAACGCATTTTGAAAACACCCACACGCACGCAGTCACGCACGCACGCACACAGTCTCATATACTCTCAGATTCTGGCATATAGTTTCTGGTTTAGACAAGTATAATATAGTACAATCCAACTTTTTGAAGTCGGAGTTAAGTACTAAGGTATTCTCGTGTTTGTTTTTGTTGCTCTTGCCTTGATAAGGCCACTTATATAGCTCTGACCCCCGCGCCAGGGCATGCTCGAAGAGCAAATAGGGTTACTGACCCGCATAACCCAAGCTACACTAGAAGGTTATTAGTCACATAACTTATCCCACTGGGTACCCATGTTCTGCTGGGTTAGGCAATTGTGCAGACACTCACTTGCCTATAGTGAGACCACATGTATCACATGTGCTTCCCTTTGGGGCAGGAAGAAGTCCTAGAAACAGTCAGGAGTCTAGATGCCAAACACGGTCACCCATCCAAGGAATCTTCGTGACCAACGTTGCTTAGCTTCAATTTAGTTGTGACCTGAGCTCTATGTACAATACCACACCAACACATATTACAGGAATGTTGCTAAAAATGCAGCAAAACCATCTTCACTCACCAGCGTCAATCTGAGTGATATGTTCACTGTGAATGTTGATAGTTTACGACAAATGGTTGATTAAATATGACATTGAACTACACACTTACTGTCAGGTCCATAGATGTCAGGGAAACTGGACAAAGGCTTGAATGCTTCCCTGTTTGGGTCATCTGCAGATCCTCCTGCCAGGCTCCACACCACTGGCTTCCTGAACTCCCGGAAGTAACATACCACATGATGGCCATCTTCGGTGAGCGATAAATCTTGTGTCTGTAAGGAATGACAAAAGGTCACATTTATACTATAAATTATTTCCTTAAATATATCATTGGGCCCAGAGGTAATGGAAGAACCCCGAAGGGTGGCTTAATTTAACCAGTAAAGTGAAAAGCTTACAGGAAACGATAGAAGTTTGTTCAAAAGGATTTTTTATTATACTAATGTTTATTAGGTTTCTTCAATACCTGGACATTTGGTAGATACTGAATAAGAAAAGTATAACACTTGAGATGTTTTATGTACTCTTCTACTGGCTGATTGAAGTTTATGAACACTGTATATGTACATAAACTAACGTCATAATCCGTTGAAAAGGTGGCTATGGTCTCAAATGTTGTCCTGTCAATCATCTTGATCACATTGTGTTCACTGTAGGTGCCATGTGACACCAAGTAAGGCCCAGCCTTGACAACTGAAAGCTTAGCACGGGGGTATCCTTCAATTCTCTTTTTCATCTCTCCTGGGAAGTTGAAAAAACGGAAACAAGGTAGATGTACAAGGATGACAGTCTTTCACGTACACCATCCATCCATCTATCCACCCATTCATCCGTAAATCTCTCTCTCTCTCTCTCACTCTCTTTCTCTCTCCGTTAGATTTCTGTACATATACTCATGCCAATAATGGTTGTCACCCCTTCGATTTTATTAATAGGACTGGAAAATGTACAAAGAGAACCAGAAGAGATGATAGAAAAGCAAAGATTTAATACTCGCATAAACTTCTCATCATCTTAAATACACGGCCATGCAACACAGGCCAATCGTGTGCCTCTTCTAGGAAATCATTCACTTTAAATAAAGAATTCGTGTAAAGTTGCACATTGCGAAGACGTAAAATCAACAGTTTTGGGTAATGTGGGTTTCACAAAATGAAACGTGTACTGTCAGGATAATGATAGAAAGAGAGTCTGATCATTCAAAAACATTTGTGCAATGTCAGTAACGTGTTGCTCACCCTTGCGCGTCAATAAGGGCGATAATCCGGGTTGGCATAATGTTAATAAGTTTATTGACACCTTGTGTGGCCACATCGTTAAAGATTCTCACCAGTGATGTCTCCAAATCGTCTATATTTGATGGAGGAGGATCCAGTTTCCTTATTTGACGGTCCATGTGGTCCCACATGTGCTCGATGGGATTCATGTCTGGGCTTTTGGCAGGCCAGGGTAGCCTGTTCACACCTTCCCTCGCCAGGAAATCATCAACTGCTCGAGCACGATGAGGACGAGCATTATCGTCTTGTAACAAAAGGTAGCAAAAGGTTGTGTTCAAGGACATGTCGGTAGGTCCGCTGATTGACGTTCTCCTGTAGAACCAAAAACTCAGTTTTACCATCATAGTAATTGCCTCCCAACACAAGAACAGATCCACCTCCACTCTGGGTGAAGTCCTCAACACAGTCATCCCTGAACCTTACTCTTTTTAGTCGACGTACTCGCACCCGCCCATCGATCCTGTTTAGCAAGAAACGTGATTCGTCCGTAAAGATGACGTGACGCCAATGTTGCAGTCTGATATTTCTGTGCTGCCTGGCCCATAGAACACGTAACCGCTCGTGTTCTGGAGTCAGGAATGGTCGACGCAGAGGTCTTCTAGCTCTGTAGCCTCTTTCAAGCAGTCTGTTGTTCACGGTTTGACGGCTAAGTAGGACGTTAATAAGGTGACCCCATCTGTCCCTCAGTGACGTTGAAGACAAAAGGCGGTTGCGATGTACCAAACGGAAGAGTACACGGTTATCACGTTGCGAGGTTTACCGACGGCGACCTGTAGATTTATTTGCAGTTACTGACTGTTGTGTTCGATAGAGTTTTTTTAATTCTCTGAACAGTTCTTTTGGTAACGTTAAGTTGCAGACTGATCATGCGATTTGTAGCACCTGCTCGACTCATTCCAATGATTTGGTTCCGTATGTCAGTGGACGTTGGCTTCGGCATTACAGGGTCATAAAGTTTCAACACCAAGAGACACAGGCAGAGGATTTATGATCTGACAAAAGCATATTTCATTTTCAGTGCAGTTGGTGTGTATTGAAGCACGCACAGGTAGCGTTATATAAAAAGCACGTGCTTTACATGCCAATGGGTTGACAAGTTGTAATTGAGTGAATGTTCGAGCTTGCACGCATGTGAAACACTTTGGAACAGTTTGTACCATCTTTTGGACAATTTCTGACTTTTTGCTGGATGGAGGGGGGGGGGGGCAACCATTATTGCTATGAGTATATTACTTTGGGTTGGTCTCCAATATTGTATCCATAACGCATATTTACACATGTACACAATGGATTAGATATAATTTGCAAAAGAAAGTATTACCACTGTATCAGATTAACCTAAGGCTAATATCCAACCCCATTGTAAGTACACAAACTTCTATTAGGATATATCCTGAACACCTCTGTTGACAGAAACATCCTTGTGAATAAGTGTATCATCATGTGTATGATATTGTGTTACCGTGTTCAGATGGATGTGTACTCCAGGCTGACCTACCTGTATTCAGATCGTACACTCTAATGAACGCATCGGTATGGTTACAGACCAGGGTCCTGTTGTCTAGCAGTGTGAAATTATATGACTCGAGATCCTCGTTGCCATCATCATTTTCATATTCATGGTAGTATTCATAATCAAAGAATTCCTTGTGGAGGTTGTCTGAAAAAAAGTCCACGAAAATATTTGCATACATATTTAACGTCAGTAAGAAATAATACCCATCGTTGGCTGTCATCAGGAACAGATTTCATGTTTCCTAAAGGGCAAAATATGCGCTTTAAAAGTAGGGGAACATGAACTTTCAATTTGGATAGGAAAAGACACTTTTCAAAGACAGACATCTTATGAATGCAAAACCATGAGATGCACGTGCACAACGCAGTATCCCCATACACGTGCATGGGGTGTCGATAGATCACTGTAGACCATTAATGTTCACAAACAACTTGTATCACACAGTTGTTAGTATTTGTTTCTAGTCTGTTTTTTGTTTGGTTGAAAATGGAAATTGTATACATGCAAATTTCACGTCATACACCAATCATCTTTCAAGAGCGATTACTGTACAAACAACTATTGTCATAAGGAACATTGACTGACTCCGATATGCAAATTAAAAAAGTTCCCTTACTTTTGTCAAGAGTATAACTCAGAAACGTGTACACACAAATTTAACAAGAAGTCTTCACGCTGCTCTGACGAGTTGTACCTTACCAAGACCGAATATATGCTGTGACCTTGGCCGACTACATGCTGTGACCTTGACCGACTACATGACGGGAGAACACAACATGCGACTGGACAAATTCTCTTTTTTGCAAGATGAACTGTGATATTATTTGATAGCCTCTGAAACATCTGTCAAGAAATGATCGGAATCTCTTTAAATAATCGACCCATCATGTGTGAGAAACGTAAATTTAAATTTATGTCAAGAAAGGATTAGAAGGTCTTCAAATAGTCGACCCAAAATATGTAATAGCCTCTGAAATGTCTGTCAAGAAAGGATCGGAAACTCTTCAAATAACTGACCCATAATATGTGATAGCCTCTGAAAGATCTGTTAAGAAAGGATCGGAACCTCTTCAGATAATCGACCCAATCTTCTGGATTGCTGATTATGTTACTTTTACAAGTACTTGAAATGCATTTCTTAACCCAAATGGCATAACTTTGTACTGATAAAGTCCACCACGGGAAGAAAACATATATCTTCCTTCCTCGTACAGTCAGCTGGAGCTGGATACAACCCACTCAAAGGTTATACAGTGATCAGTTCTTGGTTATTTAAAAGAGTCGGTTTTGTATTACGATTTCATCTGTTTAAGGTGAGCTCAGCACCTTAGGTGTTGTCAAGTTTTGGTACCAGGCATCATAAAATGAACATATGTTCCTCTTGTATCACTGTTTCAAATCTGCCTTTCTATATATTCAAATCTGAATTGATACTTACTGTTATGTAAGTCCCAGCACAGGGCTATGCAGTATTTCCGACCTTCAGGTTCCTGTTGGGGATGTGTCTTCGACTTCCATACCAAATAGGCGTCGTCATCGGTGACTGCAGTATTCTTAATGTTGATGAAATCGATGTTCATTTGCTGTGGACTGATCTCATACAAACATGTCCGTTTGAGAACGTTGAACACGTAGCAAGGGCCATCATCCTCTGTAGCCGCCAACAGGACAGTGCCTTTCTCACCAGCCTGCAGGTATATTCATACAGGTAGATTTAGAAGATGCGAAGAAAACAGGTGTCCAATGAAATTCCTTATTTTGATTTGTACTATGTGTTGTCGAGTTCTTTTAACAATTGACTTGCCTTTGAACGTGTTTGTGATGGTGCCACTGGTACGGCAGTATAACCTCATCTTTTCCCAAGCACGTGTTATCACCGCTTCTTGATGGAGATTCAATATCAATGCATTCTACTGGTTAATGGTCGAAAATGGTTAGTTTCGTAGAATGTTATGCACTAATGACAAAATGAGTCCCATCTTTGTCAAATTGGTACACATTTGACATTAGGATCACTTCATCCAACACTAGGATACTGCTATTCATTGTAAAGCAATACGTGTTGGAAGGACATCTCACCGATTCTCTATGTCCTTGTCTGATCTGGTATACGTATTACAACGTACATAACTCTTATTCAATAGAATGGTTATTTTGAAATGTCTTTCATTGAAAATGCAGAGATTACGTTACAGATCACCATGCAGCTGTAATATCACAGAACATGTTGGTCATTAAGTCATACGTTTAAAGACGGCCAGCTTCAGCCTACCTTTATTCCATCAAATCTCTTTGTATTGTTTGACTCCATAATGGCCAACGTCTTTCCAGTTGTAAGATCATATAACTTGATTCCCTTGCGTCCTCTTGTTGGACATGCCACTTCTGAAGAATGAAATAGCTATTGAATGACAGTTAGTGATACTAACAGAATGGGGAGAACTCTACCCTATATGGTATAGTGGAAGGGTTCAGGGCAGTGAGGTAGCCTAGTGGTTAAAGCGTTCGTTCGTCACGCTGAAGTCCTGGGTTCGATTCCCCACATGGGTACAATGTGTGAAGCCCGTTTCTGGTGTCGTCCACCATTGCTGGAATAGTGATGAAAGCGGTGTAAACTCACACTCACTCACTCAAAGAGGTTCGAAGAGTGGAAATCAATCCGTGAACTACTCAGATGAAATTGTGATGAAATAAATTTGTAACAGAAACTCGATAATTATGAAAGGCAATGTGCTACCCGGATGACTTTTGAATGTGGAAATAAATAAATGATAGTTACTTTCTCATTACAATTGCAGGATACATGATCAGACCTATCGTCAGAGTTGCGGCCCTTTGGTCCAAATTATCGTCTCTGGGTTTATCAGCAGCGTAATCACTCACTTTCAAACCGCAACGTATCCCTACCGAAGGGTGAAAGTGACAGCACAACAAGTAACATACGCAACTGGGCTTAAATTATTTCATATTATAGTTCAATTATTTTATGAAATTTTCCAACAAACCTTTCTGGTCAGCAACTAGAATGAAGTCTGAACTAGTTTTTGACAGTATCCCTTCAAACGTCCTTAGAAGCGTTCCAGATGATAGGTCTATAACCTTCAATTTTCTTTTAACTCCTACTAGGACTTGCATGCTGTCGTCAAGGGGGATAACTCTTGACGGCAACAAATCCTGAAAGACATTCAATCAAAAGTTCTGTTCAGACACTGACTTTCATAGACAACCTCCAAATATATTATTGAAACGTGATACAACAACAAAGGATATTATAAGGAATACTTGATTCTATTCTCTTATCCAAAAGTTCGAAAAATAATTAAATTCAATGTTTATTGCTGTACTCACCACTTTGATATGCCGGACTACCTTCTTCAGTGGCAGATCGTATACCTGAAGGTATTTCTTCATGGAATCAATGGCAATTAACAACACATATCGTGGGTTTGCCAGAGTCATCAGCTCCCTTTACAAACACAACCAAAGTGGGGAACTTGTTAGCTTATTGACTGATGCAATTGACCAAAGCCAAGGTTTATCATTTACTTATAAAATTATGTTTCGGTAAGGAGTAGACAATGTGAGATGACACATGTGAGTTTTAATCTGAGAATGGTGGACGCTCAGTCTACGAGTCAGAGAGCAAAGACTAGGACTTAATACAGTGACTATTGTGTTTCGTGGACATTCAGGATTACACTGGAAGTCATAACGAACCCCTAATCTAAACACACGTTGGTCATGCCTTTCCTTCAACAAACATGAGTGAGGGCACATTTAACAGCTGGATTCACTGGTCGATACCAGGTCCTATTTAATGTGGTTTCAGGTTAAACAATGTAAAGTCAGATGTTTTTCTGTGATTAGTAATGCTTGTCCACAGATTGCTATTTGCTGTGTGTCTAATTTCATGTCCGAGAGCTAAGTAAAATGAACATACATGATTTGAATGGGGTTTTGTTTCTTTCCGTCCTTCTTTGTATCGGAGTGCTCTTTAACAGTATCGGTTTCATCATTGCTCTCAAGGCACTCTGAGTCTTCCTCGTTATCTTCCTCGTCACTGTGAGACTTTGCCTCCCTCGTCAAATCCCAGATTCGAACCACCCAGTCATTACTGAAGGACACAGCTGTCGTTAGGTCCTTCATCACCACACCAATAATGTCTGTTGAATATTAAAAGTGTAATCATTCTCTGAAGGTTTATTTAGGACTTCTGCATGTACAGCTAACACAGGCACACATACACCTAGACAAAGACACATACACGCATTTAGATATCAGTGTCATATAAAAGTCTAATCTTTCTATGAAGGCTTCATTGTGGACTTCTACACGTACAGCTAACACAGGCAGAAAGACACAATTGTGTTTATGATGTACATTAGATTACGCTTACTTCGAACCTAAAGAGCTCTCTACTTTTTGATAAGTCAGTAGTTTGTATATTTTCAGAAAATGGTCGGGGCAAGCAAATCATCATATCCATCGGTTCGTTATAAGCGGATTCGTTATGATCGTAGTTTAATTCACATTATTTTCAAACAATAATAAAAGTGACACTTCCATAAGGGAACTTGGTACGAATCTTATAAGAAGAAAGCAGATACTTTGTGGTGTCTACACATGAGCCACGTTATCATTGTGTTTTATACGCTGAAGTCGATAAAATCACGGGTTGAATATATTGCAACAGCTCAAACAATTACAATCTCCAAACATATAAAACGGTATTTAAATGTAATGCATTTGTTCTGAGCATTTGTTATAAGTGAAAGGCGTGTCAACACAGAGGAAACCATACCTTGTCCTTGTTCAAGAACTGTTGATCTAGATCCAGTTTCTAAATCCCATAAAACAACATGGCCTCTTCTGGAGAAGTACAGGGTTTTCCCATCTCTAGTAATCTTGAACTTCTGAGAGGGGTCTTGTGCCTTACCTGTAAAAGTATAAGAAAAAACGATCGACATAAAGAGCAGGTTACGGAGCACAGATGTAGAAGTATGTAGACTACAAGTGTAGCTTTCCCTTTTAAACTTGAGCCATTCACTTTGATTGCGCACTATTGTATCCTGTATTCACACGCTGTTGTATCCTGTATTCGTGACACTTCAGTTTTCCACCTTGTTACATCTAGTGGTTGATGGTTTCTTCCCACCTTGCTTCATTTAAGTAGATGTATACACTGTAGTTTTAACGCCACTGTCAGTATGTCAGCATCACCTTCAATAGGATGACCTCACACTTTACATATTAAATGGACTAACCTACCTCGGTAGACACATTCCTGCTCCAAAGTCCTTGTGTTGTAAACCCGAAGGTCGTTTGTATACCTCTCGGTCAGGTAGAGTCGGTTTCCGCTGAGGGAAAGGCCAAAAGTCTCAATTGAGAAATGGTCTTCATCACCATCTTTATCTTTGAACTTCTCGAAGATCTTTTTCTTTTGAATGAATTGTGACGTTTCGAGATCAAAAACGCATATCGAGTACATGTCATCATCAGCTACTGCCATGTATCGGAGACTCCCTGGGTTAGAACAGAAATAGAAGCCTCCTTAATCAATAAACACACAGAGATAATCTCTCCTGATTTGAGAACTTTTGACTTAATGTCCGTTGACATTACATGGATTTGTATTTTTGTGTGCTTCGATTATTGGAGATGTACTGGTTCACTATCCAGTGAATATTTCAACCTGTAGCTACTTACCAGCACATTGGGAATTGAAACCAAATTCCTGTTTTCTTCCAAGGAGAGTACACACAACCGTCTTTTGTAGAGTACCTGTGTCAGCTGCATAAAGTGACACTGACTTTTCATGGAAGATTCCAAGGATGCTGTTGCCCTTTCCTCCAACACAAAACAGACGGTTTCCATCTTCTAAGTGTATATTGTACAGCGGGGTGCCGGTTTTGAAATCATAACCAAGTATGTGTTCATCTGGATGAACAATTATTACAGAGTCATCACAGCATAGAACAACTTTCTCCGGATCTTCCCCAACATCATCCATTGACCGAACCAATTTTCCACTGCCAACATCCCAGACTTTCACAGACCTGTCATAAGCACCTGGGAATAAAAGATGTACAATCCATCATTGACAAAATTTGAGTTTCTTTCGTTGGTTCTTAAATGATGTACTCAGCAATATTCAAGCTTTGTGGCGCTGGTCTGTATGTAATCGAGTCTTGGTGAGACAACAGTATGAGCATTATTGATCTACGCATTTGGGATACGATGACACGTTTAAATCAAGGCAACGAGTCTCACCATCTGATCCCGTTAGTCGTCTCTTGCGACAAGCATGGTTTGTTGAAGATCACTTCTAACCCGTTTAAACAACTGAGACCAACCGAAATAAAGAATAACCACAAATACAATCGTTGATGCTGTCGCGTTACTTGACGTTCAGTGACAAGGTTACTAAAAGGACTTACATGTTACAACAAAATTGGAGTCATTGGTCATATCAATTCCATACACTCTTTTTTTGTGTCCGGCAAGACAGTTCACCAGCTGTCCACCGGGTTCTGTTAAGACTGATCTGTCAGGTTGAAGGAAGTACACTGGTGCTGTCTTACAACCATCTCGGAGATTCTCCAGGCCATCCCATACTTTGATCCTTCCCAGCAGCTGAGATGGAAGCTCGTTGGGATAGGATACCAGAGCATCTTTGGACAACTGAAGACTCTCTTCAACAATCTTTAGTTCTTGGTCATCTGGGTACACATTTCTGGCAGCGATAAAGTCCTCTAGGATAGGCCTGGATTCAATACATGCAATAACAGGATTTTTTATATAGGCAGACGGGTACATGGTTCAGTGTCTGAGTGTACCATTGAGCCGTCAATACAGTTGCTATCCCCTTTGCCGAGTCTAAGCAAAAGAATTGGTTGTCTTCAGCAACCCATGATTGGAATACTGCTGAGTAAAGCATTAAAAAGCAAACAAACAAAACCATGACAGGCAGTTTGGATTAAACGGATATTACCAAGACTGGTTGGCTGGGAGTAAGATTAATGTGTTTGAATAGGGTATCATAATAAACTGTGGACTTATGGCTCAGTGGACACCACTCAGTGGACAGGTACAAATGTATCAAAGAGGTTCATAAGTCCAGACTGTAACAAATTGCCCAACACGTGCATGCTACCATGTTTCTGTAATAATCTCGCAGGACCGACAAACCTGATTTCATGTTGCCTTTGATGCAGTTTACCTTAAACTTGATGCGTGTAGTTTTGACAGAAGGAAAGCAAAGTTCATCAAACACTCCTCCTTCAGGAGACCCAACTGCTTGGCCTCTGTCCGCTGGTAAGGAAGGTTGTTCAGTTTCCTTAAGTTATAACCTGTCTTGAATTTGTCTGGCTGTGATGCTGGCTTACGGTCAGCAGTTTCCTTGTTACCCTTCTTGTCTGTGTATGGTTTAGCTTTACCTGAAGTTTAACATGACCACCATAAATATACAACGTCCAGGGAATGATGTGTCTCAAATGTCTGCCTAAACAGATCTCGATAGACGTAAAGATATAAACGGTAGTGAAAATTACATGAAAGCAACAGTCAGTGGTAATAAAATTGGTTTGCCAAAAAAGAAAGGTATAGATGGAAACAGACATGTATCAGAATTCAAATAGCATATTCATAACCATGTGATTTAGGAGTTTAATAATTTTCGATATCAGCATTAAGTAGAAGACTGAAGAAATGATCAAGGTTGTTTCACTTCCACCCTGTTACTCACCATTTGCCCAAGTTCCAGCAAAAAAATCAGCCATAGTCCCGTGCATTTGTTCGTTGAATTGAGGATCAGAGCAGTATTTGTCTGTAGCAGCCTCAATGAACTGTCTGTGATACCAGAAGAAGACCCTCACTCCATCAGCTCCTCTGTCCACCAAATACTGACCAAGGTCTGCCTTCAGCCTGACCAGGAGTAGAGGCGGAAGTCGCCTGACAGGGGGAGTCCAGTACATGTACACGTCATTGAGTACATCATCATCACATGACAGGATGTCCTCAAGCTCACTCTCCGTCAAACCCGTTTTACCTGAAGAAGAAATCATCACTCACCCATTCAAATGAAAATCTTATTATTGTATATTTGATGATGAATATTATTTACCTTAAAACTAATGTTCATTTAATCAAGTATTGCCGATGTGACGTTAAATATTAACTCACTCACTCACTCATTTAATCAAGGGTTTCTAACTGCTGACATACGCCTTTAAGCCATATATATGTTAATCATTTTCAAACTATATCTACAATCAAAGTGTACTTTTGATTTGTAAATGAGCTACCGCATTTTGGCATCTTTATGATCTGGGAAAAGTCGAAGGTAACATTGTTGGTAGAAATTTACTACTACTTGGAAATAAACAGGTTTGGCTTAGTGCTCACACACCGATATTCACAATGAGGTAGAACCTGCTATCTTAACCCACAATCAGCGTATCCTTGTACCCAGCAACACAAAGTAGCACACGAAATTGAAATTTGCCAATTGACATGCACGTACTAATACTTACTCAACGTTAGATATGCTAAAGCTCGTGACACAAAGATTTTTCCATGAAGTGCTTCAACCCTTGAAAACAGGGCGTTGATACTTCCACGAATGGATGTTTGGAGAGTTGTCTCTGACTGGGATGCAAAGGATGACCATCGACATGCCTCATCAAATGACAGTTTGAGGAACAAAGGAAGTGGACACTTCTGGAAAGCCCCAAGGACGGTTTGTCTCTGTTGTTCAGTCAGATCACGACGACCCACATCCAACCATTTGGTAAGAATGCCCTCAACGTCTTTGTCTGCGAGCTTTGGCACTTTAAGGAAATTATCCCTTTCAGAATACATTTCCTGAAAAAGAATATGTAGACTGCAGCATGTACAATGCATGTAAATATCCTAAATTAGGAGTTTATTGTTGATTTTGACTCAATAACTGAGTCTATCTAATTTTCTTGCATTTACCTGTAAACGAGGAAAGCTCTCATACTGAGGTTCTGGTAACGTTGACAAGATCATCTTCACATTGTCGGGGAGTTGTTTCGGTAGCCAGAAGAGTTGGCGAGCGCCCCCCGATGGGTCAAACTGATCAAGTGAGTCCAGCAGGAGGACCAAAGGATCATCACTAGTGGCCAAATTCAGAGTCCCGTGGAATAATTTGGTCAGTTGCTTTGTATCCTTGGACATAAAAGAAGGCTGAATATTGAGAAACGTGCATTATGTCTTTCAATGTTTGATGGATTATTGTTGTTTGCCAATGAAATCTGTCTCTTTGTGAAAATCGGAATCCATCAATTTCTAGAGTACTTTGTTTCCCTATTTACTTGACTTACTTGAAAAGAAAATACCATGAAAAGCAGGACTATACTCTGAAGTTGAGACAACTGTCAACTCACAGGGCTAATACATGAGGAAGAAACATGTCTTCACCCACGAGACTTTACTGTGAGAAAGAGACGTATATTAAAGATGGAAAAGAGTCACTTGTTTAGCACTCCATGACGTCTTGAAGTAGTAACAAAATCTAAGCCAAACAAAGAAGATTTCTTTGAAGAAACTACTCAAGGGAGTCATACTCCTTTTATACAAATATATTTTGAAAATGATCAAAGTTTAAGAAATATGTTCATAAACAAACCTTTAACTTAGAAACAGTGAGGAAATACCATGGGTGACTGTGTAAAAGAAAACACTAGAATTGGAGGAAACGTTAATTGAATCAAACAGATTTGCAAGCGATTAGCCTTTTCATTAAATAGTATGGAATCCAATCAGCGTTACATGAGTAATGGCTGTGCAGTGAAGAAAAGAGGAAGATATGACAACACAAAGGGTAGCAGACACCGGTCCTTACAGCAGGAAGCTGATCTTCTATCTCTTCCCCATAAATCCTCCAAATCTGTGACATCACACTGGACAACAAGGCACCAATGGTTGAACTGCCCGGGGTAGTTCCAATGAACCTGAAGAGTTGGAATCAGTGGTGATGTCCGACCTCTGTACAGTATATTTATTAACAATGCTGCATTTGTATAAGGGCACAATAATCATTGCAGAAACCACAAGGCAGCAGCCAAGTTGGTCTTGGTTTACTTGGAACCCTGGAATCCTAATCAAGTGCCTATAATTTCTGCTTTGTTACTTGTACATTTAATTACTTTCTTCTTAAGTTTTTGTTTCATTTCTTATGATGGGAATTCACTTACTGTGTCCAGAAAAACTTGATATTTGAGAAAACACGTCCTTGATAACAATTTAGAGAAAAAACACCACATGTGGTTAATTTCTAAAAAGACAGGAATAATGCCAGTTCCAAAAGTTGCCTTTTTTAACCTTTGCTGAAAAAAAGTATCCTTTTACCTTATAACCACCCGAGTCTTGCTGCTAAAGCTTTGTTGTGCTAATGTAGCTGCCATGGCAACGATGGATGTCTTCCCACACCCTGAGGGTCCGTGTACAATGAAAGGAGTTCTAGACGCTCCTTGGAGATATTTCGTTACGAGCTGGAATTAAAGGCAGGTGAAGTACTGATGTACTGACAAGTTGTGTATTGAAGAGTAACGCCAATGTTATTGTTGCTGCTGCTAACAAAACCCTTTCCACATCCGTACAAAGTATCTGCCGAGTAGATTATACGATCCCCACTTGATTGATTGATTGATATGAGGTAGTGATGGTGGCAGGTGTCCGCGGGAAGATGTGTGATTTCCACAGTTATTTGTGGCATTCATCTTAAACTCAGACAAAAGCAAGTCAATTGTTTGTTTATAAACTCGGGAACATTTCACAAGTTCAAATAGAGACATGTCTTGGTGTCAGCTGATGCTTCACATTTAGAAATGTTCTCACTATGTCTACCATACACCTTTTTGAAAGCTCTACTGTAAACTTGTATATTGCTGTTTTCAAAAGGAATTTTACGTCATCAAAGCAACAAACATACGTCTAGCGTCTCCTGTCGTCCATGGAAGGCTTTGCATTTAGACTGACAGAAGACTGTGTGTTCCACAATCTCTGCATACAAAGGTTTGGCCAGGTCGGTTCTCTTCCTGTCCTCAATGGCCTGCATCACCTTCTGTGAAATCTCCTCCGTGAAATCCTGACACAGCTGTTGGATGTAGGCCTCGTGTCTTTTGCTCTTTGTGGGGTCGACTCCTTTTGACCCAAAAAAAACAAACAGAATAAAATCTCTTGTATGTCTAAATTGTCTTTCCGCAATACGTTTTCTGATTCAAAATACAAAATATCTTAACAAAATAATGTACTCACCATTGGCTGTCCATTCGATGTTATATGTTTTGTGGTTTTCAGATCGCAACAGACTGGGGAGTCTTCTGTCTCGCAGATCTACCAAGAGATCGTAAGATTCCTGGAGTCTATCCTCAGGTCCAGTGCATTCTGTAATCATCATGTTTCTGGTTATGTTCTTGTAATGTCCCTTTTGTAACCTTCGTTATAACAATGACCTAACATCTTCCTAAGTGCACAGTGGTATATACCTGCGTTTGAGAGTATTATGAAGAATGGTTTCGTGTGATATTTAACACTTGGAAATACTATATAAGTGATTCTCATCTTTTTGTAGCAAACAATGTATTGAAAAGCAACAGAATATTATGACAGGTAACAATTGACAGTTTGCAAACAACATTCTACCCTTGTATCTGCTGAGGATGTAACTTGGTTCCTGTTTGTCAATGGCATCAATGGTTCGGTGAAACCACAAACAGCTGGACGACCTATCTTCAGACTCCACTATCCCTCGTGTGATTTCAGCCTCTGTCACTGTAAACGATACAAGGTCAATTTTAGTTTGAACCGAAGGCATAAGGGTTGTTTCCAGTGGAAGCTGATCAGAACACAAAGAGTACAAGTCAGTGTTGCATACCGGACATGACGTAACGATGAGCTGTGTTTGTATCAAGTTTTTCATTGGCTGCTTTCACAAGGGCTTTCTGCATGATGACATTCTGATTGTACCAAGCTGCTTTCGCGCTCTTCTGTTTTTCTTCATTCTCATCTCGAAAGTCTGGTAGAATGGAGCTGATTGGTTGAAGAAAATAGGCCGGGGGTACGGCATTGTCATCTCTCTTGAACCAGCTGATGTTAAACAGAGATAATACATCTTCCATTATGCTGCACAATTGCCGTATTGCTATATGTTGGTTCTGTGCTTTTAGTTATTATATTGCACATATATTGGTGCTCTGCTTTTCGTTAAAATATACTTCTTCTTGTTATACCCTTCCTGCTGTTCAGTTTTTAGGGGATAAGATAAAGCAAGCAATTGTACACTTTATATGGGTGCCATTTTCATTTTAAACGTTGACATTGTATCTAAAGGCTAGTGCTAATACACTGGTACTAATCAAGCAGTATAAGAAGCCACACACTGACACACACACACACACACACAGAGGCACACATGCACATCCCGATATAAGTGAGGTTGGGTGCTATTTCAGCTCACACCCATGTTTTTTTGTCGAAAGTCCTATACCAGTAACTGGCGTGTACATACGTTTTGAGGAGCACCAGTGCTTCTTCCCCTTCCACTGCAGCAATCAGTGTGTCAAATTCTGTTGCCTCAACTTTATTTGGGAAGTCACGGTAACCATATTTGTGACTTAGAAATGTCTGGAAAAGGAAATATAAGCAATAATATGTAATAAATACTGATTAAGGTATAATCATGTGCACGGAAGACTGGCCATTATTGCTTCTCACTGACGCAAAATTACAACAATTCCGAAGATAAACTGTTCACTCCCTCACTTATGAAACTGTGGAGGTAAAACATAAGCACACTAAATATCATTTTCCCGGAAATTAGCTGAATCTGAATGAGTTTAAAGAATATGTAATCGGCATATGATGCAAAATCGACCAACAGAAGCTTCAACACTTACTACAAAATTAGGCCCAGTAGACAACTTCTTGCAGAGATCAATTTCCCTCAGACAGAGTTCTGTCACCATGTGGTCGTCCGTGGCCTCATCTCTGATGCCCCATCTCATGTCCACCACCTGGAACTCGTACCCCTGCTGCTGACACACCTCCTTCAGGGCGGGGTACGCCCTCTCCATCAGGGCGTTCCTCTCGTGCCATGTGTCTTTTCAACAAGAGATATACAGCGGCATTAGTGAGAACACGCCTTACTCTTACATGTAATATTAGCAATAATGGTAAATTATAAGTGACAAAAACCTTTCGATATCCATAAGAAAGTGGAGTCGAATTGTACAAAGTGAAATAAGTTGGTCTGAAATTGTGTCAACTGTGGACTATCAGTAACGAATTGACAGTTCTCTAAGCAATTTTCAAAATTATGCATTAATTCAAAGTACATGCATTATATTGGATACAACAACCAAATCTACCATAATGCACATGCAGTCAAAATGCATATCGAAGCAGAAAACGTGATTCTCATGCATTACAAATGTACTGCATAAAATACCTCGCAGGTTCGTAATTACCTTCTTTAAATTCTGGATTTTAAGTCTGTTCTCGCAATGTCTTATTACTTTGGTGATGTATAAAATCGAAATAACTTACTATTTTGAAGGACTGTCATGTATGTCGTCCTTGATATTGTCATACGTGGTGCTCAGCTCCTTGTGCGTGCACTAGTTGCCTGGATATGTGCGCTACATAAATATCCTTTAATAAACAATAATACTCTATTGTCAGAGTTGAAAAGCAGAACGATACCTGTGAATGTGCTGCTTGTGAAGATCCGGACAATTTTGGCTGTAGACGGACATTCTACTGTCACATTACCACGGATGACCTCATCTGTGTCTGATTTCTTCCCGTGATGCCTTGGGTGGTCTCTATGTCGATGACTCGTTCCAGGTCTCCCTGCATGTCGACCGTCTTGACGTCGTGACTTCAATTCAGTTTTCTTTCTGGTAATGGTTGGTCGAGTTTTGACCGCATCTTCAGTCGTTTCCACGGCAGGCCTCCCAGAGACATTTTCCAACTTGGTTCCTTGCTCGCTTGTAGAAGTTTCCTTCCTATTAGTATTTGGATCAAGATCAACTTTGGAATGACGAAATATACACCGATGATCTCATGGATGTTTCTCCAGTGAAATATGGAGTGAGTGAGTGAGTGAGTGGGCGAGTGAGTGATAAGAGTGTAAGTGAGTATAACATCGTTCTGAACCGTTACAGTATTTCAGTTATATCACGACATATAGAGCGTTTTCCCATCATTATTTAAATACACTTAACTTAATGGATCTTAATGGATCAGTGTGGCATTGTACCCCACCAACATCGATGTTTGCTCATGATTCTTGACAATGATTGGCTGGACCCGACCCGATTGTTTACACGCTGTCATTGCATGGCTGGAGTATCGCTGGGCGCGACGCTAAGCAACAAACACGTACTTTGTATGAAACTTGGGTGAGTGGATACAACCAGTAGAAAAGGCAAGCTAAACCGTTTTTAGAACAACTTGTGTCAATGCTGATTTTCAGCGATCTATTCTCATAATTTTCATCTATATTTTTACTTTCGAGCATACTGGAAGTTGTTCTTCAGATAATCGAAACCATTCCATGTTTTGACGTTTTGAATCGAATCTGATGAAAATAGCAGGTTTAATGGCGAATTTCATTGATCAGTGACAATGTTGTTGGTTTTCATTCACACATTACTAGCTTCGTTTACAGATACACAAACTGCAATAAGCAGATTAGGTACTTTCTAAACATATTGGGACAGAAATTCATGAGGGAAATAAAACGTCAGTTCAAATTCTCACTGTGACGTCATCGTGCTTTGAAGAAATATATTCGTAGCATTGAACAGACCAGAATTTAATCGTATAGTCTGCCCATGAGGCCAGTGGTACAGATGATTGGGTGATGGTGGGTACAGTGTGACACAGTGCTTCAGGATGTACTGGTCTGGAATTGCTTGACGTTGTTTTGTCGTTTTGGAGCTCGCTGTTATAAAATGGTGTGGTCGTTTGTATCGTACAACCTCATGCATCGTAGGATTTTCGTAATAATACAAGGCCACATATCTTGATTATAAGTTAGTATAAGCTGGACATATATCTGTGTATATCTTTCTATATCTATATATATATATATATATCGATATATGTATCTATGTATCGATATATGTATCTATCTATCGATATATGTATCTATCTATCGATATATGTATCTATCTATCGATATATGTATCTATCTATCGATATATGTATCTATCTATTTATCTATGTAGTGTGAACAAGCAATTCATCATCTAAGTCGTCGAACATCTTGTGCCGTCACTATTTCACAGTGATTCATAAACGCATATTTATTACAATGTCGTACTTTTAGAATCGAGATTTTTTATGGAGGTTTAGAGAATTTAGTATCTCTAAAATTGCATCGACTGTCAAGATCACATTGTATATTTATGGATTTATCATAAATCATTCGAACAACACTGCAATTGTTCAGAAGTCTTCTTAAATGTAGTCTTAATCGATTATTGATATTTTTCAGGCTGTAGTAAGGATTTTAGGTGCCGTATTATTTTTAGCCTTTGTGAATTAAATATACAACCTGACGACTTTTACTAAAGCCATCAGTAAATAACGTATACCTTACAAATTAAACCAAATGTTTAAAACAGCTTGAAACAGCAGTGCTTTAATTATTAGAGTTATTAAAATACCATGATTTCTATAGCATGATACCACTTCAATATGTTCACTATTAGTAAACTATTTTCCACGTTGTGATAGAGGTCTTCTATTTAAAAATACCATACATTTACTCTTATTAATGTTTGTTGTTTGTCCCATTTATAACAGCATATTTCTAAACTAGTTATTTGGATTTGCAGATTCATAACAAACTGAGCATTCACACATCTACTGCCAGTTAGAGCCAAAATATTTCATCAACATCACACATGAGTTATCCGCCCCTAGAGAGAAGTCACGAAAAAGAGCAACCAAGAAAAATATCGGGTAAATACAATTCTACACCCCATCCGAGCCTTTAAACACACATGAACTGCCTATAGAGGACCAGGGAAGACATTTATGTGAAAAATGATTGACATTGTCTTATATAGAGCTAGGATCGGGAACTTTTCACACCCGAGGGGTACACGGCAGATTAGCCATGTTGACACGTACACACGGTATACAGCCAGCTCCGACATGCCCCTCAGATTCAGTGTGTGTGTAGTGTTATTATCCCTCCATCTCATCGCCTCATTCTCCCTCATCCAGTGTGTGGAAAGTTGTGCAGTGCTTGACCATAATGTGAGGGCCTATAGACAGTCAGGAATGCATTGTTTACATTTGTGCGATCAGAGTGACGTCACAGACTACACACACAGTGTCAGGCTTAGTGAGCTGTATCTACCACCCTCTCTCCCTGTGAGTAGTATTCTCTCTCCGACCCTACTCCTTTCTGGGGACGTTGAGTTGAATCCGGGACCAACCCCAGGTTTAGATGAGATGAAGAAGGCTATCATTGATCAAATAAAGGATTCGGAAGATAGATTGTCGAAAGACATATTTTCAATAAAAGAGGACATAAAATCTATGAAAACTGATATCAATGAATTACAGACAGATGTAAGTTTTACTAAACAAAACCAAGAAGTAATCAACATAGATATTGACGCTCTTAATGGCAAGACTATGGATATGGAGAGAGAGTTAGAAGACTCTCAGCACGTGTTGAGGACCAGGAACAACGTAGTAGACGCAACAATTTGGTGTTGTATGGTGTAGCTGAGAGTGGGGACAAGGAGACATACACTGAAAGTAAACAGAAAGTGCTAGACGTACTTAACAAAGCACGAGTAATGAGAGATCCCCCAACCCTTATCCCCCGCGACATAGAACGAGCCCATAGGATATCCACCAAACGGAACGACAAGACAAGACCTATAATAGCCCGCATGTGTCATTGGGAAGACAAGTGGCACTCGGTTAAGATGAGAAGTGTCTTGAAAGATCAAGGAGTGGGGATTGCCAAAGACCTAACTTCCCATCAACGTCAATAACTGTATCGACTCCGCAGTGAGAACCCCGAAACCCGATACTACTACCAGGGTAGTAAGTTGCTGCATACTCCCCGGGAAGACACTAGTAGATCTGCGGGTACGTCGGCCTCACACCGTCCCTCACCGACTAATACTGACCGTACACCCAGATCCTGGGGTAGCCAGGACACAGGGGGTAAATACCCCCTGAGGTCGACATCCAGACGTGTCGACAGTGACAAGTAGGGGTGTGGCCAGGGCCAACATGTATATAGGCATTTTATGGCGCATCGAAGTGAAGCAAATAATGAAGATGATGATGTTAAAAATACTACTAAAGACTCTTATAACCCAATGAATTTATTATTTTGGAATATTTCTGGTATTACGCAGAAACTAACAGACTTTGATTTTATTGAATATATTAAGTCATTTGACATAATTGGATTAACTGAGACATGGTCAAAGAATCTAGATTTAAATGATATTTTTTCGGATTATAAGAATGTTATGAAACATGCACAAAATATATCAAGCGGTGGTCGATCTTCCGGTGGTATTGTGGTTTTAATAAAGAATCATTTACTTAAATACTTGAAGTGGTTTAAAGTAACAGAAAATGCTGTTTTCGTTCTTTTCGACCGTTCGCTGTTTGGTTTTGATAAAGATATTCTATATTCCTGTGTCTATGTACAACCGGAGTCATCGTCATGGTATGATAAATTTTCCCCTAACTGTAAAAATGGTATTAGTATATTCCAGGACTCTATATTAGAAATTATCTCATCTCTACCAGATTGTTATATCTTGTGTGGCGGAGATTTTAATGCTGGAACCGGAACCAAAGCAGATTTTGTTGAAGATGACTTATTTGAATATACAGAAGATAGAAATCATTCCTATTGGGATTTTCTTATAGATTATTTTAACTTGAAGCGTTTCTCCGCCGACAAGGTCGTTAACAACTTTGGTAAAACATTTCTTGACATGTGCTCTGTTTTTAACATTCATATACTAAATGGCCGATGTGGAAGTGACACAGAAGTTGGAGACTTTACTTTTCTAGGTCCAACTGGCACCAGTGTTATTGACTATATCATTTCTTCATCAACAATATTTGACTATATTCTAGATTTTAGCATACAAACGAGAACTGAATCTGATCATCTTCCCACTACATTAAAACTAAAAACAGTACAACTTGAGCAATCCAACACTTCTACCAAATGTAGGAATAAGTCGTTAAAGTTCATTTGGGATAACGATAAACTAGAACAGTTTAGAGAAAATGTTTTGTCAGATAACGTACAAGAATTACTAGATAAATCGATTGACTGAGTTTTCGTTAAGATTGATGATAGTATAAGCTATATGACCGAGGCACTCTGTCTGGCCGCCTCTTGCATGAAGAAAACAGTTAGCCCTCCCACAACAACAATTAATAAATGGTTCGACTCTGAATGTGAAAGATTAAAATCAGACCGATGTAGAGCTCTGAATAAGTTTAGGAAATCGAAAGATAAAGAATCATACGATCAATATTGCGCTAAAAGAAATAAATATAACTCAATTTGTAAGGAAAAACGCCTTAATTATCATAAACAGAAGCAGAGAGTAATAGAAAACAGTATATCTGATTCAAAAAATTTTGGTATGAACTCAAACACCTGAATACTAGACATGAAGCTCAAAACAACATCGAAATGAACGACTGGCTAGAACACTTTCGGACACTGTTTAACTCTTTACATAATGAAAATGACGATGTAACATGTGATAAATTCGAGAATGAAAACCCATCAGATCCGAATTCAGAGCTTACCACGGTAATACTTGATTCCCCAATTAATAGAGATGAAATCTTAGATAGCATTAACCAATTGAAATGTAATAAATCACCAGGAATTGATAAAACAACATCTGATTTTTTTAAATACTCAGCAGATCTTATCGTCCCGTACTTAGAATTGCTCTTTAATTTGATATTAGAAACTGGTACGTTCCCCAGATGTTGGGCAAAACAAGGTAATATAAATAATCCAAATAATTACAGAGGCATAACACTACTCAGCATATTTAGTAAAACTTTCACCTCTAGGATCTATAATAAATAAAAGACTTGTAAACTGGGGAGACTCAATGGATAAGATCAGCGAAGCGCAAGCTGGCTTCAGACAGGGATATACGACATTAGATAATATGTTTATACTGCAAAGTATTATTCAAAGGTATTTAAACTCTAAAGGGGGGAAATTCTACGCATTATTTGTAGATTTTTCAAAAGCTTTCGATTCAATACAACGAAAAAAACTTTGGCTTCTATTTGATACCCACGGTCTCAGTGGTAACATGAGTAAACTTTTATGCAATATGTATGAAAATGTCAAGTCTTGCATTAAAAGCAATCATAATTATTCAGAAACATTCGACTTGGAACTTGGTGTGAGACAAGGCTGTATACTAAGCCCATTTCTATTTTCCTTTTTTATAAATGAGTTAGCACGACAAATTGTAACTAATTTTGTACACGGGATTCAACTCCACCCTGATATAGTTCATATTTTCCTATTGCTATTTGCAGATGACATTGTTTTGTTCTCAAGCACGATTAATGGCTTACAGAATCAAATTAATGAACTTGAAAATTACTGCGATAAATGGAAATTAACTGTAAATAGAGAAAAAACGAAAATTGTTGTATTCAAAAATGGAGGCAAATTGTCAAAAAAGGAAAACTGGTTATATAAAGGTATGCAGCTGGAGTGTATTGGCTTTTATAAATATTTGGGACTTTATTTCACCAGTGGCCTGTCATGGACGAGGCATGTAAAATATGCAGCGTTACAGGGACAAAAAGCATTAATTGGAATTATGAAACAGTTGTGTGTACTTGGTAATATTAACTACTCTTCATTCTTTAAAATATTTGATGCCAAAGTCAGTCCAATTTTATCATATATGGCCGAAATTTGGGGACAAACAAAATTTGACGAAATTGAAAAAATCCATTTATACGCATGCAAAAAGTTCCTCGGAGTTAAAATTAACACTATTAACGCAGTGATTTATGGTGAATGCGGTAGGTACGCAATGTACATTCTTACAAGCATTAAAGTTATTAAGCACTGGCTAAAACTGTTGATTATGCCTTCAAATCGCTTACCCAAGAAGTGTTATAATATGATGTTGTTATATGATAAAGGTGGGCAAAAAAACTGGGCAACTAATGTAAAAAACTTTCTATATTCTATTGGTTTTGGAATTACATGGAATACACAATATGTCGAATCACCTACGTTATTCATACAATCCTTAACGACAAGACTAAAAGATATGTATATTCAAACATGGAGTGAAAGGATATCCTTATCAAATAAATGCATGTATTATCCATTGTTTGAAAATGCCATAGTTCTTGAGTCATATCTATCCTGTGTCAATGTTAAAAAGTTTAGAATAGCACTGGCACGATTCAGATGCTCTTCTCATGATTTGTTGATTGAAAGAGGCAGATATATGAATGTAAAAAGAGAAAATAGAATATGTACACTTTGTAATTTTAACGAAATAGAAGATGAATTACATTTTCTCCTAATATGTCCATTTTATGACCGGTTGCGAACAAAATATATTAAAAGATATTACTATGTCCATCCAAATGTGAGAAAATTCTCCTCATTGTTAAGTAGTAAAAATCCAGTTCTTCTACAAAATATTTCAATGTTCATTTACTATGCTATGATTACCCGATCTAAACTCCTCTCAAATGTAACATAACTTTATGTACTATAGGCCTGTGGCCTTCTCAGTTCAAATAAAGATTATTATTATTATTACATGTCATCACAATTCATAACAGTTACTTCAAAAATATATCAACAACTTTTGCTGTAGAAACCCGAATATGCATACTATGAACCAGCCTTTTCACTCTAATAAACTAGGAACAATTAGGAAACTAGCATGTGTCTCATTTTAAACAACGCCCCAAAAGATCAACAATAACTCATGAGTGTCACATTGTTAATTAAAATGGTTAAATGCATGTTCAGACAGAGTTTATTCTGTGATGATATTGTGTATAATACGTGTATATAACATACATACGTTGTACATAATGATGCAAATATGTGACACAGAGCGCGTCCTGAGTGTGAATAAAGTTCAGTTCAGTTCAGTAACAGTAATGGTGAGAGCATACATCCTTATCTTATACAGTGTCAAGTAAGGCTTGAACGTTGCGATACAAACATTCTAGTGTATTAAATACATTTCAATATATGGATGCATTGTGTCAAGAGTAAATGCAGTATGTATTTCATTTCAACCGTATCCTAAGCTTTCCTACGCTACTTTATACAGTCATTTTTCGCTTTACACCAATCGAATTTGTTTCTGAGGATTGTCAAAACTAGGTGTTCATATGCATTGACCTTCCTTATTGAAATCAACAAGCAAACAGTAAACTTTACTTCCTTAAAAATTTATGTGATATAGTGATTGAAGAACAACAATGTTACCCTGTCTTAATCCAAACTATGATTCCGATATGCACTTTTGAACCAAGGAGTAATTGATTACAGATGTAAAAATGTTCCCCATAATATCTAGATTATAATATCTATATACTGGGGTCAAAAGAGAGTGGTAATAATAATGGCAGTCACACATGCTAGACAGGCTTTAATTATGTCCGTTTTGATTATTTTTATCATAAATTCTGTCCTGTTTATTTGGTGCGTCAGTTCACTAAGCATGTATATTAACAAACCTGATCGTTTAAGAACAACGGATTCTTCAAGTGCCCTCAACCTTTGGCACAGACACGCAGACAGACACATACACACGCAGGCACACACGCACACACACATGCGCTCACGTACACACACAGACACCGACAGACAAACAGAGATACATACACACACACACACACACACACAAAGAACACGAATATCAAAATGTACATCCCGATACAGAGTTCTTGTGAAAAATGTAGCACTTGTTATACCATTTGGGCCCATCATTTCACCTACCCGCTCACTGGTTGTTTTACTTCCTCATGCCCGAGACTCAGTTGCCCGGGGTATGTCTGGGCACTGATACCACAACCCATTGGTGACACTCGCCGTCATGCTTTGTTCAATGACATAGTCTAAAGGCGCCTAATGGGCAAGTCTATAACCCCGTGAACCGAACATAGATTTGACGGACAAATAACCGTCAATCACCCGGAACGAAGGTATATGTGTTGAGGTAGTTAGACTGACAGCGGGTTGGATGAATGGAATACCGCCCCGAAGTCGATAATATTGAATGAATGACATAGTGTTGTAAGGCGCGTGTGTATGTGCTGCTATGGCAACAGGGAGCTCTCTTGTAAACAACCACGTTCTGATACGATGGATTTACGTGTATATTCACAATATGAAAGCATATACAACAAAAACGATGACACGTACGTGGGTCATGTGTTATTATTTCATGCGATTGGTGACTATTTTCAATCTAGAATGCACTTCCAATGGATGGATAATCTCTGGGTTTGTCAACAACGTTCTGCGGGTTGTGTCTTGGCCATGCATATCACCACACAAAATGACTGTATTACCCAAATTTACTAACATTAGGGAATATACGTTTCATCCGGCGGCCATATGAACAACGTTTGAAATCTACGTATCATCTGGCAGTCAGATTTACACACGTTTAAAGGGGTGTTAAAATAAATGAACACTCAAGTCTGTATTTACTTATATTTCACAGGTGTGTAAATCTGGCCATTACTTTCATGTGTTTTCTAGCATGTGTAACATATGTAAATGCTGTGATTGTAGGACATGCATTTCAATACCTTTGAAATCTCGTATGACCAGGGTTAGGTTTGTCATATATTTAGTACACGCGTAAATGGTTGGTAATGGGTAAATATAGTGTTACAAGATTAACACTACTTTAACATGTATTTCAATGGTTCTGTAATGTAACTGTCACAACGGGTTCGTTAGCGCGTCGGACCACGCCATAATGCACGGAGATCATTAGAAACACATGGCGAAGTGATACCCATGACTGAGCACCACTATTAACGTGCCTGCCTTTCTTGACATACACATCATGTCTGTTTAAAAGGTTACAATATTGGGTCTATGGGCCGGAGCGATATGCATGTTAGGGAGTGTGTGTGTGCATGTGTGTGAGAGGGAGAGGGTGTAGGATGGGGTAGGCCTAGGGTGGGGTGGTGGCGGTGGGGTACTGATAAGCCTTTCTGATCAGTAGGTAATACCGTTTATACTTTTTTGTAATGGAAATTACATTATAGTTTAAATAATTGACCTTAGGTACACTTCTTATATATGACATACAAGGAGAGACAGCTTATTGCAATAAAACACAAACAGGTGTGTTCACATAGCTGCACAAATTTCATTATCTATACTTTCGAAAAAGATGATTACAATGTATTACTGATGTGAAGTCCTGTTTTAAATGTGTAAATATGCACATACTTGGTATTAGAGCTGTGCTTCGTAGTCTAAGTGGAGAGACTATACATCCTGATACCAGTTTAATGAGGCGAGACGATATATCATGAGTGAGTGAGTGAGTTAAAGTTTACAGTCACAGTGGCAGTATTGCAGCCATATCGTGACTACAAATAGTTATAAATTCATTAAAACCTGTGTTACTTTCACACACACACACACTTAAAGAGCTGCTGATCTCATAAAATTTCAGCATTTCATGTTGAAGAAGGTACAGTCAAACATGTTCAGCACACCTTAAAATACATTTGAAACTGAAGTTTCCTTTGGGAAGTTGTGTTTCCACACCAATTCTTTCACAAGCAATTCAATGTAATTTATATCAGAATTCAGAATCACTGAAAAAACTCTTAAGTCTGCTGTCTAAATTGTTTCTTATCTTTGTTCTCTTTCTTAACAAAGCTAAGACATCATTCATAGTTGTGAATAAATGGTGTTATTTGTCAAACAACTAAAACATACTTCAATTGCTTGAAGACAAGTATTGTACAGTTGACAGAGTTTGAAAAATGTTCACACTCTATCACTTCTGCACCAACTACTTTGTACATGTAACAGATTCAAACAAATATTCCTACTGTCCAACCAACATTAGAATGAGGTGCGTGAAAGACGCGTTTGTTAAAGAAGAGCTGGGAGCGTGTCGTGAACTGATCCACTACCTACTCGAGGGGGAACAGGTGTGATCCTTGCAGTAATCACTTTCTGCGCAATGATTCGGAAATGTCGTGCTTCTGCTCGAGCATGTGTATACTAGTATCTTGTAAAGTGGACTGTTAAAAGAGTATCAAACTCTGCAGGTATTTGAACCTTATCATGTCGCACTCTAAATTGGGTAAACGGGGTCAAGCCATTCATTCACAAACACGTGAGGTTGCCTACAATGTCATTCAGTGCATGTGTACTATTTCCGACAGCACACACAGTGCACTCAAAAAAGCCAGCGATGCTACTGGTATATCTGTCAGTACCTTGCGCAAAATAAAGGACGAAGGTAAACAGGGGCGTAGCTACCATTATGAAAAAAAGCCCGGGCTCACACATGATTTTGAAAAGTTGGGCAAGCTCTCAACACTAACTAAATATAAAGTTTTGCAACCTACCGGGCTTACACGAAAAAAAATAATTCTTTCTTTCTTTCTTTTTCTTTCCTTTCTTTACACTTCGATGTATTAGTTTGAACACTTCGATGTATTAGTTTGGACACTTCGATGTATTAGTTTGACCACTTCGATGTATTAGTTTGAACACTTCGATGTATTAGTTTGAACACTTCTATGTATTCGTTTGAGAAAAACATTGTCAACGTGCGATGTGTGCACATGATACTTAACACTGACGTAGATTCATAGGGGTCGTGTTGAACATTATTTTGGTCTGTGTACCTCAATGATAACTGTGCTGAGCTATGACACCTCTGTGAACTGTTAATCAGTGTAATGCCATGTTATGGCTTTGCCGGGTTAAACAGAAACCAAGTCAGAATCTCGCTGCTGGAATCAAGAGAGCTACGTGCTGTTGTAAGACCATACCCCTCTTTTTATACCTGAACTGGTATACATTTTCTGGACAAAGAACTAAGTCATATTCAAGGTTGCGGTACTTCTTCTCATAGCTACATGCACAATTGTCCTAAAGGTGCCTCCACATGACGAATGTGAACCTTGCTCTCTCCTCTCGGTGTTCACATAGTACATTTGTCTGTCACAGGTGCAGTAGTTAAGCTGTCGAATGGTGTTTACAGGTTATTCATTGAAGACACAAGATGTTTACCAGTCGTTGTCAAGTTAAGAAGATAAGTGCTCAGTGTAGGTATTTATGCAATATGGAAATCCGTAATGTATGGTGAATGCAGTGACATAATGGCTATATTGCACCTGCAAGCAGGACCATTTGAGTGTAAATAGTATCAACAGGGCACACAAAGGGTCCTGTGTAAACTCAACTGACACCTTTCACACCAAAGTGTGACGAAGGTGGGTTACTTAGAAATACTAAGCTGTATACATGGTATACTTTGCTGTACATAACCAACGCATGCATACAAAACATCTGGAGTGACAAAAGACTTAGTGAGTGAATACGTAAATATTGCTTAAAGGTGAGTCAGCAGTATTGCAAGTATTTGCAGCTAAGTTTGTAAGAATATTTGGCAAAACACTTAACTGTGTATGATTATATCAAAAGTGTGATATTTATTATCCAAAATGTCTTCTGGTGGAACTACGGAAACATAAACGACCCACTCTACTAAAATACATTGTTTATGTAGAATATTTGTGCATATAATATATTGTGAAGCGGTTGCAATGGTATGTATGTATGTCCGCCCACGTGTTGGAAAAAAAACACTCATACACTCACTTGACTTTCTATGGCATGTTTGAACAAACACAGCTGTTAACCTTAATGATCTTGAAGAATATCTCATTTGTAATCGTGTGATGGTCTGAAACTATAATACGATAATGATCACGTGACCAGCTACCTTAAACTCTTTGTGATTTTTTTTTCATTTGTTCCCATAATCGAATACAAGCATATAAAGTAAAGCAAAAAGTGTACATATGCATGATCAAAGTTCATCAACTGGTAGCATGAAGAAATTATAATGCAATAAAGTTATTCAAGTTTGATTACAGATTAAGTCAGAGATTGAAAACTGAGAATAAATGAAACCATTTCTCTGAAAATTATCAAAATTATTGTTCCTTCCGGATATGAATTTTTCAACCGTGTAAGTGTCTTTAAAAATTTGTAAGACATTATTAACTTTTGGAATTCTATTCTTTAAAGTGCAAGTATATATATATGACTTTTAGCATAAAAGATTATATGATTTAGCAATGGCTTATTACCAAAAACCAAACCAAACCAAAGTCTTTCTTATTTCAAATTTCTGTTTGTTTTGAATTATCCAGTTTTCAAGTTCTTTCCAGAAGGTTTGAGTTACAACACATTCCCAATATACATGACATAAAGTTTATCTCTCAACATTACAAAAACCATATATGTTCCTCCAATATCAAATTTGAGTTTCAGATCTTCAAAAGACTTAAAATATCTTCATTACAAAAGTCCTTAATTGTTAAAATTCCATTTTTAGCCCAATGCCTAATAAAGTGATTTGGGTTTTTGAAATTATCACCATGAAAAAAGCCCCGGGCTTAGACTTGATTTTGAAAATGAAAGTTGGGCAAGGCCTCAACACTAACTAAATATACAGCTTTGCAGCTAATCGGGCTTACAGGACAAAAATTGGCTTGCTACACGCCTGGTAAATGCGTTCCCGCGATCGGTACCAGTAAGTTCACAAGCCCAGGGAAAGTGCGTACTCGTACGGAAGGGAAAATTGAATTTGATGATTTTGATAAATGCGCAATTCGCCAGTACATTCAACACTGTTACACAGTAACCAAGACAATGCCAACACTGACAGTTTATCGCTTTACATACTCTCGGCACCTTAATGGTAAAATGGACTGCACCGCTATTCAGATGCACGGGTTCAAATGACAGGTCGGCATTATTCTTAAGTTTGTCTCACAGTACAAGGTTCACTTCAGAAGAATTTCCAAGAGACTCCCTTCCTATTCCTAATGCAATACTCCTTACAACTTTCAGTAGTACTTAAGTAGTATCGGGATATATCGTCTCTTGTGGCGATACATCGATGTATCACAGCCCTTGCGATATTAATATCCTGATGTATTGCCTAAATGTGTTTTGTATTGATGCATTCGTATCGCATAGTTGACTATGCAAACATCGATACTATCGATGAATCGTTACACCACTACGTCAGATGGCCTCTTTTGATTCGGAATACAGATGTTGTCCCAAACGGACGTTTTCTCAAATTTCAGTTACCCGACGGAATATACTGTACACCTATTTTGATTCCACCTCTTGGGTAGATTAAAGAAAACTGTAGAGATTGCAATTAGTTCATAAAGTTAGATAACTAAGCAGTTTCTGTAATTATTGAAAGCTTACTACCTGACATCATTTATGTTGCTTATGCGTTTTTAATTTTTGCTTTTTGCTGTCTGATTTGTTATATATTATATAATAATGTTAATCATTTGGCATCCCAATATCATGGAATATAATGTGAACTTATTAATCTATCAAAGTACCGAAACATTTTATAACTATGCTTTACTGTTATTGGGTGGAACTGTTAATTAAATGTACCTCCGTACAAAATTTCCAGAAATTAATAGAAACTGAAAATTGCTAAATAAATGGAAAACTACATTGGGTAAAGATTGCAAACAGTTATTATTTATATACCTGCTTTAAATTATCATGTCACAAACATAAAAACTGAAGGATGGGTGTGGAAAGAGCTTAGATTATCCTTCAAAAACATCATATGTACATTTAACAATCACTTATCATTAAGTGCAACAAAAGCATTACAAAAACGCCATATTTCCACCTTTGGCTGGAGTTCTAAATATTTTATACCGAAAGCCTGTCAGTTAACTCAAAGGAAATAACCCTTGTGTTTTACAGTGATGGCTTAATCATAGTCACAATGAATTATAGGCTGCTACGCGTTTTCGAATGTGATTGAGTCAGTGAAATACTAATATTTACCAAATCAAATTCTAAAGGAGCTTTCCTTCAAGCAGTGACTTAAAGCCATACATAGCTAGACTTGCTTAGATTATAGACTTCATATAAGGCATCATAGATATTTCACAAGCATAGTACAGGACCCTTAGCCTCATTAGCGTATTGCCTCACCACTTGCGACTTAAGCGTTGGCAGATGTAATTGTTACTGAAGATGTTGGTCCCCGCCAGCCGCCGGTGTTTGGTATTGTTTACTCTGTAACCCGAACCCTGCAGTGAGTTTTAACAGACGCTGAACCTGGGAATATCTAGATATGCTTCATTTAGGGCGTAAGCATTACAGTAAGGGCTGGGCGGAAGGGAAAATAATATCGTTCTCTGACTATGATAAAACAGAGACTATATAATAGACTATTGTATGGTCTCTGGATACAGATTGGGACAAGATATGGAAATCAAAATATTTGGACAACAGACCATTGTTTGAGTCTTTTAATTGTAAATATGATTCCAATAGCTTAACCTAGATTTCGATATCCTTCGAATGTACATTTGTTTGAAACTGGAAAGTATACTTGTATCCCGTGACAAGAACGAATACTTAATAATTCAAAAGCATAACAGCACGAGTATCCATTTTGTCTTTTGCCTACATACGCTCAATCACATGAATTGTGTCTCCAGGTCACGGAGCATCAGTGGTTTAGGGGCCCGTATTGCAATTCTCGTGCGTTTCCATGTGTTGTTGACGCGGCATGGACGTCTCGTAACATCACTATTTGATTATGATTCGAAAAACACATGCTCATGATATGGTTGGAATCGTGCCATGGATTAGCAGATATTTATCATGAAGGTTTTTTATGTAGGTGGCTTGAAACGCGCTTTGACAAAGGCCTATAGGTTCGATCACATTAATATTCGTTTTACAGCTTCTTATCTCTAAAGATGCTCACGCCAAAACTGATTTAAATTCTAATCGCAGATAAAAGAATAAGACAATAAATAGTATGCCAAATTATTGTTACCATGACAACCCTGTGACATTTCACCTTATGTAAGAGAGAAATAAATACGATGCTGGGTATAGCAGTACTACTGCAGATGATAGTGTATGTCGTAAATTTCAATAAGTTGCTGCAGCGCTGTCCCTAATCACTGGATATTTATACAATTATATGTGTGATGGAGGAGAACAGGCAGATACCTATAGAAGAAAGTGTTTGCCCTACCTGTAACAACTATGTCCCGTGTCTATAAAGGGGATATAATGTGGGAATGAATGACATGTACTTTTATCTGGGCCCGTTTATGATGATACATATTGCGATCTTTCACAATAATCTCACTGGCTATCAGATTGAGGGTACGTTTCAAACATAACCGGTATTTCTATTATTGTATTTATACAGAAACATTCTTCGAACTTTCTCCATATACGTCTGCCAGATACATTGCACACTACCCCTTTCTCTCTTGATCTTCTCAAACGACTGTTGAAAGTTCGAAGAATCCTGGTCAAAGTAGAAAAGTCTTAAGACTATTCCCTACAAATCTGTAACTTACACATTGTACCATAAATGGGTAGAGCTTCCGTTCGGGGGAATATCAGGAGGACAACGATACCATTATCTCCAATGTTGTAGAAAGCACTACACTTACTTAGAAAAACAATAACCCACTGAGATATTGCATTCTTGCCGGAATCAATATTTTCGGCACCTGTCAGATCTGAACTTGAACATGTGAGGTCTGCGTCTATGTCAGGTTAAAGGTCTGCAAGATGTTTAGCAACACCGGGGCGTAATAGTCATAGGCCTGCTCCAAACAACGGAATATATATCTTGTTAGAAGGATTTCTCCGACATGGAAATTTGCAGCAATGCAACATCACATTTACTTGTGTGACATTTGATTTCGGACTCTGGGTTTATGGATCGTCAATTTAAACAGGACAATCAAGACATATTTTACAAAAGGCACAGAGGCCCAACATGCCAATGGTATACTCAGAGAACGCACCCACCTGTGCCATCCGGACATAATCGCTACACGATAAAAACTATTTTTTGTGTGGCGTTATTACAGCAAAGGCTGAGCGGAAGGAGAAATAACATGGTTCAGGCACTGTGAGACTATTAAGAAAGGTCACATGCAGTGCAATAATATTCCAATTATGTACTGCCAAAACTTATTTTACTGATGCGCGAGCTGAAGAGACTTAAGAAATTACGAGTTGGTTCGTGTAGCCTTGCTCAAAGAGAGATAGACTAATGCTTAGTCTCTGAATATATATAATTTTGACAGTAACAAACAAGCCCATTTAAATTGGAAAGGAGCCCCAGGGAGACTAGAGATTCAGAACCTGTGGAAATCTAGACTTGCTTTATTTAGAGCTTTAGCACTGAAGAGAGGGCTTGGCAGCAGGGAAAATAATGTGGTTCAGGGACTGTGAGACAGACTACAAGAGAGATAAAGTGCTATTCTGTTGGGACAGCTAGGGACACTTGCAAGGACGAAGGGGCAGCTCATCGCCCTTTTGTTCACCACTAACAAGATTTGCCAACACCGCAGACAAAGCGTAACTGATACTGGCAACAAGTGCGAGCGCAGCTTAATAAGCCATGTTAGCTTGCGTAATACCGCTTTCTTAGTCAGGCTCTTTTGATGATAAGAATAATGAGGTCACGTGAACGTTGATTTCAAACGTACTAAAATGTGTGAAAATGAAATTACATGAACCAAGTAATTCACATGATGGAAACAAATAATCATCTTGCTTGAGCACAGGTAGAATGAAGGTGTATGAACCGTTCATATACATAACCCTGAAATCCGGTATGATACATAAATATCTAAGGTGTGTAAACATTTGCACATGTGAAAATTTACAAGTGTTTCCCCACCTAAGTAAATTTACATGTTTCCAACCTGGGTAAACTTAGAACGAAATCGTAAATTTCAGCACCCAATGAAATTCAAAGGAATGTATCGGAAATACTGTATGATCATGTATTTACTGGGGTATCTGTTTTGCAATTCATGTTTGGAAACACCTGACAATCCGGTCATAGCATACATGAACGAGGTTCTTGTGCATACGAAAATGTACGATGAGCATATGTTTCAAAGGTATAGATTCATATGAAATATATACCCAAAGTGAGGAAATATCTGAAAACATACGTAAATCCGGTCATGGCATGTATTTCCTACTGTATTTACGTTTATTTCAATGGTTTACTATCCGGTTTTTGGTCCTGTGCCACTGTGCTAAAATATGGAAGGAAATGAGATCGATGAGAATAAGAATCCTTTCTTACCTTGCATTGCTTGTGGGGTTTAGGAGAATGTTACTTGCGACGGACGACTGTCCTGGTTTCCTTCGATATAACGCGGTATACATGGTGTACTCTATACAGCTATATCTTCACACTTTGTTGCCATCACACCTGTCCATTTCGCTCCAGCGAGGAGTGATCAATATCCCAAGTAAGATCGCATACGCTTGAACAGATAAATGTAGTCAGTCTGTGGGTTGTCTATCCATGACCTGAAATCTGTTGTGTTACTCACTACGGCATACCAGTACTGTAACCATAGAGGGGTTCTACCTCACACGAGGAACATAACAGTCAAGCGTCATTGACTCGCGGTCCACGCATACGTTGGTAGGGCGTGTAAACAAACCCCGATAGCACTGAAGGAGTAGATAGTTGAGCTAGAGCCATGGCTCCGTTCTATGTTGTAGCTGCTATGGTGTTGGTTATAGGTCTTAGTATGTATTGAGTATAGAATAGAAATGCTATATTATACAAAAAGCTCACTACAGATTCACTCCTTGTAAGTTAGATTTTTGATACATATTGACAAGTTTAATGTATTGAAGATTTCATGGACTGCTGGTTTTTGGCTTTTAATATGTTTTTGACGATAACTAACGAGTGACGGGGAATGACAGATTATCGTTCCCGAGCTATATTGATTAGATAATTCTCGAGCCTGTATTTTTATTTCACATATCAGTTTTCGATCTAAAAAGCGCTCAAATGAAAACATCAGTTTCTCTATGAGAAAACCCGCGATGCTGGGATTTCCCATATCCCTACGCGTGTGATTGGCTGTTTATTTTCTGAAACAGCCAATCAACGTTCACCAAAAGGTGTAACCTCCCTAGACACTTACAACAGCTGCAAAAACCATACTCACTCACGTACCCGTGAAGATCCGGGTTAGAACTGGTCTTCAGCAACCCATGTTTGTCATAGGAAGCAACTAACGGGATCGGGTGGTCAGGCTCGCTGACTTGGTTGACACATGTCATCGTACCCCAATAGCGTACATAAATGCTCTTGCTGTTGAACACTGGATTGTCTGGTCCAGACTCGATTATTTACAGACCGCCGCCACATAGCTGGAATATTGCTGAATGCGGTGTTAAACGACAAACAAACGAAAACAAAGTTTAACAAGTACACCATACTAGTAGTACGGCTCACATTCATGAATTCCCGGTAACGGTTATACCATTCGCTGATTGCTTGGAAACATAACAACATATCACAAATATGTGTTATGAGTGAGTGAACATTGTCCCTGTGCTAGATATCGAACTGTGAAGAGGCGGACAGTGAAACACAAGCAACTATTATTACGTTATGATTGAGTGAGTGAGTTGAGATTTACACCGCTTTCAGCAATATTCCAGCATTATCACCGCGGGGGACACCAGAAATGGGCTTCACACAGTGTACCCATGTGAAGAATCCAACCCGGATCTCCGGCATGACGACCGAATGGTTAAAGAATGCCGCCATAGATTTAGAGTGTGACATTGCTCAATCGATAAACATATGGTGTGTTTTATCGTCGAGCTGGGTTAGTTAACAATTTGATTGAGCTAAATAGAATCTGAAACTGATTACACAGAATAAAATGAACTGTCTCAATCAGGGATTGTTATTGTCATTTGAAACATCACAATTTAGTATTTTCCAAGGCCATGGTTCACATAAGCCTTACACACAAATTATAATACAGACATCGTAATCTGCCATCTTGATGACATTACGGTTGATGTAAGTGATTTGGCTAAAATGGCCATAAAAGAAACATACTGTTTACAAAACAAATATCAAAACTGCAATTAGCAGGCGACATTAGATGGAAGTCGAGGAGGCCTCGAAACAATGTCTTACAGCCAGCTTGTCCAATCCGGGGACATCTGGAAAGATTAACCATTTTTAGGTTAACATTAAAGGTAGACAACTTTAGCTTATACTTATTGTGGATAAACCCCACATGCTGCCACTGACATGAGATACGAATATGTGGACTACCGAATCTAGCTGTATGAAATTACTTCCACATAACATTCTGGAACTTGAAGATTAACACAATAATCACAAAGCAATAATTCCTTCAAGGATAGGTCTTGAGTCTAGTAATGCATATTCTGGTACAACCATGCTAACCTGACACAATCTCTGGCAGGGACATCGGGCTTATTGTTGAGTGAAGGGACAGAGAGATCACGGTGTATCACAGAATTATTTATCTAGATGTGTTAGTATATATTATGTACTTTGTGGTTAGCATGCTGGCCTCTCATGCCAACGGCTCGGGTTCGAATCTCCGTTTGAGACACCAAAATTTGTGACCTGGGTCTCATACTGTGTTGTGTCCCTGGGAAAGGCACTTCGTCCACATTGCAATCAGTCCACCCAGCTGTTCAAAGTGGGTACCTGAGAAGCGGATGCACGGACCTATACGGTCGCGCGAATTAGCGCTTAGTAGCAGGTAATAATGTAACACCAGTGAGCAGCATTGCGTTGGATTCTAGGCGCGAACATTATTGTTATGTTTTTTTCAGATTAAAGATGAAAATGCAACAGAGAGGGTTCGGGTGATCCTGGCACAGTCAGGCTGGTGAGGCTCATCATTAGCTCAGGGCCCTGCCCCCTCTACACGCAGCCCAGAATGCGAATGGACTTCTCCCAGGAAACACTGCCTAGTCGAACCCACCAACTAGTCGAACTTTCCGGAGAAGATGAAGGCTCCTCAACACTGCAGCCTTCTGCATTACCCAGAGTGTCAGAAGGGCTGTAATTCTGATGAAGAACTCTGGCACTCTCCTGATCTGCGCCAAGAGATCAGGAGGTACCCAAACCAAGGGCACCGAGAACAATGGGGAGCCTGACGACAGTGTACTTGGGATGCAAGCGAAACATTTCAAAGGCGAGGTCCGCATGTTTATCATGCTCTTCCTGAATCTTGTCAATCGCATTGTTGTCAAAAGGACAGGAACTTCAATGATATAAATAAGTTCCTTGGCTTTATCAAAAAGGACAAGATCAGGTTTGTTGGCTGGAATTCTTCTGAGGCTGTATATTGGCCTACTCCACAGAAGTTTGCACAGTTCAATTATTTCGTCTCACCTAGTATCATTACCAAACCCAATGCATGTGACACTCTGGGCATGGTAACCGACTGGTTAAGACGTGACTGTTGATATGACCACTGCGGCAGAACTTGACTATTAATTATAGCGGCGCAAATCACTCACTCACTCACGATCAAAAGCACGCACTTTCTCTGGTAATTGTTTCCAACCCATTGTATTCATCGTGTTATCTGTTTTAAGACTTCTGTTGTAGTATTTATTTAAATATTGCACACATCAACGCTTTAATGATTTTGGATTGTATTCCTGAGGTAATGTTGTTTGTAACGAAATATGTATCAGTCTTTCTTGTAGAGCCATATGATAAATGTGAAACTAAATGCGTCACCTTGGCAATCTGCACGTGGCTACATGTAGCATATGATTTCAGGAATAGGTAGGTAAACAAACCGAGTCCTATATCTGTCATTTTAAAGTTCCTATACTACACACAATTCAGTTATAGAGTCATATTTAGTTATCAGTGTCCTCTTCTAGTCCAGTACATTACTATACTGAGTCAAAAAGAAACTTCACAAAACGTAATTTGAAAAATAATGGATAATTTTTCTCTGATGATACATCTATGTATCAGAAATGGGCTTCCTATCTTTCGACTCTAGAAAAACGTTAGCAAAACCCACTCAAACCCATCCATTCGTCGTGCAAATGACGTTAGTGGCAATTCAGGTTTTGCACGAGCAGTCGATCACGTGATCTTTGCATCGAAGTTTCTTCATATGCACGTGTTTGCTTTGGCCTCAAGAATTGAAAAAACACTTTTGAACCACAGTTCTAACGGTACCTGAAACGCCACGATTGTCAAATGTGCAACGTGAACGTGCCGTTGGCATGTTGCAAGCGGGAAGATCAGTTATTGACGTCGCAAGAGCAATCGGATGCAGACGTCGTACTGTGTATGACTTGCGAGGTCGTCTACAACAAACTGCCACCACTTCTGATCGCCCAAAGTCGGGTCGTCCACGTGTGACGTCACGAGTAGAAGACCGTCAAATCGTCCTACGTCACCTACGTGACAGATTTCTGCCGGCTACACGAACCAGGGCTGAGATGTTTAGAGGTCGACTGTCCTCACAGACCATTCGAAATCGGTCATCCGTGGAAAGCTCACAGTTGCTGCTTACCGCGACCAGGTGCTCACCCCTGAACTCGTTCCTTTCATGGCGGCTCATGGCCCAGGTCTACAGTTCCAGCATGATAATGCTCGGCCGCATACCGCGATGTTGACACGAAATTTCCTTCAAAACGCTGGAATCAACGTCATGGACTGGCCATCGAGGTCCCCTGACCTTAATCCAATAGAGCACGTTTGGGATGCACTTGGGAGAAGGCTTCGTGGTGTTAGGAACCAGCCTCAGAATTTGCAGGAACTTGGCGCTGCCTTGCAAGAGCAATGGCGCAGAATCCCCAACCACGTGTTCACAAGCATCAGGCAGTCGATGAGGAGACGGTGTTTGGCAGTGGTGAATGCGCGGGGCGGCCATACACGATATTGAACTGAGAAATTTCGCATTTTTATTCTTGTGACTTGACATTCTGTATACCCATGTTTTGGAACGGCGGTGTAGCCTAATGGAACTGATAATGGCACTGTCAGTGTATCGAGTACATCACACAGATCTCAGCAATGAAATAATAACAATTTAACCATCTTCCCATCTCTTGTTCTTTTATAGTGCCCTGAAGAAAGAATGTGAAGTTTCTTTTTTGACTCAGTATATTTGTATACATCACAATACTTCAATGGGTACAACATGTTGTGCTTGAGCCAATAGTTTAACCCTGAAAAAATGAATATTAGGTTGTATTAGTACGAGAACATATTAAAATATTAGCATTTCCCTAAAATAACCATTTTCGAAACACCATTAAATAGAAAGTTGCATAAATTTAAACTTATCGTATTCAAAAATGTTTATGTAGTAACACAGATATGATTATTTTAACGAGTTCCTTTCTTTTAATAAATACAACTGTATAAGGCGATGCATAGCCGGTAAGGTGACGTCCAGGAGCAATTATCTCCCTTTGTAACACACTAAGAATATCAGAATTGGATAGGTGGCATTGCGATCAAGGGAGTAGCTACCATTATAAAGAAAAGCCCTGGCTTACACATGATTATTGCTGAAAAGGTTGGGCAAGCCCTAAATACTATCGAAATATATAGCTTTGCACCCTATCGGGCTTACACGAAAACATTGGCTTGTTACGCGACTGGCGAATGACCATAGCTCATGCAGTTTGTACAAAAACAAAGTGAGTGAGTGAGTTTAGTCTTTTACGCCGCACTCGGCAATATTCCAGCCATATGGAGGCGGTTTGTAGATAATCGAGACTGCACCAGACAATCCAGTTATCAACGGCACGAGCGCGTCGATCTACGCAAGTTTGATACGATGACATGTGTCAACCAAGTCAGAGAGCCTGACCACCCGATCCCGTTTGTAGCCTCTTGCGACAAGCATAGGTCACTGAAGATCAATTCTAACCCTGATCTTCATGTGCCCATGTATCCAAATAATCCATTGATTTACAACAAGAAATCTTCGCAAAATAGTATCACCTGAAATCCACAATAGAAGATTAAAGGTTTCTTACTTATATATATACTTTGGCAACATGGCGAAACCCCCACCCAATCAACGGCTATCATTTCACAATGATGCTTAATGAACTATGCTGACAAGAGTAGTCTCCCTTATAACAATGTGCATGAACCCAAATTGACTGTATACTCATATCGCCATTTGTTATTCCATTTTTACATATACATTTATAAAACCAGAAAATATCGTCATGACGTCACAAGAATCTTGGGTAATTGACATTGCGATTTAGGCACGGTGTGAAAAAGTTTTAATGACCCATTTAGAAAATGGTCGTGGCCATGTTAATCACAGACTGTGAGGTGTCACGGCGATTTCACCTTCGACACCGTCAATATGTAGCTATCTAGTAACCTTTAACAGACATTCGCAGCCTTGTTGACATGGTATCACTCCAATTGTACCTTGGACATTTAGGGACCATAACTTATGGCTAGAGGGGTAATAATGATTTTTTGGGAAGGGCCCATCAATTTTGTACACATGTACTACGGGGGTTGCCATTTGGGATACAATAGGGTATGTTGTATAGTGGGGTGCATGTTCTCAAATCATAACCTAGTATGTGTTCATCAGGATGATCAACTATCACAGTGTCCTCCTGAGAGGGTACGTCCAAAACCTTTCAAAGTCAGTTTAGCGCTACCAAGCTTTTTAATCGTAGAATGTTTGTGTTGTTAAACCTTGGCTCAGTTTTCCTACCATTGCCAACGGCTGGATGGTCCATGCTGGGTCCATGCAGATAGCAAAGGTACTGTAAGTTCAGCCTGGTTCCCTGGTCTGTTGCGTCTGCGTTAACGTCCGACAGTGTCCCAAATAAGGCCCAAATAAGTGCCAAACATGCGTTGTTTTGCGCTTAACGCACATAACCTCCCGAAAGTGTCGGAGCGTTAGCGCAGGCGCAACAGATCCAGGGAACCAGGCTGCTGTAAGTTCCCATGGTCCCTAGTATGGTGATCTATCTTCAGTTGTTGGCGATCTATAGCCTGATTTTATATTGTATTGTCCAAAACATGCTATTTGTTTTAACTTACCAAATTAGTTTTATGTGATAATCCAGGTGTTTTACTGTCCTTTGGCGACAGATTTTACAGTACAACCAGAAATTATTGAGAATTTAAAGATTGTAAATTTCTTTTATTTTTCACTCATTACCACGTATTAAATGTGAATATTAGCAGAACATAACTCCAGATTCAAAGACAGGTGAACAGTTAGTATTTTGTCAAGTCACCATGGGCAGCAATGCAGGCTTCAATGCGGCGGGGCATACTACTGATCAAAGAAGTTAGAAAGTCGTGGTCCATGCTGTCCCATTATCGGACCACCCCTTCTTTCATTTCAGCAATATTTGTCAGATTTTTCTTATTGACACTTTCCTTCATAAGTCCCCAAACATTTTCTATTGGATTTAGGTCAGGGCTATAGCTTGGCCAATCTAATAATGTCATATTTTGGGTCCGAAACCAGGCCTGTGAATGCTTTGAACGATGTTTTGGGTCGTTGTCCTGCTGGAAAATCAAAACATTTCCATAGAACACGTGAGCAGATGGAAGTAAATGTCCCTCGAGAATATCTGTGTACCGCTCACTGTTCATATTCCCTTCAAATACACAGAGGGGCGTTGCCCCTAACACAGATATGCCACCCCACACGTTAAATTTCGGACTGTACTTTGGGCGCTGATACAAAGGTTTTCAGTTTGTTTGGTCCAGAATTTCAGTGTATTAGGAAACAGCCACACAGAACTTTCATCTGAGAAAATCACATTGTCCCAGTTAAAATTTCTATGCTGTAAGCACCAGTTCAACCTTCGCTCCTTTTGTTCAGGTTTCATGATCGGTGATGGAATTCCTCGACTTTTCTGCCAACCCATTGCATGCAGCTCAGTTCTAATTGTCTCCTTACAGACAGCCACAGTTCCTCTATCAATCATATCCAGCCTTAAGTTTTCTAAACTCCTTCGTTTGTTTTTAGAAACAAAAATATCAAGCCGCCTCCTGTCACCGGACAGTCAATTTTCTGGGCCTACCTGCGCCTCCCTGGTGCTCAGTGCCATATCCATTTGCAATATGTTTCAAAACACGATTAACAGTGGACAAAAGGATGGCTGTTTTACTTGAAATCACTTTAGCTGCTCTGATGTCCTTGTTATAATACTCTAGAATCAACTTCCTCTTTTCTCTAAATCATCCATTCACTGAAAATGTCGTCTGCTAGCAGGTAAACAAAGGGGGATAACTCTTCACAAACTAATGAAAAGGGATGAACGGAGTTGTCTCTCTCGAATGAAACCAAGCACTTGATAGCTGGTCAAGGTTGTTCATACTAGAAATCCAATTAAACATATTCCTAAAATTCTCAATAATTTCTGGTCATACTATATAATATACACATATTATTTTATCAACGTCAAAATGGCTGAAACTATGCCGATGTGACGTTAAATATTACCTCACTCACTTACTACCACAGAGTCATCACAGCATAATACAACTTTCTCCGGATCTTCCCCAACATCATCCATTGACCGAACCAATTTTCCACTGCCAATATCCCAGACTGTCACAGACCTGTCATAAGCGCCTGGGAATACAAGATGCACAATCCGCCATTGCAGTAAATGTGTTTGTTTCGTTTGTTGGTTGTTTAACGCCGGATTGGGTAATATTCCAGCTATGTGGCGGTGGTCTGTAAATAATCGAGTCTGGACCAGACAATCCAGTGAACAACAATATGAGCATCGATCTGCAATTTGGATACGGTGACATGTGTCAACCAAATCGAAGTGCCTGAGCACCCGATCCCGTTAGTCGCCGCTTACGCTAAGCATGAGTTGCTAAAGATCAATTCTCCACACTAAAGATAAATGACAGAACCAACAACACTAGACATGTTTCTCTTTAAGTTTGATTATCTACTTATCGAAATAACATCATATTAGATCTATTGTGTGTGTGTTGTCTTTGTTTTCCTAAACAAAAAGTGGTTGCCTGATGTTTTAATCAGTTTCACTAACATACCTCAATACAATTAATACATATTTGTGCATGGTAAATATCTTACAGTAAAACCTTTGGTGCAACATGCCTACTTATATTAATGAAAACTCAACTTCAATAATGTAGACCTTATTTCATGGTCCAAGTCGCCCTAATACTATACTACCATTCGAAATGACAAGGGGTGGTGGGGTAGCCTTGTGGTTAAAGCGTTCGCTTGTCCCGCCGAAGACCCGTGTTCGACTCCCCACATGGGTAGAATGTGTGAAGCCCATTTCTGGTGTTCCCCGCCGCGATATTGCTGGAGTATTGCTAAAAGCGGCGTAAAACCATACACACTCACTCGAAATGACAAAAGAGTGCGAAGCGTCAGTAAAATGGTTGAAACACGTCAGCTCATACTGCATTACGTAATCGTTGTCATAGCAGTTGTAGGATTTGAAAAACATTAGCCACACAGTATTTCAATATGTAATGTTCCGAAGTAAAAAAATTACCAATATTTTATCAATGTCCAAATACCATTAGTTTAAGGAATTAGTGCTACCAGTATTCTTCTAAAAACTGTGCAGTTTATTAAGCATGACCTCCTGATCAGATCAAAAGTGTGTAAATAATGTATAACATGTAGATTTTTTTGCCGAAAATGAAACTTTTTATCATATGATTGAACATGGGCCGATGGCCTACTTCCAGGAATAAACTCATTCTATTCTATTTGTTCCTGCAAGAAAAAACTAAATACAGATAGGATTCTACATCATAATGAGAAACGTTTACTCAGTCAAGCGAAAACTGCAAGTCAGATTTATAATTTAGAATATTCAGGGACCGTTCATAATTTATGGTTAGCGGGGATGATGATTTTAATAGGGGGTCACCCATTTTGTTCTGGGGAAGTAGGGGTGGTCAGCAATTTTGTACACATGTACTGGGGTGGGGGTTGGGGTTGGGGGTGTCAGCAATTTTAAACAGACATATTAGAGAATTATGCTTAAAAAGTATGGGAAGGGGGAGGGGGGTCACTGATTTTGTACATGACATGAAGGGGGGTCACTTACTTTGTACATACATTTTAGGGGGGGTCACATTGGGAGCACCTTTAGAATACAGCACCACAACTTATCGTGATGACGATCTCTGCCATAGGTCACGTGTCATTAAGACAAGCAAATTTATCGAGTCATTCCTGTGACGTCACGGAAATGAACGGAAAGAGTCGAATAGGTCACGGACAATTACGAATGCTACGGGTAGACTTGGTGTCATGCGATTTTATTCTACGGACAGTTGCCGAATGGATCCGATGCCATTTGGCACACTCGTCCCATTCCGTAATCTACAAATTAACGTGTGGCGTGGAATGAGCCGATATGCCTCAAACGGAAAAGGGTTGTTGACGTCAGGCGTCAGACGTAGATTTCACGGTGTATGCATGAATGACGCGCTTTTATATAAATCTGTGATTTTGTGACAGAAAAGTGATGTAGGGAACACTGTAAGGATAATGTGGATCGCAATAAGGAACGAGGGAGACATGAGCATGTGTAGTGACGGCACGAGGGTGAGTTAGCCTTCGGATCCTTACTTTACAAAATTTATGTTGCGTGTGAAAGAGGCTTCAGTGCAAATTCCAGGCCAATTTCCATTAGCCCAAAATTTCTACATTAACCCATTTCATAATGTACTTTCGACGTTTTTGGTTTCCCGTTTTTGTGTGAAAAAAAAGTATTAAAATGCAAAAAAGAAAAACAACAAATGGTACTCACGTATTACACCGGACATGTACCTACTATATTGGATTAGGTCCCTAACCCTAACCCTAACCCTAAACCCTAAACCCTCAGCCCTAACCCTAACCCCCTTGAAATAATCCTAATAAATAGAATGCATTGACCGAACCACCGGACATGTACCTACTATATTGCATTAGATCCCCAACCCCAACCCCAACCCTAACCCTAACCCTAACCCTAAACCCTAACCCTAAACCCTAAACCCTAATCCTAGCACTAGCCCCAGCCCTATACCTAATCCCTTGAATGAATCCTAATAAATAGAATGCATTGACAGAACCGGCACAAACACGACTGGCGTGTCTAGTGTAATGCATTATTACCGCTTCGAAATAAAAAATACTAATAAAACACTTTTCTATGTAATGGTGCAACTTACTGAATGACAAATATATATATGTAAATTCAAAAAATTACAAAATACAAAATACACAACACTTAACACCCCAGCAGCCTGTAATACAAATAAATATGAGCGGATTAGTGAAAAAAGAAAAAATATTTCAAACTGGTGCTTGCAAAATATTGCGCATCCGCCGGTATACAACTACTGGAAAATCTCAACATCGTTGGCCTTATGCAATGACATAGCTCGTAGAGATGAAACACCAGTGAGCGGAGCTTATACGCACTCGCTGAGCCAGACAACCGTGTTGCCATGCAGGCGTCATAGGGCATTGTTTCGAGATCGTGCTTTCGAACAAAATCACATTACGTAAAAGGGTATTATGACGTATTTTTAAAGTTTGTGGTGCTGTATTCTAAAGGTAGGCCGAAAAATGTATAATTGTCCTCCGTTTTATGAGTACATATTATAAAAGACCTTACAAATATTTTTCTAGTTACTTGACCATATGAACAAGGTGATATATAATTATACACCTCTGATAGTCTGAGTATGCAACGCTAAAACAGGGGCCACTTTTTGTCGGAAGACAGTTTGTTTGGACCCGGAAATGATAATGGGCAGATAACTCTAATTTCACCCCGGGGCAATGTCAAATATTTATGTAACATTGGACTCCAGGTCTGTGGAAGGCTGTTCTGGTGAATATTTTTTGTTATAACCCAAATTTCCATACATTGCATGGCATGCTGACAATTAAAGTCGTGACTGAGACAAAGAGTAGTCAATATTACAAGAACCGTGTTTACAAACATGTATGACACGGCAATTTTTACCGGTACGAACGGCCATGCTCACTGAGCATTCTGACAGTCTGAAGCCTTTCATCGTTCATGAGTTGTTATATTTGAGATTTAGACCACTGATTTTTTCAGTCCAGTCGTATAAAATTGAGCTTGGTCAGAATAAATACATACAACAATAATGTTCTCTGATGAAACTTCACAAGTCGCTGGAAGGTTCTATCCAGAGGTCATTGGTCAAAAACTGGGAACACATAGTCTGTTCAGACCCAGTGAATCCGATCAGAAAATGATGAAACGTTTCCTATTCTTAGAATATGATCATTCTGCACGTCAGCATTAAAGATCCCATTTTGAAAACAGCCGTTGTCTTTGAAGGTAGGTCGTGTACATGCAGCTTATAAAATTCTATCAAACTGATTTTAAGATCCATATATTATCGATGTCAGGTATTTCACGCAGGGGTCAAAGCCCTCAGTAAACGTCAACCGGTAGACATCACAAGCCAGTTAGCCTGTAGACTATATGAATGAAATATTGCCAATGCTGAATTGTATATGAGAGTTCAGTAAGTGGACCAATTGCTAGTTCCATTCAGGTACATAAGGCATTTAAAGTGTGAATTTTTAAGAAATTTGTTTCTCATAAAACTTAGCATGGATAGAATACAGAGTACCATTGTTAAGTGCTGTTTAGGGTGCCTGTTATATCTGGTCAGTGCCTCGGACAATGTAGCATTTAAATTTGGGACACCTGTCTGTGAGTTATAAGCTTTTTTCTATTTTTTAATTTTAAGATTAGTGTTGTGTAAATACTAATTTGGTCTGATTAGTTATTTGTAAATGTTTGCTTCATATCTACCCCCAGTCAGTCCCATGTAAGATGTACATAAGGTTTACATGGCATCCAACGTGTTCACTCAAATATTTAGGTAAATGATGAAGAGTAATTGATGATGTTAATGGATTTTTTGTTTGTTAAGCAGTGTTTGCGTTAATGCAAAAACCTGTGTTTTTCGTGCAAATAAAATCTACATTTCACACACGATATTTTCTACCTGCATGTTCTGCATGCAAATCATTTTGTGTTCTGGAAACAAGTAACCGAAAAACGTATTTCCCCCAGTAAACAACAAAATAAAATAAAGTTTCTCCTGCTAATATTACTTGCCAGGGTTCGAAATACCCCATATATTAGTGTGCCATGGCACGGTAAATATTGAAATGACACTGTTGAAAGATGTTCTCTGTGCCCTTTTCGACACGCCTAATTTTCTGGAGACATAGCTCACATTTAGTCATTTAATCCCCCAAACAATTATTTTTTACCAAACTGAATAATACCATACATATTTGAACGTTCATAAACCCATTTCTTTATTTAACACTAAATTTCAAATGATTATCATCATTGTCATTTATTCTAAAAACATGTGGGCATACTTGATTTCTGAAAGGCACACCTAAAATATTTGTCTGGTGCCCTAAGGCACACTTAGAAAAAAAAGTATTTCTATCCCTTATTACGAATGATGATAACATGCTCTGAAATACAAAGAAATGATGTCTAAATTTCAAAATTTTACGCGGAGACCCTATACCCTTCTAGAGACCTCGCTGCTTTCTGGCTCGGGCATACACCTGTGCTCGGGCATGTACACGCAAGATTCTTGGGGCTATGTGTTTCAGGAACGCAAAGCTTTTTTTACATACCGCGAACACTGGTTAAGTGAGCTTTGGTTCTTCAGATGGTAATAGGTTATCTGAGTAATATGTGATCTTTAATGTTTGTTTCATCTATCCCAAGGCAGTGCCATGAAAGCTACGCAATAGGTTTAAGTAAATGATTGGTAAGACCAATTACATAATGTAGGTTGTGTATGTTTGATTAGCTTTAGGTAGTTAGATTACATAGGTGTGAGGAATCCCTCTCAATCTGTCTTATTCTACATGTTATGTTAATAGGTTAGGTTCATAATAATTGAAGGAATGTACCATTTTGCTGAGTAGATAGATGAGCCTGACAATAGTGATGCTTAACAGCACTTATGTAAACAGTCAGTGTACCAATTACAATAGATAATGATTATGTAAAATTAGTTTTGTTTATAAATCACAACATGATACAGAGATAACTACAGCATACAGGGACGATAGGGTAGCCTAGTGGTTAAAGCATTTGCTCGTCACGCCGAAGACCCAATTCGATTCTCCACATGGGTGCAGTGTGTGAAACCCACTTCTGGTGTCCCCCGCCGTGATATTGCTGGAATATTGCTACAAACAGCGTAAAACCCAACTCACTCACTACAGGACTGACTGACTGAGTTTGGTTTTACGCCGCTTTTAGCAATATTCCAGCAACATCACGGCGGGGGACACCAGAAATGGGCTTCACACATTGTACCCATGTGGGGATTCGAACCCGGGTCTTCGGCGTGACGAGCCAACGCTTTAACCATTAGGCTACCCCACCGTCCCCTCACTACAGGAAAGCAAGGTATAAACTAACTATGTATAGCGCGGTACCAGGGTCCCTGTAGGTTCAACAGTGGATACTGTCAGTGTTAATCACTACGTTGTTTTTGTTGATGTGAACTTCGATTCCCTTAAGCAGTAACAGGTGACCTGGGTATATGTGATCCTTGTTTTGGATTGTATTTGTAATGTGTCTGTAATGGATCTGTAATGTGTCTGATGCATTCTGAGGATGCAGAAAAAACTGCATCCTATACAGGTGACACTGAGTGCTATGAGGTGAAATGAAAAGTCTGTTTTGATAATGAGACTGACACCTACACTGAATATATCAGTGATTGAGTGAGTATTGTTTTACGCCGCTTTTAGCAATATTCCAGCAATATCACGGCGGGGGACACCAGAAATGGGCTTCACACATTGTACCCATGTGTGGAATTGAACCTGGGTCTTCAGCGTGATGAGCAAATGCCTTAGCCACTAGGCTACCCCACCGTCCCCAGAATATATTATAATCAGATAAACGCCATGTAAAATATGAGTGCACTTTAGACAGTATTTTGTTGATGTTTTCGCTTTGGGACCCCTTGACACAGTGACAGATAACCTATAAGGTCAGCATATAGGACTATTTATCTGTACTTCTTTACATTGCTGTAAATAGCTGTCAGTGTTATCACTTGTGCGAGGTAACATAGTGATATCATGTCTGCGGTTGTCTGTAGATAATTACAAGCCAAGCAAATGAGCCATGCAGTATTGAATGTAGCAAAAGTATACTTGATAATTCATAAATAATTGTTCAAAAAAAAGAATATGGCTTAATGTGTATAGGAAGGTTATGTTGATTGACATAGTATTTGTATAGTGGTTCATTCTGTTTCATAATCCATCAGTCTTACCAATTACTGACCTACTGTGGACAGTGTTAAGTGTTTGTGGAACTATTAAAATATTTGGTTATTCAGTTTTTTATTGCTCAAAATTATTGTTTATTATTCTATTGGATTTGAAATTTGCTACAAATCTTACAAGCTAAGTTGGTGAATAAGGAACCGTTCATAATTTATGGCTAGGGGTGATGATGATTTTAAGGGCGGGTCACCCAGTAATTTTGTGCATATATAGATATTTTAAAATTAATATTGCTCAGAAAGTATGGGGTGGGGTGGGTGTCATTGAGTTTGTACATGACATGCCGATGGGCCACGTATTTTGTACATAGATTTTAGGGGGGTCATGCGTCTCCATAAAAATCATCATCAACACCCCCCACCCCAGCCATAAATTATGAACGGTCCATAATTGTGATCAGTTTCACTTCTTTGAGAGGCATTCAAACGTTGGAGCAGTAAAGAAGGATAACATTATATGAATGAACAACGTTTTTATTACACAGCATTAGAACCTACACTGAAACGTCACTTTCACTGTAACAAAGAAGTTCTTCATCCATATATTGTTATCCTTCCTCTGCGATCAGTTTGATGGTAACCTGGCAATAAAAATATAAGTTGTTCTGTTATTTCTTAATTTTTATCACATTTCGAATGGAATTTGTGAGACACATGTATCTGTCTGTTTTGATTATGATTATTGATAAAATGCACATGTGATATGAACATGACATTTATTGGAGTGAAGTCTTCCTTCACTGTTGTGTTTATCATATTACAGAAGTTAACATCCTTATAATCACAATGTCACCCATTTTCAAAAATATTTTGGCCTATGTTATATATATTGGGGCATATGCACTCACTTTAGCTTCCTATTGATGCTCGTAAGAGGCGACTGACGAAATCGGGTGGTCAGGCTCGCTGACTGGGCTCACACATGTCATCGTGTCCCAGTTGCGTAGATCGATGCTCATGCTGTTGATGCCTGGATTGTCTGGTCCACACACGATTATTTACAGACCGCAGCCATATAGCTGGAATATTGCTGAGTGCGGCGTAAAACTCAACTCCCACACTCACTCCTATCGCTGCAATAAAAAACTTATTATCCCTTACAACTTGAAATCCAAATTGAAACTTCGAGGCAAACAGCTTCCAAACAGAGAACACTTGCCATATATAGAATGTAAACAATTGCTCCGTGCATCAAAAACTGTCGCATGTGGTGTTGTCGATGTTTGCCGAACTGGTTTCGATCACAAGTTGTGCAGGATATTTGTGAAGAGCCATCCAAAGGATATAACTGTATGGGGTTCGCTTGAAATAATGTTCGGCCGGTAGAGGGCATGATAGTCGATTTAATGCAATGTTGCATTAATTCATTCAGACTTTTTAATATAATATTGTAATCTAAATACATAATTTTGGGGGAATAAAATATATAGTAGCTTCCCTGAGGGCTGATAGTTAGTATTATAGAGAGAAATACATTTTGTATGAGAGAACTGTGGTGTGATATAGTGCCTTTAAATGGTCACCCTTTATGTGTATCTCTTGTAAATACCATTCAAAGATGTTCTTGAAAGGCATTTAGAAGTTGGACAAACATGAATACATGGATAACAGCTTTATTTTTTCTTTACATGATGTAAATTCGCAGATGATGATGACATATGCGTGATCAAGGAGCAAGAATTAGCTCTGAAACGTCCTGTAAATAATAAGCATGTCATGTATTCACCATTTAAAGACATTTATAGCATGTCTAGAAGAACATAGCACATACAAATTTACACAGGGAATAAATAATGCCAATACCTTGTCATAAACAAACCATAAATGATCAAATTTCCTTTAATTAACAGAACAGCTGCTATTTACTTACCGGGGTACCCCGAAGTTGACAGTGTAGCCCAGTGATTACAGTGTCCTATAGAAACATGCAGAGACCTTGGTTCTGTACTCCATATTGATGATTAGAGGATGTAAACTGTATGCGAGACGGTCCTTCATTGTGCATGCTAATACCAATTGCGTAGATCGATGCTCATGCTGTTGATCACTGGATTGTCTGGTCCAGTCTCGATTATTTACAGACCGCCGCCATATGGATGGAATATTGCTAAGTGTGGCGTAAAACTCACTTACTCACTCACTCCACTATCATAATATACTGAAAGAAACAAATAAAGGAACACAGGAACATTCAAGCGTTCCTTTCATATTTTCCCTATTTTCATCACCAGCTTTGAATAGTGCTGTGGGAGGAAATCTGAGAAATAAGTAAAGGAACTCGGCCTTGAAGTTCCGTTCCCTTATTTGTTTCCCTTAGTTTATTATGACTAAGAATCTGGCTATTATTTTTTGTATTATTTATATAGTATTGCATTGATACATCAAGTAATCATACAATGTGAATTGCTAAGATGGCTTCAAAACCTAACTTCTTAATTTACTTCAGGTATCTGTAAGAAAAAGGTCACAGAGAAAGAGTTCTAATCCAAGACTATAGCCTCATCCATCCACCCACCAGCATGACAGACGAGACAGGCACATCGGTGAACAACCCCGATTACAGTCCCAAGAAAACCCTGATTCCAAACAGTGACATCGAGGTCGTTGTTATATCCGAGACCGACGCCAAGGTCACTTACCGAACATGGTACACACTGCCAACACTCCGGTTCATCAACGTGGTCCAAGCTATGGTCTTAGTGGATGCAGTGCTGTCCATTATTCTATGGTTGACAGGTAAATAATGGGGGACATTATTACATGCACATTGTCTCAGGAGCAACATCAGCAGAGTTGTGAAGCTCATTTCTGGTGTGCCCTGCCGTGATATTGCTGGAATATTGCTAAAATCGGTGTAAAACCATACTCACTCATTCACTCACTGCAGAGTTGTTCCCCTTAGATAATTAATGATCCTATGATTGCGGGTTTGAATCCGAGTCACTATACCCATGTACATGGATTCAAGTTGTAGTATGGAAAATTGAATACAAATTCATAATAATAGTTTATGCCTAAAAAGGATGAGAAAATGCTTCTGAAAATGGTTTCTGACCAAGCTGAATCTTTGTTTACCAAGTACTTAAAGGCTAGACAAATTTAGTTACCAAATTCTTGGTCAGGATGATGTAGTGCCCCCAAAAAATATAAATAAAGAAAGAGTTCTTCTGCCAATCATATATTAGACAATTCAGATTTATCTGGTTACCTGATTCAAATATATTCATTTAAGACAAGAAAGATACAGCTGGACACAAAATTCCTTTGATTGTTTGTGGCAAATTATTGTCTTTTTAATTTTCAGGGGGAACATCTAGTTACTTTGTTGACAACATTCTAACCTTTCATCTGAGACAGTCAGTGTTTGACCTTGCCATTATTGCCGCTTGTAAAGCCTTGTTCCTGATCCCGTTCTACAGTCTTCTAGAAGAATCATTTTATCATCAGATTCAGCACCCATTCCAGCAGAAATTCCGCAGAAATGCACGAGTGTTTCATGCATTGGTTGTGTTCCTCTCCTTCACATTCCTGGCGTTCTCGGCCACCAAAGGAGGACTTGTATTGTATTCCTTCCTGGAAGACCCCTCCTACCCCGGAATGCACCCCACATACTACGCCCTCGTGATCAGCGCCGGTTGTTTCAGTCTGTTTGAATTCTTCATGAGTCTGTGGAGTTTTGTGGCCTTGCGGAAGCTGGAGTCAATCCGTGTACGCCACAGAGTCAACGAAAAGGGGGAGGAGCTGGATGAAGAGGGGAAGCCGATTGAGAAATCTGTGGACCTGAAACGACTGGTCATATTAGCGAAACCAGTAAGTATCTTTATTGCTAACGTATGTCATGATTTGATCAGACCATTGCCTTTACTTGTTATAAAGGATCAGAGATGAATTGTCATTGTTATGGACACCTTGATATTTTGAGCTTACATCATGTGAAAGGAATCAGATACAATATATTTGAACTTATTGTTATCATACTATTGTTGTTCCCCGCTGCAACGTGGAACGGGGGACTATGTATTCAGCAGCGTCCGTCCGTACATACGTCCCGATTCTTGTTAACGCAATATCTCATGAACTGTTGTACCCAATGTCTTCAAATTTGGTGACAGCCTACATTGGGCGATTACGCAGACACCAGTCGATTTGGGTGACCTTGACCTTATTTTCAAGGTCACCACGACACTTTGACCACTTTTCAAACTCTTGTTAGCGTGATATCTCATGAACTGTTGTACCAAATGTCTTGAAATTTGGTGACAGCCTACAATAGCGGATTACGCAGACACCAGTTTATTTTGGTGACCTTGACCTTATTTTCAAGGTCACCATGACACTTTGCACGCTTTAACCCTTGTAAACGCGGTATTTCATGGACTGTTGTACCCAATGTCTTCAAATTTGGTGACAGTTTACATTGGGGGATATCACAGACACCAGTATATTTAGGTGACCTTGACCTTATTTTCAAGATCACCAAGACACTTTGAACACTTTTCAAACTCTTCTTAACACGGCATCTCATGGACTGTTGTACCCAATGTCCTCAAATTTGGTGACAGCCTACATTGGGTGATTATGCAGACACCAGTCATTTCAGGCATCTTGTATGTGACCCAAAAATAAAAAGTAGTAAATATAGATATTCCATTGTTTAGCGGCAGGGGACATTGCCACATCAGTGGCAAACACTTGTTATTGTTGTTATATGCATCATAATACGTTGAGCGTACACCAGGTGAAAGGGAAAGGCGTTACTTATTATTATTATTATAACTAAATATGTCAGTATGTTAATCTGTCGCCTGGTGAATGGAATCAGGAGCATTAAATATGAAGATATTTTAAATTAGAACAAGAAATATGAATGAATCGTGTGGAGCCATCACTTGCTGGCCTGTATTTCAGAGGGAGTGATGGGATTAACCTAGTGTTTAAAGCATCCGCTCGTCCCACCAAAGAACGTGGTTCAATTCTCCACATGGGTACAATGTGTCAACCCCATTTCTGGTGTCCCCTGCCGTGATATTGCTGGAATATTGCTAAAAGCGGCGTAAAACTAAACTCACTCACTGTATTTCAGGAAGCCGTACTCCTGGTAGTTGGAACCCTAGGTCTGCTGGGGTCCAGCGTAGCCACTATGTTTGGACCCTTGTTCTTTGGGAAAGTGGTCGATGCTGCCCAAAGGAGTCTTGGTAAGTGTTGATCTGCTGACATTTTGAGGCAACAGAATCTCCTCCTGAGACACAGGGGACCAAGTCATCCATGTGGCCACAATATTGTGGATTGGTTGTGATCCTCGCCTTGAGAAACACTGGTTTGAATGGATTATGTTTCAGGGGCGGATCCAGATTTTTCTTTGTTTCCATGCTTTTCTCTGAAAGTCAGGATTCGAATCCCAAACTGGACGTTTGACTTTATTAGGAGAGCTAAATCCCAAATGTAACATGTTGTAAAAGACAATGTGTATTCACAGTCACCGAGTTTACGCTAGACTCCTGTGTGTGTGTGTGTGTTGTAGATGAACTCAACAGAACTGTGTTGGTGCTGCTGGGGATCTTCATAGCGGGCGCTGTTGCCGGCATGGTCAGGGCATGGTTCTTCGTCCTGGCAGGACAGAGACTCGTGGCCAGGCTTCGGAAGGATCTCTTTGGATCAGTTATCCAGCAAGAAGTTGCGTTTTTCGACCAAAACAGGTACATCAGTCTTCAGTTGTTATGTTTGTAAAAGTCAAGTGGTCGTCTTTTTTGGTAAATGAGTAAGTGAGTGAGTTTAGTTTTATGCGGCTTTTAGCAATATTCCAGCAATATCACGAAGGGGACACCAGAAATGGGCTTGACACATTGTACCCATGTGGGGAACCGAACCAGGGTCTTCATCGAAACGAGCGAACGCCTTAACTACTATGCTATCCCACCACCCTTTTTGTAAATGACATGTCTTTGTTTTATTATTTGTGATTGTTATTTTATTTCTTTAGATAAGGCAGTGAGATGTGCAGATTGTTTTGGTTTTTGTGAAATGTTGTTGCAGTTGTTGAAAGGATGTTTTGATAGAAATATTGTATTTAGTATATGTTTCTGTTATCGTGTCTACTGCTTATGCATAATGTTATTTTGTGATAGGAAGTCATCTCAAGTTGTTGTCAAAGTGCATGCTTACATCATTGTGTTTTGCAGTCAGTACCTAAATCTGGGTGGGTGGGGGTGTTTTGGATGGTTTTAAAGGGGGGGTCACCCATTTTGTTCTGGGGAGGTAGGGGGGTCACCAAGTTTGTAGAACATGTACTAGGCAGGGTCAGCAATTTTGTACATGTCAATATTAAAAAATTATGCTTAAATATTAGGGGAGGGGGGTGGGGCTTGGGTCATTGAATTTGTTCATTACATGCAGGGGGGTTCTTACTTTGTTCATAAGTTTTAGAGGGTGTCATTCACATTATACATGCTTTTCCATAAAAATCATCATCGCCCCTCCTAGTCATAAATTATGAATGGTCCCTAACAACTTCTGGTTTACTGCATTTAGTGATGGTTCATTTGGCTTCATTCAATTATGAGCTATTTGTTATCATTAACCCATGGTCATATACCTCTCACGGTGGTATCCTCTTTTGCCAGTAGGGCAAGTTGTTTATTTAAAGAGTAAGAGGATTATGAGGCATGGTCGACTGGGTTTGTTTGTTTAACTAATCCCACAAGGCCTTCACTAGTAGAGGGAATGATTTTGGTTCAGTTATTACACGGCTGTTCTCCATACATCTCCATGTTCCCCATACATCTCCATGTATGGAGGACCTGTGGAGATTCAGGGTAGAATAGGTCTTCAGCAACCCATGCTTGTCACAAAAGGGAACTATGCTTGTCATAAGAGGCGACTAACGGGATCGGGTGGTCAGGCTCGCTGACTTGGTTGACACATGTCATCGGTTCCCAATTGCACAGATCGATGCTCATGCTGTTGATCACTGGATTGTCTGGTCCAGACTCGATTATTTACAGACCGCCGCCATATGGTTGGAATATTGCTGAGTGCGGCGTAAAACTCAACTCACTCACTCCATGTAGGGAGAACAGCAATAATTAATAATGGTGTTTTACTGTAAGGTATATTAGGTGCCATGTTATGGCAAGTCTTCACTTTATCCCATGATGGCAAATGCTTTGGTAAACGTTCAGTTTGTTCCAAATGGTCGAGGTGGTAGACGTTTAGTGTATCAGGAATATAAGTTTCGAATTATGACTAGCAAGCGTGATACAACACATTGGAGATGTTGCTATCCTTCTTGTTGAGCAACGATTAACACCAGGGACAACTTGATCACAAGCTACAGAGACCACTTCCTTGTCGCCCTCAAGGATACAGTGAGAACAGACCACAGGCCCATACCAGCCATTTACACAAGTGACACAAGTCATTTGTGTATGCTGAACATTAAAATACAAATGATAGTCCACTTGTGTCTTTCTTGGCTTCGTCATCTCCTCAGTCATCCCCCACCCTCCCCCACCATTGTCTTGCTAATTAACATGGTCTGGTGATCCTCTTAATCCCTAAATAAACAACTTGCCCGACTGGCAAAAGAGGAACACCCCCCTCTCACCAACTGTTTTTGTTTTCCCCTCATCACTTGTTTGTTGTCACTTCAGGTTTTTAACAGTGTAAGATAACCATCAGAACCTAAGTGCAATAGACAGGTTGTTTTCCATAAAATTTTATATTTCCTTGTTTAATGGGCAAAGTCTAGAAAACCAGTCAAACAATTTACTTAAACAGTCTTTGAATCGAAGACTGTAGCCAAGTGCAAGTTGTTTTGTTTATCATTACCTTGTACTACCAAATATACAACATGCAAGAAATAATTGTTGTCTTTAAATGAATTTTGACCACACATTGCCTTAATACTATTTTAATAAGTTGGAAAATATTATTGGTTGTGGCAGAGACCATATACCGATATATGGTCTCTGGTTGTGGGCATTGTAACCATGGCAACATGCTGCTGATGTTTGGGGGCAGTAATACAATGTAGGACAAATATGTATTGTTAACATTTGTACTTCATCATGAACATGGCACATCATCTCAATCCTTGTCTGATTACAGAACTGGAGAGCTGTGTAATCGGCTGTCCTCTGACACTCAAGTGATCCAGAACTGCCTTACAGTGAGTACCTCAAGATATTTTTTAATTTAGGTCAAATTCTTTGTTTTGATTTACAGATTTTGATAGTGAAAATGGTTGTCTGTACGTCTCAAAAAAATAATGTAGTGGACAGGACATTTTATGTGTCTTAAGGTTTGATTTGGATGAGTAAGGTGACTCAACAAAGACTGTGATTTATTGTCAAAGTAATCTTCAACATCAGCAGTATACAAAGATCCTTGTCATCTCTGTTTGTTCTCCTGGGGGAGGTGGGGTAGCCTAGTGGTTAAAGTGTTGGCTCGTCACGCCGAAGACCCGGGTTCGATTCCCCACATGGGCACAATGTGTTAAGCCCATTTCTGGTGTCCCCCGCCGTGATATTGCTGGAATATTGCTAAAAGCGGCGTAAAACTAAACTCAGTCAGTCATTTGTTCTCCTGGATTTTCTAATTTTATGTTTAATGGATCTGAAAATGAATCAAATGAAGGATTTAGTCACTCTTGGGTCATATATAGTGGTGAGAGTAGCCCAGATGCTGCAGCTGATCTCTACACTACACTGATTAGTCCCATATGTCTGGACGGTGTGACCAAGTCATCTAAGATGCCACTGATGAATAGTTTTGTCACCATCCAGGCCAGACACCTCTGATGATGGATTTGATTCTGAGATTGGCCATACCCAATTTGTGGGTTCCACCAAAGTAGTTAACAATTGTGGTATTTCTCCCACTGGTTTAACACCTCGGGATATAACTGGAATTCGAAGGAATCTTCAGCCAAACAATTCCCATTTGCCATACATTACGACCTGTTACTCCTCAACATCTGGAGGGGCGGTGGGGGTAGCCTAGTGGTTTAAGCGTTGGCTCGTCACACCGAAGATCCGGGTTCGATTCCCCACTTGGGTACAATATGTGAAGCCCATTTCTGGTGTCCCCCGCCATGATATTGCTGGAATATTGCTAAAAGCGGCGTAAAAACCATACTCACTCACTCATTCACTCAGCATCTGGAATCTCACATAACATGATCCTTTGCAGTAACATAGCTGGCTCATTGCATTTTAAATTCAAACCTTTAAAAAAATGGTTTTAAATAATCCCTCATAATAATTTGAAACTTATTGACCTTGATCATATGATTATGGTGTATATTAAGCTGGTTCGTGTGATTCTATTTCAGGTTAATGTGTCCATGTTGTCGAGGTATTTGCTGCAGATCATTGGTTCACTGGCACTCATGTTTGTGTTGAACCCATCTCTGACCGGCGTCCTTCTGGCAGTGGTGCCGGTCGTGGCCATTGGCGCCGTCCAATATGGTATGGGCAGCTGAGGGAGTTGGGTGTCATGGTTCCTGGGTTGGGTAAAGATGGGCAAGGGTTGGTTGGGGCTGGGTGGCCAATGGATCGCTTAATCAATGAAAAAAGAGCATCTTTATTCTTGACATAAGACATTCTTTATCTTTATTCCTGAATAATAATTTATTACTCCAAAGTGGCTTAGATGTTGGTTAGAGATATTGCCACAATTCATATGCATGACATTGATGGTTTTGAAGACAATTGTGACATCATCATCACTGTGACATCACCATCAAATGACATCACTAACCTCTCTGCCAGTGAGGCGATGCACATGTTCTTTTCACACTCAAGGCTGTTATTACTGTTTACAAACTTTAAAAGTTGAATTTGAAACATTTAATTTAGATGATAAATAGAATGTGAATGCCATACCTTTTGATGTCAAATCTATCAACTTTTTGCAGTATAGTTTTGACATTCTTAATTAGAACATTTCTCAACCCTTGTTAAACTGTTTATATGTTTGATATCCATAGACGCTAGGGGTGAAGCACCTATCAAGGGAGTTAATATTGGCATTGTTTTGTCATGCAGGAAAGTACATGAAGAAGTTGCGGAAAGACTTCCAGGATCGGTTAGCGGATGCCGGAACTCAAGCCGAGGAGGCACTGTCCAGTCTACGCACTGTCCGGATGTTTGTTGGGGAGCGCAAGGCCATGGACGAGTATGGGGCTGAGATTGACAAGAGTTACAGAGTTGGCAGGAAGCTTGCTCTGGGTCAAGGTAGATGAAAAGATTCCAACATTAGAAGTTTACTTTTTCAAAATAAATATCCTTCCCTCAGGTCTACTCCTGATCAGATGCTCATGATATCAATCACTGGATTGTCTGGTCCAGACACGATTATTTGAAGACCACGTCATAGAGCTGGAATATTACTGAGTGTGGCATTTAACAACAAACAAACCATCGCTTTAGCCGTTTTGAGAACTTCGTCAGTTCCTGAAGATAGCACAAGGTCTCTTTGCGTTATGTGTCTGAATTTTTACTGAAGATAATATACTTGATTTTCTGTTCAATTGTGACATGGTTTCTGAATATACCACACTGTGCTGCAGGCACGTTTGAGGGGGTTATCGGTATAGTGGCCCAGTCTGCTGTTGTCACAGTGCTGTGGTACGGAGGGAAGCTGGTGTACGAGAACTCACTGGATGCTGCACAAGGAATAACTCCAGGCATCCTCACTTGTAAGTAAAACCCAGCAATGGTCAGGGTGGAGTATCTGTTCATCTGTTCAAGATGTTTCCGAAGCAGACATTGAAAACTGTACAATATTTCTAAGTTGGCACGTCAATAGGTCAAGTGGTGGACTATTACCTCTTGATGGCTTGTGATTTTTTATTGATTTTTTTGTAATGTTTAAACAAACTTAACCTGGAAACTATGGTAGTGCACATTTCTGAAGCAGGTCTTTAAACTTACTCCACAAGTACCATTACATTTGACCAGTGCCTCTTGATAGTTGTGATCTTCTTGTAAGATTTTTTCATGTTTCCATGGCAACAACTTAGGGTGGAAACTTTGGTAGTTTCCGGAGCAGATCTTGGAAATTACTCCACAACTACCATTACATTCGACATGCAGTCATTATAACTAGTTAACGTTTTCAAGACAAGTATTTACCATTGTAGTGGATATCAATGACTTAGTCCTCTTGTTTCTTTTGCAGCCTTCTTGTTGTACACACTGCAAGTTGCTATGGCGTTTGCACTGCTGTCCTCCTTGTATGGGGATTTCATGCAGGTGAGATGTTCATTATAATGAATGTTAATGTCCGTTGTTCATGGCTCCTGAGAGTTTCTATAGACTTGATCTTGCCCAACACTGAAGCACATGTAGCACGTTTAATGTCTCCTCAGGCAAGTGACCATGTTTGAAATATGCCTCTGTTCACTCAGCAGTGAATGGGTACCCGATGGGATGAGTTGTAAATCAAGAAATTTATGCATTGTTGATTTGAATATGTCACATTGTATATGCTTCGTCAATAAAGTGCGACCAGTAAAGGTCTGGGTTAGAATTGATCTTCAGTAACCCATACTTGTCGTAAAAGGCGACTAACGTGATCAGGTGGTCAGGCCCACCGACATGGTTGACACATGTCGTAATATAGCCAAATTGTGTAGATTATGCTTATGCTGCTGATCACTGGATTGTCTGGTCCAGACTCAATTATTTAGCTGGGATATTTGCTGAGTGCCTGTAAAACTAAACTCACTCACTCAGTCAATAACATGTACTACACAACTCTGATTGATGAATTATTTGCACAAATGGTCTACAAAATTCAGTTATGGTGACATAGTGTCATTGTTGTCCAGGCTGTTGGAGCTTCTGCAAGAATCTTCAAGCTGATGGATCGTAGTCCTGATGTTCCACTCGAAGGGGGAGTAGTGCCCTTGACCTTTGATGGAGGTGAGACACAGAGATGAGTCGTCTTAGATTGTAACTTTGAAGATATCGGATCCAATTTGAAAGTTTTGATCGGGCAATCAGATTCAAGTGTTGTCAGCAGTAGATATGAGATGTATTTCACAGTGTCTGGTTTTATATCACAAAAGTTTGTTATATTTATATTTTTGTTTACTTGTTGATCCTTGGTAGGAAATATGGTATATGACATGTGGGGTATTTTGTTTCAGAGGTTGAGTTTGATAATGTTCACTTCACATACCCATCCCGACCTGATACTGCAGTCCTCAAGGTAAGGAGATGACTTTGAAGACATTATTAGAAATAATTGATGGGGGATAGTGTTTAGCAGATTGACAGTTAAGACTTTCTAGATCTTTCTAGATCCCTGCACTGAAGCACATATGGCACGTGTGGTGCCTTATTCATCCTCGATAATCTCCAGGGTATACGTTCCCATAAATCTCCACTAGTACCCTGGATGCATCTATGGCTCGACCCAATGATTTATTACATCCCTTTGCTGGCTTTTTATCCAATCTGGTGTCTACTCTGGGAATCACAAGGCTTCTATCATAACTCACTCTCTCTTCTTTGATCTAACCGATTAAACTTGGTACTCTGAAAGAGGTAGAAGGAGTTCTACCATGTATTTTTAAGGTTTCAGACCTGTCAATTTGTCTGTATGATATTTTCCCTAAATCTAAGTCACACAGCAAGCAAACATTTGTGGCTGCGGACGCTATCTTTGTTGACACTGGCAAGTTCGGTTGTAACGGTGTATCTGATTGGCTACTATGAGAAGGCGGACCCAGCAAGGGAGGTGATAAAATTATCAGGCCGTAGATGCATCCAGGGTACTAGTGGAGATTTATCGGAATGTATACCCTGGAGATTGTCGGGAATGTGCCTTATTAGGCAAGTGACATTGTTTGAAATAACTGTGTTCAACCAGTAGTGAGTGGGTACCCGGTGGGATGAGATTGTCATGTGACTGTTAACATTGATACACCTCATTGACAAAATTGGTTATATAATCCCCAGGTAGAAGGGCATTAAACTCAAGAACACTTGCTATTTCCTCCTGAACGCCTCATACAATTGTGGCTCTTCAAGTGTACAATAATTGATGCCTATCCTTGTCTCCTCAATCAATAAGTTAAATCACTGATAAATTGTCATTGAACCAAACTGGGTATTTGTTTTCTATTGGATAAACTGGGGTGTGGTTACTGCAGCATAAAACTACATTCTTTCACATCCTAATGTTTTATCTAGTGATCTATCTCCACAGGAATTGTCATTCAAAGTTCATACTGGCCAGATGGTGGCACTAGTAGGACCATCAGGGGGAGGTAAATCTACCATCGTGAGTCTCATTGAGCGGTTCTATGATCCAGACAGTGGCAGAATCTTACTGGGTGAGTCTAAAAGCCTCCAGCACAATGATATAGTTCAGGACCCACTTGCACAGAGCAATCATAGTTACAATCAATCTCAGTATCAATCCTACAAGCAACATTACAATCACCATACAATTGCCCTAATCCACTTGCACAAAGCCGATCTTAGCGCGATTGTAAGACGGGATGGATTTAAGATCGCGATCTTAGGTAAGATGGTCTTCAACGGTGGAATTACGAATTTCTTAAACTCGACTCCTGTCTACAGTTGTCTGCTAGTGCGTACAGCATGCTGCGCAAATAAAACGTGGAACTGGTCACTGCAGACAGTACATACCTCCCTCAATCGCACCTTGCAGAATTTTCATGAAAAAAATCCCCAGAAATCTTTGAATGAAACGATTACGTTGAATTATTTCTACATTCAAACTGTCATGATATATGAACTAAGAGTGTAATATTGCAACCACAGAAATACCTACCCATGTTTTATGAAAATATTGAAATTATATATTTGGGTCTAGATTTAGTGACTAAATAATTATGAAAATTAAAGCATGAAATATAAATAATATTTTCTTATGATATAGCACCTAAATGTGTGATTTGCCAATGGTTGTCTATGAGACATCTGTTTGGTGGATTTTTTTTTGAGTAAAATCCCAAATATATCCCACAAGTATTGGTTTTTGTTACAATAAGAAAATGTGATGTGGCTGTGGGTGTGTTGTGGAAAAGGCATTACAGGGAAATTTGTCTCTTGTCCGACTGAATTTCAGATTTAAGAAAGAAAGAAACATGATTTTGCACGTCATCTAATTGTGGATTATTTGAATGATAAACTAAGACAAAATCAATGACACAAATGTGACCGAAAAGAAATATATGTGGAGCTCTGCGATGTCACAACATCAAATACATTGGGCATGGCAGACCCTACGGCAACGGCATGATATGCCAAGGGAAACCACTCCCATCTTGCATATAAACTAAGATTAGCTGCCCTTGAGTTGTTGTAAAGGTCACGACCATTGTTAATCGCCCGCAGACACCATTCGCTATTATCCTTTCCTTGATTATCAAAAAAGTATGTTGTTTCACACTTATTCTAAGATTGAATCGGTTGGGAATAGTACTTTGTGATATTGACTCGATAGTTATGTGGTTCACTACAGCAAATAACGCTAAATCAGTTGTGCATTCTCCGTGTTGTTGAAGTGTCGAGGCGGACCACACAGTTTTATGCAATATAAAAGCAATCTACAAACGTAAAGCTGATTATTTGCGTGAAACAGACACTAACTTGAACGCCATTTTGTCACAGACTACAATGATCTTAGCTCCTTACAATTGGTCCGGACCAATTGTAAGTTTTGATTGTAACTTACAATGATCTTAGCCTACAATTGCTTTGTGCAAGTGGATGGCAATTGTAGCCGAAGCCTAAGATCGCAGTCTTAAGGATTTACAATAATTGTAGCGCTAAGATTGTTCTGTGCAAGTGGGCCCAGATCAAGGAGTATTGGTCCTACACCGTGTTGACAGCAGAAGTGAAGAATGCCAACTGAAGTCACAATATAATTCCCTGTCATTCACTGGTCGGTCATCACTGTCTCATGGAGTCTGTGGATCGTTTCTGGTGTTGTTGACAACACAGGCTGGTTTGAGTTGTAGGCAGACTCTTCCAGACATGCATAAACACTGCTGCCCATCTCTTTCTGGTGGCAAAATATGAGGCATCGTCCCTAGTGTTGTACTCCTATCTTAATGAATGGCTTTTGGTGTTAAGCCATTTTCCTGCAAGATCTTGCTCACTACACAATCCTCAAGTTTGTCCACTACCTGAAGGTCACAGGCCACGATATATTTACTGATTTAGCGAAACAATTTGTTCAACTTACTTGGTCTTTATGGATACTTCTCAATATCTCTGTATTATGCCCACAACAAGAAAATTCCCTTTTATGTAATTCCTTCTGTATGAGGCTTAGAACTTCTCAATCAACACCTGTACTTTTCCCTCTTGTTTTCAAGTATGCCACAGACCTGAAATCAAATGTCAGCTGTATTCATCAATATAATGACCTTGTTCTAGGAGGGCATGATCTGAAGACCCTCGACCCGGCCTGGTGCCGCCACAAGATGGCGATGGTGAGCCAAGAGCCCACGCTGTTTGCCTCCTCCATCAGAGAAAACATCGCCTACGGTAAAGTAGCTACAGACACGGAGGTAAGTTCCATATTGGAATAATCATTGTCAGGTCTTCCATCCTCTAGGCAACAAGCTATCTTCGTTCCATTAAACCAAACATAAGACGGAATCCATTCTGCTCTATCTCCTGAACACAACAAAATATCCATCCATAACCTACCAAGAGACACACTCCGGCACAGCAATGACTTAACATAACATCACTGCCACAGGCTAATTTACATATCACGTGACCGGACTTTTCTCTTGTTTGTAATCACATACAAGATATTCATCGTCAGACTGGAGTCACAAAAGCATCGCCTCTTCATAATGTTTTACATTGTTACATATATATTCTTCCACAACTGCGACAGTAAGGCCTATGACAGTACATATTTAGATATCAAATTGGCTGCATCGTTTGCTCTCCATCAGCTTCGATGACAGCATGTGGAGCCGTACAACCTATGTAAACAAAGGATCGCTACGCAAATCGAAATAGTGTTACATGTTTTAGGATATTTTCTCAATGAAACTGACCATTCTATCAAAGATTTAATTAGTTGTGTAGACTTGTCTCATTAGAAATACTGGCTATCAGTTTACGGTGCAAGATCATAAATCGTCAAATCTGTGGCAGAGATACTAGGTACTCTTTGTCGGAGATGTAAGCATGACTGTCAGCAGTTTATTCAGTAATACATGAGCAAAAAATACAAGACCAAGATCTGAAAGATCATCAACATGCTTTTTCAAATACTCACTGGTTTTGAAGTGGTGGACCTGTTAATTCATGTCTCATTAGTCATGGATTATCAGTTTAACAAAACGACTATGATCATTCCGTGTAAATGTTGAGCTAAAAAATACAAGATAGTCTGAAAGAAATCCATATTTTTACATAACTGGTGGAGTGGCGGAAGGTCGCGGGTGTGTAGTGGTTCAATCGGAAGGTCCGCGTCAATACCATAAAAGACGTTAAAATATGGTACTTGTTGGTCCCTGCCTGGCGCGCGGCATTAATGGGTACAACAAGGACTGGTCGGCTCGGAGTCAGTATAATGTGTCTGAGTTGGGTATTCATGCTTCACTGCGGCATGGTATCTCAGTGGGCTAGCACTATAAAACCAGCATAGTCTGGGCTAGTACAAGCAGCCGCACATACACATACACACGCATGCACGTCGTCATATGAGCGAAATATTCTCAAGCACGACGAAAAACCCAATTTCACCTCACCTCACTAACGAAAACAGTGTTCTGGACACAATTTAGAAGTGACCCTTGATTAGATTTGTGACACAAATCATTTGTTTCATCACAGTAGTATATATAAGATGTTATTGATAACACATTTTTCATATCATTAAATATATCATGTTAATCATTAACTTTTCCCATTGAGGATATTTCTGATTATGGATCTTTTTAGCCAGCCGAAGAATTACACATCCAAAAATACATCAATATTGTAATCAAGGTAGAATGGAAATAATCTTCCTGTGTTTCGAAATTTGAGGTATTCTCACTGTAAACTGCAGGGCTGTTATGATTCAGTCACATATTCAGTAAATTGAACCATACCTCTCTCTATGAGTTTATTTCATTGTTTGCAATCACTAGAATTGAAAATTAATGAATTTTTTAAAAAGTGCTTATAAAATCTTGAATTTTTGGATGTTATCTCTTAAAGCAAGATGTGCAAAATGGAACATATCCAGGCCAGACAGGATAATAGCCATCCTCGATAATCTCCAGGGTATACGTTACGATCACTCTCCACTATACCCTGGACACATGCACGGCTTGGCCCGATAATTATATTACCTCCCTTTGCTGGCTCCGCATTCTCACAGTAGCCAATCAGCTAAGCCGCCGTTACATCCGAGCTTGCCAGTGTGAACAAAGATAGCGGTCGCAGTGGCGAAGGTTTGTTCGCAGTACTACTCAGATTTTTTGGGGAAATAATACAGACAAATTGACAGATGTGAAACTTTAAAAAAATCTATATAAAAGAACTCCTTCTACATCTTTCAGAGTACCTCTGCATCAATTGTGTTGCCAAGTATAAACGGTTAGATAATTTAAGAAGCGAAAGTGAGTTGTGATTGGTTCGCTCAACTTCCCAGCGTAGACACCTGATTGGATAAAAAGCCAGCCAAGGGAAGTAATAAAATCATCGGGCCAAGCCGTGGATGCGTCCAGGGTATAGTGGAGAGTGATCGTAACGTATACCCTGGAGATTATCGAGGATGGATAATAGCCAACACTGTTATATTCAGTTTGACAGTAATGTGGACACTACTCACTGTCAAGATAAATTAAACTTGTCAGATACACATTATACCCATGTGGGGAATGTAACCTGGGTCTTCCATGTGTCAAATGAATGACTTAACCACTAGGCTACCCCACGGCCTTCTAGATTAGAACAGACCCGTGAAGGTCCGGGTTAGAATATTGTTCTTCAGTAACCCATGCTTGTCATAAGAGGCGACTAATGGGATCGGGTGGTCAGGCTCGCTGACTTGGTTGACCACATGTCATCAGTTCCCAGATCGATGCTTATGCTGTTGATTACTGGATTGTCTGGTCCAGACTCGATTATTCACAGACCGCCACCATATATTATTATTTTGTGAGTTTTTGTACTTGGGCCTATGGCCTTTATACGGAATAAAAAGTTTGACCACCACCATATGGGTGGAATATTGCTGGGTGCGGCGTAAAACGTAACTCACTCACTCACTCACTCCACTATCATAATATACTGAAAAAACAACAACAAAGGAACACAGGAAAATTCAAGCTTTCCTTTAATATTTTCCCTATTGGTTGACCACATGTCATCAGTTCCCAATTGTGTAGGCCGATGCTCATGCTGTTGATCACTGGATTTTCTGGTTCAGACTCAATTTTTTACAGACCGCCGCCATATAGCTGGAATATTGCTGGGTGCTGCGTAAAACTAAACTCACTGACTCACTGACTCTCTCTCTCACTCACTCACTCACTCACTCACTCACTCACTCACTCACTCACTCACTCACTCACTCACTAGATTAGAACAAGAGCATCTGAATCGTTAACCTGATGTGTGTTGATTCCAGGTTGAAGATGCGGCCAAGCAGGCAAATGCTCATGAGTTCATCATGTCATTTGAAGACGGCTACTCTACCAAGGTGGGGGAGAGGGGGGTGAGGCTGTCTGGGGGCCAGAAACAGAGGATAGCCATCGCTAGAGCCCTCATCATGGACCCGGTCATCCTGCTGCTGGATGAGGTCAGGACGGCTCCACATTATACATTACACTCTTCCCTTATATAAACATTTCACTGGCTTTGTATAATAATGGCATAGATGAATGCTCATGATATCACTCACTTGATTGTCTGGTCCAGACTCGATTATTTACAGAACAACATACAGCTAAAACATTGAGAGGGGTGTTAAGCAACAGGTAACAAATCATCTTTATCATGCAGGTAATTTCATCATATTTGTTTCGTCTCTGTACATGTGTATCATCTTCCAGGCCACTAGTGCTCTAGACGCCGAGAGTGAACACCTTGTCCAGGAGGCCATAGACCGCGCCATGAAGGGAAGAACGGTCATCGTCATCGCTCACAGACTCTCAACTGTCAGGAATGCCACACAGGTATGTCATTCTTCAGTCAATGTTTGCAAGCATCTTGGAAATATCTACCAGGGTTTTACGTGATGAACAAATTTGCCCCCAATGAAGAGAATGGATGCCGAAAACCTGATGTATCGCACACAAATATACCAAGAACGTACCTACAGCGTACCAAGAGTAGTTATCTGTGTTTGTTATTTCACCCATCAGTCATGACCATTGTCCACATGACCACCGATCCATTCCAGGTTCTGAAGTAATTATCTGATCATACAGTACACCAGATGTACCCTCACTGCGCGCCCACTTTTCTTAAAACATCAAAATGCAGTCAGCCGTAGAACAATAGGGGGATTAGTTATAGTTTGTTTCAAGTTAAGTCTGGTGACACTGTGACCACAAGTCATATTGGTGGGCACATTTCAGAACAAACTGGTGAACACGAATCCCCACTTCATGATTCATCATCATTGCTAATGCTGAAGTTGAAGTTGACGTTCAGTACATTGATAATGCACAGGGTGGACAAAATTTGATTAGTTTAGAGCTATGAACCAAAAAGAATATTAGAGTCTACTGGAGACGCTGTGTCAAAGAGTGCCGAGCGACACTGAATATGAAGGAAGGACTTATCACTAAGTACAACAACATTCATAACCACGAGGTCGATCCAAACAGACATTCTGTTGACAAGTTCTTTGTTAATAAACACTTGTATGTTAATAAATTATTATTTCAAACTCATTACACTTATGTCTTGCTGAGTTAATTCCAGTTACGTACTAGTTTATGAATTAAGTATGTAGTTTATGACTGCCCAAAGAGTTAAGTAGACTATACTATATATCACTGCCCACTAGCCTGATACAGACTATACCCTAATCTCTCTGTTTTAACACTGCCCATTTCCAAAAGAGGGCACAGTGGGAGTAAACCGTACACCATACCGTTACAGAAGAAGAAGAAAATTATTTTATTTTCGTGTCACGCACTGTTACAATACTTTACAAGATGCTCACATTACCGGCAAGGACCTGTAAAATTCATTGATGGAGGTCCTGGGACCCCCACTTTTGTAGTCAAGGTAACACCCTGATCCAACTCTTGCTATAGACAGCGTTCCTGTGTTCCTGTACACCTTCTGGAGTGTTCCTCTGTTCCAGGTGGTTGTTATTGACAAAGGGCACATAGCTGAGCGAGGGACTCATGACGAACTCCTGGAGAAAGATGGAGTTTACAAGCGTCTTGTCCTGCGTCAGCTTATGGCAGGCGATATGCCTGGACAAGCTCCAGAGACTGATGAACAGAGCGAGTCGAACAACGCGACTGATGGCAAGTCAGGGACAGATGTACCAGTTTTATTGTAGACATTGGTCAGTGCTTCGCTAGGTTTATGTATTGCAAATTATTCATTTATCTGTGAATATGTAAGTCCGCTTTTGGTGCAACGAAATGAGGCCTTGTAAAACTATGAGCTTTTGTGAATCCAACAGTGGATTGATATTGAACTGATATGTGAATTATGTCACTGCAAGGTTTCAGCAAATTTTGCAAGGGTAATATTTATAAGTGTGAATCTGAAGCTATGGCTTGATGTGCTGTTTTAAAATAGCACCTACAATGCAAAGGAAAATGGCTTATATAAATCTGTGAAGTGTTGAGGCTGTGAACAAGGTCACCTTTGACTGTGATATTATGTAATGTTGGACTTAGATATTGTTGACAACACTGACTAGGTTGTGTTATCATGTTGACAGATACAGGATATATTTTTAGATTCTGTCATATTTGTCACTGGTGAAGACATGAAAGATGTGTTAGAGAGTTATTTTTCTACACTCACCCCATTTCAGTCCCATGTGCAATAAATTTTCATCCATTTTGTCCATTGTGACTGATTAGACCTACAATGCACCATTGTTTCCCAACATCACATTTTGTTTCCGATTTCTATTTCTATTGATTTTATGTCTTTCAAGTGAAGCCATGATTTTGTTCTAACGGCAAATCTTGTGTACGGTGAATATATAACATGCTTGCAACATGAGCCGAAGGTTTAGGAAGCAAGATACTATTACTCGTACAACTAATTATGGATATTGAATATGAAGTGACTTCTGTTGGAAATCTAAAGATTGTATTGTGTGATGACTACCAAATTACAGCATTTTTTTACTACCAAAAACACAAACAAAACCAAATAACAGCCTTTATGGCTGTGTTGTTCACTTAATAGAGGAAGTATTCTTTGAATTATTTTCAATGATACCGTAACTATTGTTTGTTTATTATATCATGAGAATGAACAATTATTGTTCAATAAACATGGTAATCATCTGGGAAGAAGAAACTCCTGGTCCAGATTAACAGGGGTTAATTTTTCTCCTCTTGACTGGGGAGCAGATTGGTCCATATGCATTATCATGATGTCCACTGTGATAAGGATTTGTCAGTGCTGTGTTTAGCGTGTGCGTGCATGTCTGTGTGAGTATTGGATTTTACACAGACACTAGCCTCAAGGGCACATTGTTTGATGGTTGTTAGGATATATACATACATTTGTAAATATAGTGTATTTGCTCAAAATTATTGTATGACTGGCATAAATGAGTGTATCCATGGGATTAAATTATGTATTCTTCACCAATGTCAGATGTAGATTACACTAAAATGCTTAACTTGTCAGTTGGTTATATGTGTGTCCTTGTTAATCTACATAACAAATAATGTTGTTTATATTTTTTTTGAAAGTATTTATTATGATTATGACATATTAGGCTGGTTAATATCATTGCACAGACTCATGTTCATTATTTCTGTTTCTGAACAGATCTTTCTTCAGCCATGTCACTAGGGATGGTTTAGAGTAAGTACACTTTATCTGCAGATATTTACAAAATTTAAGTGACCTTGGGAAAACTAGGCTGATTCTTGTACAAATAACATGATATTCTTACTTGCTGGAGTGTGGTTTAGTTTTATAACAATTCAAAGAATTCCCTTCTGTAGCAATTTAAAAAGGTTTATTTTCTTATTTTTGAAATAATTTATCGAAGTATAATTTGGGTCACTAGGTAAACTATATGATTATCCTTTTGATATTACGGGACTGTTTTCCCTATTTTTAATCATCAGGTGTCGAACCAATATAAAACAAATGCAGGCCAGGCCAAATACATTGACATGATTGATCATACATCCTCCTGTGTTTTACATTGTTATAGTCAGGCAACTTCAAGGGTGGAAATAACTTTAAAATTGCTAGTGTACTCCGGTACAGTGGCACACGTAAAATCACTTGTCCTGATAATTTTTCCACTATACCGTCCGTTTTCTTGTTGATTTTTTAAATAAACAACATAATTAACATTGGAAAGTCAACTGGACACCGGTACAGTGTGATATACAATATGCTTGCCCGACAGAAAAAAACATTGGACTCGGACGTCGGGCAATGGGTTATTTCCACCCCTGAACTTTCAAGATGGTTTTTCATGTGATAATGATAAAGGCATTATTCCAGACAAAACGAAATGGCTGTTTATCTGATCTCCATGTGAACTCAAGTTGCACATGGTGTGTATTAAAATATCAAGCAGTAAAATTTTGGATCACTACTGCTATATAAATAATGGAGCATGTTTATGAAAAAGGAATTGAGCACCTGTTTATGTTAGGAAAAATCATTTTGAGCTCCCAAATATCAAGAAAGGAATGCTGATCTCAAACCAAACTTCCCTGACAATCACCTTAGAGTCAAATGGCTGCTTCATTAAGGGGAGGTGGGGTAGCCTCGTGGTTAAAGCGTTCGCTCATCACGTCAAAGACCCAGGTTCGATTCCCAAAATGGGTAAAATGTGTGAAGCCCATTTGTGGTGTCCCCTGCCGTGATATTGCTGGAATATTGCTAAAAGCGACGTAAAGCCCAACTCACTCACTTCATTAAATCGTCATTGGTTGTTATCATATGATAACCAAGGTAATTTATTCATGTTGTCTTCTGCTATGATTTCCATGTGTTTTGTGAACCATACAAACTTGTCATATTTCAACATATTAATGCTGAGATCCATACAGTTCCCAAGGGTCCACGCTGAAAAAAGGTTACTGTACTTAATTTAACTTACCGGTAACTAGCCTTTAACTGATTACTTTTTAATATAATTTGATTGAACAAGATGGGCATAAGTCTTTTATATTATGTGTCCCAGTCCACCCAGCTGTGAATGGGTATCTCATAAGGATGGGAAAGCCGCAGTAACTAGTGGCAGCAAGAGTTGTATGTTCCCCAGGGAGCTGAGATTGATAAGATGTGCCGTTGAGATTGACATCCAATGATTGAGGGAAATATACCAGCACCTTTAGCATGTACTAGTGCGTGGATATGTGCGCTATATAAATATCCAATAATAAATAATTATAAATAAATGTATTGCTCGTTGAATTTCGATCTCAAAAGGTTTGGGAGGCATGATGTTGAATTTAATGTATATTTGTCTCAGCATGACATGATACTAACTTTATTTGACCAAACGTTTAATATGTAATTCAAGCTTTTGAACAAAATACCAAATGTACAATCAGGGAAGAAATAAACATGTGTTGCATATTGTTCGTGTGTTATTTAAGTCCACAAGATGTAGAAATTACATAATGATGAATAGCTGTGGACTCATGACAACAGCTGCCGAACTGTGGTTTGCCAGCTGTTGACTACTGTGGTTTGCCATACATGTTGACTATGCCTCTATGTTATTGCCTAACTATGAAACTTCACGTTATTGCCTAACTGTGAAACTTCACGTTATTGCCTAACTATGAAACTTTACGTTATTGCCTAACTATGAACTTATACATGTTATTGCCTAACTATGAAACTTCACGTTATTGCCTAACTATGAAACTTCACGTTATTGCCTAACTATGCCTAACTATGAAAACTTATTGCTTTTACGTTATGTTATTGCCTAACTATGAACTTATACATGTTATTGCCTAACTATGCACCTATAGGTGTTGTGAGGAATCCATATCAGATTCACTAGTTTTACTGCCTAACATTACTGTCATTTTACACCCAAGAATATCTCCACAGTTCTGACCCATATATAAATATTGCTCAGTACAAAATGTTTGTACCTAATGTCACTTAACCATCAAAATCAACTATAATGTTACACAAACTTTGTGCAGAGATATCTGTTGATGGACAGTTAACAGGCGAATATCATATCTCTTCTCCAGTACTGCTCAAGGTCATGCATCCTCGATTATCTCCAGGGTATACATTACGATCACTCTCCCCTATACCCTGGATGCATCCACGACTTGGCCCGATGATTTTATTACCTCCCTTGGCTGGCTTTTTATCCAATCAGGTGTCTACGCTGGGAAGTTGAGCGAACCAATCACAACTCACTTTCGCTTCTTAAATTGTCTAGCGGTTTAAACTTGGCAACACAATTGATGCAGAGGTACTCTGAAAGAGGTAGAAGGAGTTCTTTTACATATCTTTTGATAGTTTCAGATCTGTAAATTTGTCTATTATTTCCTAAAAAATCTGAGTGGCATTGCGTACAAACCTTCGCGACTGCGACCGCTATCTTTGTTGACACTGGCAAGCTCGATCGGATGTAACGGCGGATTAGCTGATTGGCTACTGTGAGAATGCGGAGCCAGCAAAGGGAGGTAATATAATTATCGGGCCAAGCCATTGATGCATCCAGGGTATAGTGGAGAGTGATCGTAACGTATACCCTGGAGATTATCGAGGATGAAGGTCTTGTAGCCGACAGAATAAGCTGAAATGTCATCAGTGCCTGTGTTTCCCTGCCTGTTTCGGTCTTTAGATGTGGACCACTTGGTCTAATGGATAGTGTGTCTGCTCAGGTCAGAGGTTCCATCCCCAGCTGCATCATTCCAAAACATGGAACTTCTTGATACCCTGCCTGGTGCTCAGCATTAATGGCTTATACCCGTGAAGGTCTGGGTTAGAATACTGATCTTCAGTAACCCATGCTTGTCTTGAGAGGCGACTAACAGGATCAGGTGGTCAGGCTCGCTGACTTGGTTGACATATGTCATCGGTTCCCAATTGCGCAGATCGATGCTCATGCTGTTGATCACTGGATTGTCTGGTCCAGACTCGATTATTTACAGACCACCGCCATATAGCTGGAATATTGCTGATTGCAGCGTAAAACTAAACTCACTCACTCACTCATTAATGGGTTAAAACCAGGACTGGTCGCCTCAGAGTCAGTAAAACTGCTGCATGGTTACTCAGGGGAGTAGCACCATAATACTGCGATGCCAATCCTATGTAAGTGCAATAATCTTGAATAATCTGTCAGGTGTATTGTTGACATAGCATATACATTAAGTCTCATAATGATTGGGCTACCCCAGTAGCCTGATGGTTAAAGCATCCGCTCGTCACGCTGAAGACCAAGGTTCGATTCCCCACATAGGTACAATGTGTAAAACCCATTTCTGGTGTCCCCAGCCATGATATTGCTGGAATATTGCTAAAGTCGGTGTAAAACCATACTCGCTCACTCATAATAATTGGTACAAACATGTCTGATGCAAATTCAACAAGTGTTTGCCACTGATGTGGCAATGTCCCCCGGCGCTAAAGCAATGGAATATCTATATTTACTACTTTTTATTTTTGGGTCACATACAAGATGCCTGAAATGACTGGTGTCTGCATAATCACCCAATGTAGGCTGTCAACATACTTGAAACATTGGGTGCAATGTTTTATGAGATATCGCCTTTAAAAAGCGGTCAAAGTAGCGTGGTGACCTTGAAGATAAGGTCAAGGTCACCCAAATAAACTGGTGTCTGTGTAATACCCCAATGTAAACTGTCACCCAATTTGAAGACATTGGGTACAACAGTCCATGAGATATCGCGTTAACAAGAGTTACAAGTCTGAAAAGTGTCATGGTGACCTTGAAAATAAGGTCAAGGTCAACTAAATAAACTGGTGTCTGCGTAATCCGCGTTGCGGCGGGGGACAACAATGCTTGAAATGCAAATCCTTCTCTGGACAAGGGAGGTAACCATTGTATAGAGAAATGATCCCTTAGCTGCAAACACCCTTGGTGTCCTTGAAACCGGATGATATGGACACATGTTCATGCTGTCAACCACTGGTTTGCCTTGCCTCCTCAAAAGAAGTTAAATGCAACTTCCACTACTGAAAGGCTCTGTGTTGTAATACCTAGTTGAACTAGTCATAACGGATCAAAATAAGGCATTTGAGTGAGTTTAGTTTTACGCCGCTTTTAGCAATATTCAAGCAATATCACATCTAGTGGGACAGCAGAAATGGGCTTCACACATTGTACCCATGTGCGGAATCAAACCTGGGTCTTCGGCGTGACAAGCAAACACTTTAACCACTACACTACCCCACCACCCCTAAGGTATATGGCCAAATTTGGGTGTTCTTATCTTTTCTTGAGTAGTATAATCTGAATGCATCACAATCAACATTCATTCATTCATATTAATCACAACAATCTCGTAAGATACATGAATATTTATTGATAATTATTGTCAATTAATATGTAAAAGTACAATTTTCGGTATAAAGGATACAAAATTTCTAATATTGGTGGAAATATATATAGTCACTAATAAAAATATTTTGATTTGTAAAATTGTTCAACAACACTGGTTAAGTGTTCCATATAGTTGCGTGAGTAGCATCTTCGCAGCATCTACAGGCGTAGTGTGCAGCTACACAAAACCATGTCCGCTATAAATCAACAGCACATTTCATACACTTCTTTCCAAATTTACACAACTATGGCATGTCATGGATAGAAACATATACTCAAAGGCAAAAGTAACTCGTTCTTATACTACTCACAGAATGCTAAGGATCACTCCTTTCTTCCATGTGACTATAGTCGATACTGAATGCCATGTGAGATTAACTATGAAATATGAAAGAATCAGGTCGTCCTTGACTTTTTGTAGCAGTATATTTTCAAACTGAATTTGTAGAAACACATACTCTCATCATTGAAAATGTGTACTTTTGTTTCAGTAACAGAAAAATATGAGTGAGTGAGTATGGTTTTACGCCGCTTTTAGCAATATTCCAGTAATATCATGGAAGGAGACACCAGAAATGGGCTTCACACATTGTGCCCATGTGGGGAATCGAACCTGGATCTTTGGCGTGACGAGCGAACGCTCTAACCACTAGGCTACCCCACCGAGAAAAATATGAGGCAATGCTTGATAAACAACATGTATCACCATGGTCTGCCTTGACACATGGTTTACTGGGTTCACTCCCTTCAACATAATATTTATCGACTTTTATTAAAATCGGGATGAAATTTACTTGTGCCTTTGAGTGAATTAAGTAAAGGAAATCAAAATGTGATCAAACTTTATATTATCCACAGGGATGACATGGAAGCTTTCAACAGGAGCCGACCGCCTCCGTGGTGTAGTGGTTAGAGCGTCCGACCGGAGAGCAGAAGGTCGCGGGTTCGATCCCCGACCGCATCATACCAAAAGATGTTAAAATATGGTACTTGTTGGTCCCTGTCTGGCGCTCCGCAGTAATGGGTACAACAAGGACTGGTCGGCTCGGAGTCGGTATAATGTGTCTGAGTGGGGTATTCATGCTTCACTGCGGCATGGTATCTCAGTGGGCTAGCACTATAAAACCAGCTTAAGTCTGGGCTAGTACAAGCAGCCGCACATACACATACACACGCATGCACGTCGTCATATGAGTGAAATATTCTCAAGCACGACGTTAAACCCAATTTCACCTCACCTTCAACGGGAACCCCTGCCATGTGTTGTAAATAATATTAGCGAACTGCTTGATTCTGTGCTGGCTACATATTGCAGTGTGACAGACCCATATTACAAACCAACTATAAGCTGTTTATTACACAAACTACTGCCATCCCTGTATATAAGAAATATTTGTTTCATCGAAATTATTATTCAAAAGCATTACAAACATAGTTTACAATGACAAAAACATGTAAGTGAGTTGGGTTTAACACTATGTTGAACAGTATTTCATTTAAACCCGTGGCACGTTACCTTAACAAATGATACTCAAAAGGACAGGCCAAAGATGCCATCACTTCAGTAAAACCAGCACACATGGGCATGGCGCCAACTGACAAAGGATCATGCAGTGGAACCAGGACATCATGGAACTGCTGTACACCAAACTGCAGTGCCTTAACCACTTGGCCACCAGCGCCCCATAAGGACAAAAGAAATACAAAACAGAAATGTAAAGATTCCAAATGAATGGAATTTGTCTCAAAATTGTCGGATTTAGGCACTCGTTCATGCAACAACATCATGTAAAAGCATCCGATACCTGATGTGAAGATTCTGAAACCAAAGTTAACGTCACTTGAGAACACCCATTTCCAAACATTCAACTTGGTACCAGAACCAATTGTATTTTTTGCATTGTTACCATATTTACAGACAATAACAGTAATTAGATAACATGACATGGAATGTTGTGATAAATTAGATGGCTATATACTTTATGGACATGAAACTATTAGATGATCACCATGCTTGGAGAGATACTTCAGTCCGTATTTTGTATATCTTTATATCATCAGTTTGCCATTTTCCCTTCCATGTCATGTTTAGAGGTGCCAATAAACAGAATAAATATTTAGGTACGATAAGATTCATGTGTATCTAGTTCCTTAAATATAATTTAACTTACAATTCGGAAAGACTTCCGCCCATATACCTAAAATTACATTGTGCAAGGCTAACCCTAACCCGATAATTTAATGTCCGTATGCACAAAGTAATGTTAAAACTTATTTTATGTCTTCTGGTCAAATCATAACTGAAAATACATACATGTATATCTTTTCCTCAGCCGGAAGTCTTACCTACATTTTTTACAGTAAGAAATATTATATTATATACCCTGTATATACTACTCAAAGACTGTTAAGAATCACCCTATGTTCTATCAGTCATGCCATGACAAAGTACCTACAGTAATATGATAACAGGTTGTTCTAGACTTCTTGTGAGTAGCTTGTATCAACATATTATCAACTGTTATCATTCCAACATAACTTTACAAAAAATCTTATGAAATATTTGCATGGTTGAAACATTTCCAAGAATTCTTCAGTATCTGAATGTTCCCAATGGAATATGTCTGTTATATTTCATTCATGAAGTACGATAGTTACATGTATAGAAAGATTGCACAGTCACCCTAAATATGATATGATAAAATGGTCACAGAATATCCAAAGTTAAAACTTGAAGAAAAGGTAAACACTAGTTTGACTGTAACACTTAAACAACAACAGCCGTTGAGCTAAGGACGTTCTTCAGTTTCATATCTGTCCAGATCCGACACTATGAACAAGTAAATATTAGACATAATCTTACCAATTATATTGTTATTGGTTGGTTTTACTACAGATTTGGCCAATATTCGATGCAGGTGGTAGCAAAAACTAAAATAATCAATTCAAGTAAATTGCAACCGATACTGGTATCAGTGTATGAAATTAGGCCCGTCCGACTGCCCAAGACGGGTTAGATTTCAGGCAGACGGTCTAGATTTACAGCTAGCCAGCCCGATGGTCTGGTAAAAATTTAGATGTAAAATATATACATCTGAGTCATATCTTGGTGTCTGGTCTGGTTAAATCCATTTTGGACTAGTCACATTTTGAAGTTACCTGCCCTGATGTCTGGCTGGGGTTTTGGCTTATTTCATACACTGCTGGTATTTTCAACTCTGCAGGAAAACATTCCAGGGATAATACCAAACTGTCAAACAATCAGCCACCAAACAACAGTTAAAAGTCATTTTAGCTGCGTTTTATGGCAGAAATTATCTTTTTTTTGTCAGTTGGACTTGTAGAATGAAACTATTTGATAATGACTGAAAGGTGGGTTTTCCTGAAACCCAAGATAACGTAAATTCACAAGAGTCAAATACAATTTCGCCCTACACTTTGCATCAAAACAGCTACATGACAAAGTCCTGTAGATAATTGAGTATGGTCCAGACAATCTAGTGATTGACGTCATGAGCATCAATCTACACAATAGGGGTACAATGACATGAACCAACCCAGTAAACATGCCTACTGGTATTTGTTTACAGGCCCAGCAGTGTATCAGTTTCCACAAAGGAGTGTTCACTCAAACCAAGCAGTTTGTTCTAAACATAACAGTAAATACTATATTTTCAGCAGTGAGTTGCCATGGTTCTAAGGTTACAACAACTGGCAATATATAAGTTTCTGGGACAACAACAGCTATATCACATCAGCTTCAGTTAATTCCACATATAAAGCTGGCTATAATAGTTACATCTCCATCTATGCATATGCCCTGTGAATACTTCAAAGCTGAATGAGTATTTAAGCTGATTATTATGCATAAACCAAACAGTAAATATTTACATGTACTCTAACAGCATCAGGGTCCATATTTGACAATGCGACCACAGGATCGGGGGACTGCAATTATACACTTTATATACGGTCAATACCTGGTTTAATGGACCCAAAAAGAGAGGCTGTGGACGAGGTCTGATGACTGTACTGGGTGAGATTTATTTTAGCCATTATCACAAACCAACAGAAATCCAATACTTTTTATATGTTTTTGCTCATCATAATTCCACATTTGCATCAGCTCATAATTATTAAGATGATTGTGAAAAAGGAACTACGCTCCAATTAACTAGCATCCAGAACAAATCATTGAGTCATTCAAAATGTTATTTAAGTCTGCTGATTTACAATGCCAAGAAATTAATATTCAATGCCAGGCAAATATTCAGAAACAATGTCTGAACAGGTCCGGACAAAAACTAATACTGGTAGCAATCTGATTATCATAAGGTGCTAGGTATGGGAGTTATGTCTACCTCAGAACTAAAACATATCACTTTGTTGCATGCTCCCCTATACACTTAAGTGGTACTCCTTTGCTGCAATACTGCATATATATTAAACTACGAACAAATGACCAACATGGGTAAAGTTTACAATACTCAAGCAGGAGACTATGCCAGGAGCATCCTTCATCTGAAACAAGTCTATACTGTTGTGTCACCTGATCTGTACACACAAACACATTCATTAGGGTTTGTAATCTACAGGTCTCACCAAAACAATACCATATTTGCCGTATTATGAGCTAGGGATGGCTATTGATATAGATCATAGTGATCGATAACCGTTAACTAAATATTGATTGATTATCGATAAATATCGGAGAAGTAACTTTGAGCAAAAATGCCAAAAATATGTCAGAAAGTAATGAATATATTCCACACCATTGGTGAGCGTGGACATGTCTATGCATGGGTTATTAACAAAACAACGTCCTGAACATAATTCAGAAGCAGCCAATGATTAAAAACTTAACTTTGTGTATTGTGTGAGTAAATGAAAATTTTATTCCATCACAAAAGTTTACCGTATATTACCGTAAATAAGTCAAATTTTGAAGACCAATAAAAACAGCCTGTAGAAGGGGGTCGGCTTATCTATGGTTTACACTTTAGTCAAACTTTTTTTCTGGTGACCAGCAGTAAGAAAACGACATCGTATCGTTTCGCGTGAATAAACAAGGGAAAACGACTTTGTCAGTGAAGACATCAAATTTGCAATTAAACATCACGAGACAAGATTATTTACCTTTTCAGTTCTAATTTGCTTTTTGCTGGGCATTGTATTACATAGAGATTTTCTGTCAACTAAGCTTCATTTAGAGGTGTGAGTAGACGCAATATGATTGTGAATTCTGTGAATAATGCGCACCAAAGTTATAATTATCGGTAACTGCCAGTTGTCTGTGGTGTAAGTTGGCTGTGATTAGGACTCCATCGCGGGGGTCGGCTTGTGTACGAAACATACCATTTTGACAGAGCTCCAGATAAGATTTAGCTCATGTGGGTACTGTACCCACTGTATTTTTTGGGGGTGGATATTATGAATGTTGAGTGGGTATTATATTTCCGTTACCCACTGCTTTCAAATATGTGCGTATTTCAGTCATTTTACTCACCTAAGTATTAGGTCATTGAGTAAGTTTACTTAGCAGGTATGTCCTGCCTTATGTCATACCTAATCAAAACCAACTTAAATATAATGGAAATGATTTCATAAAAAAATCACTCATCCTATACCGACAGTACAACACTAGTCCTATACTAACAGTACAACTTGATAGCAATCGATGTCCTTTTCATTACGCAGGCGATTTTTATAAATATATTTCGTACGCATTTAGTTTAAAACTTTTTGCGTATCTAACAATTTAAATGCGTAATTGGTACGCAACAATTATTTTTCAATGCGTAATTGGAAATTTTCTATGTGTATTTTACCTGGATACACAGGTTATCTGGGCCTCTATTTTTGATACTGATTTTAAGGGTCAAGTTAGGTGTGTGTGTGTGTGTGTGTGTGTGTGTGTGTGTGTGTGTGTGTGTGTGTGTGTGTGTGTGTGTGTGTGTGTGTGTGTGTGTGTGTGTGTGTGTGTGTGTGTGTGTGTGTGTGTGTGTGTGTGTGTGTGTGTGTGTGTTGCATGCCTTTATCTATGAGGTCGGTAATATTCGGTATGTACAATATTATCGATGACACTATTTTCATATCGATAATCTTTAATAATTTTCCTATCTACGGTATTACTGATTATCGATATTTTTAGCCAGTCCTATTATTAGCACAGCTCCAATAAACAGTTCCAGTTCTGAAAGTGATATGTATAAGCAGCCACTTCTAAGAAACAAACTTAGATAAGCATACATTGTTTGTGTATATTACAAATATTTTCCCTCAAAACCATCAGATTAAAGAGTGTATATTTAACTGCAGTGTAACTATTAATAAAATAATTTTAGTCTAATCTAGGCTTGAAATACTACAGTGTTATATATATGTATACTCTTCAAAACGTTCATGAGGCTGGTGTCCAATTCCACAGTGATCCAAGCCCAAACATCACATGGCGGAATGAGTCTTGTAACGTAATTTCTTGTTTTTAACATTTTCTTAGAGGGAGGAAGTATTTTTAAATAGATTTTCAGAATTTATTTGAAAGATTTTCGTAAAATAATATTTTAAAAAAGGAGAAAAAAAATTATATGATCACAATAACCATGCTGAAAAAAGCATTTCATTATTTCTTTGATAATTTCTAATAGAAAGGCTCATCTGTAAAACAAGAATATAAATGGACTTATGCTGACAAACATGGAAGTAATTCCTGAAATGATGGTATGCTACATAGCATGTCTCCTCCCCGTGTAAGGCCAGATATTTCTTAAACATGGTTCACAAATTTACAGACTTTAAAATCATGAAAAGTGATTGAATGTAAAATGTGGATTGTGGAATGATGGTTGTGGATTGTGCATTGAGGATTGTGGGATGTGGGTTGTAGGAATTTGGTTGTAGGGTGTTGATTGTGGGTTGTTGGTTATAGGATGTCGGTTGAGGATTGTGAGGGTTTAGGATTTGGGTTGTGGGAAGTGGATTGTGGCTTATGGATTTCGGATTGTGGGTTATGGGATGTGCAAAGTGGATTGTGGATTGTTGCTTGCAGGATGGTATGCAGTACAAAGATCTCTAAATGTGGGTTGAAAGTGCAAATGAGTGAGTGACAGTTAAAATTAGATTCAGCAATCAGTTGAAATTTTCTCCAAGGCACCGTCAAGAACATTGCCAACACAAACATGCAGTCAGCAACATATTCATCACATTTCGACTAAGTTTCAAATGACACCTGGATCTCTCTGAAGGGACAAGAAGATGAGAGAAAGGGAAACGGGAGTGTGGAGAAGGATGAGGATGGTGATTTGTGGATTGTACATGAAGAGAGCTCTATCTCTCTGTCAGAGAGCACTGTCTCTATGACAGATGAAGAATGCTAAACAATGATGGTAGCTTTAGGGTGAAATTCTATAGCTTATTTTAGGGTGAAATTCTATTCTACAAAATGAACATTTCTCCATGGAAGAAACAATGAGCATGATCACAAACATATGTTTTACCATAGACTATCAACTTATGGCAGCAAATCAACACTAAATGCTGCTAAAAAACTTACAATATATAATCAAAATACTTGAAACTAATATATAACCCTTACAACTACAACTGATTATTTCATAAAGCATATTGGATACATATCATTTTCAAAGCAAATCTGTAAAGACAACACTGAACATATCACAAAAGCTTCTAATTATGATCAAGGTAAAATCACATAATCTATACAAACAATAGTTTACAAGTTTATGTACACAAATGATAAAGATTTACACAGTAATTTGCTGGTCAGACTTTAGGAAAGACATTTCTTCTCAACACAAAATTTGTCTTAGATTCCCTTTCCATTTTCCAGGAATACCTGGCAATGACATCTGTTCAGGAAGACAGAAAGCTTGCTACTTTTCAGCGGGTGTTGTTGTAATGAAACATAAGCAATAAGAATGAAGTAAGTTTTAGCACTGGCTATGGATATTGATTACAGAAAAAAATAATCATTAACTAAATCTTGACTGATCATTATTATATACTGGAGAAATAACAGAGCAAAAATGCATAAAATAATTAGAAAGAAATCAACGTTTCACATGTTGATAATTTTGATGCATCCCATGGATTACTAACTAAAACAGTGCTCTGAACATAATTTAGAAGTGACCCATAAAACATAAGTGTAACCATGTGTATTTATAGAAATTTAAATTGATTTCATCCCAACAGTATATGTAAGATGGCACAATATTGATATGAAAATAATTTTCATCAACACTATTTCTAATTAGCGATTTAGCTAGCCCCAGTAAGTATAGTTTAATGAGGCATTGAACAATATACCACATACAGTGTACTCTGTCAATACCGGCATCAGTCGGGACCAAATAAAAATGCCGGTTTTGACAGAGTGCCGGTTTAGCTAGGTTCGCTTATGACGCCTGCGCACACGGAAGTTCGCTGTCGTACTGTCACTTTAGCATTATCAAGATGTTTGAATAAGAAACAAGGCAGTGTCTGAATGCACATTCATGTTGTTTAAATCAAATAAAAATGTCTGAAATCTCTTATTAAATTTCAACTGATCATATATTATCGGCAGAATTAAAATTGTAAACTATTTTTCGCAATGTTATTAAAAACAACGATTCTTGTTTATGCTTCAGCAGCGGGTCTACAATAGAGTAAAGAGTAAAGAGCAAAGTAACGATGTTTCAAACATCGAGGAAATCATTAAATAAATTGAAATCAACAATAACATTCATAAAAGTTGTCAAACGTACATATAAAATTACTATTTCCATACTTTTGTCAAGTCACTGACAAGTTACATCTCGGCTTTCACCGCCTCTGTCTTGACGCCCGGACACGATGCTTAATGTGAAAATATATGCATGAAGCATTTTTGTCATAGGCCATAACCTAGCACGATATGTCCAATACGTTCCATAATTTACGTATAGGTAGCGATGTCTTTCTTAATATGTTCAGAATAGCATTATTTTACCCAAAACCGGTATCCATTTCCATAATATGATTGGCTGCTTAGGTCACGTGTCTGATTTTGACCAATCACGACCCTTATAAGCAGAGTCTAGTGAAAAAGCGTCGTTAGAAACCAAATTTTATCCAATAAAATCGCTTCTTACAAATGTGAAAAAATACTCGGCAAGAGTACAGTGATATTGTTGATGTTCAGAGCTTTCGAACGATACCCGCCATCAAACGATTCGCCTCTAGTAAGTGACACGTGCCACTCACTAATTAACAAGAAACTGATTGACACTTCCCGCTTCTGAATAATCTCGAGTCAATACCCATGAATCAACAAAATGTAAACACTTGCTTGTTTATACAGTCAAACTGCCCACAACATGTATTAATTACTCAGGGTAAGTGTTACGCATCACTCACCGATTAACAGGATACTGATTAACACTTCCCGTTTCTGAATAATCTCAGTCACAGCGAATTGTGTTGTTACATCATTTGGACCTAATTGCATCAAAGGGTTACGCCGTCTTTCATGTGCCGGTTTTTACAGATCCGTTTTCATAACAACTTGTTCGTTGGGACTGAAAAACAATGCCGATATCCTGAATAGACAGATGCCGATGTTTACAGAAGTTTCTAAATGATAATAACGTGCATTTCTGCCGGGACTGAAACTTTGTGCCGATGTAGACAGAGTGCCGGTGTTTACAGAGGCCGGTATTGACAGAGTCCACTGTATATCCTAGCAAGATGTTTGGAAGGAAACCGAAAGCAATGAAAAACATAATTGTGTAGCATGAAGACCAAAGACATGAAGTATAGGGCTCACAAACCTACAACAAAATAAAACAAACTAGATTTGAACCAACTCTGATGAGCAGGATAGCTATACTGCTGGACTACTACAACTGGACCTTATTCCTGACATACATGTAGGGATTATTTTGTTTTATTGTACCAGGTATAACAAAAGTTTGTGTAGTGTACCTGACATATTTGCACTATTTGTTTGTTGCGTAAAAAGATTGTATACAAATGATGAACATCTTCACTTGAAACCGGGATGCAATCTTTACAAATCAACAGATTTTGGCACAATAGTCAGTGTCCTGAACAGAGGTTGACACTAATACATTTTAATCAACTGTCCTTAGGTTATCGGACACAGACAGACACAGCCACTAGTCTCTTGGTCTGAGTCTAGTAACTGTCTAGACAGTATAGAAGCTTATAGATTATGAATTATAGATTTGGTAATTTACATAACCATTAGTTCAGAATGAGCTGGACCGCCTCCGTAGTGTAGTGGTTAGAGCGTCCTCCCGGAGAGCGAAGGTCGCGGGTTCGATCCCCGACCGCGTCATACCAAAAGACGTGTAAATATGGTACTTGTTGGTCCCTGCCTGGCGCTCGGCATTAATGGGTACAACAAGGACTGGTCGGCTCGGAGTCAGTATAATGTGTCTGAGTGGGGTATTCATGCTTCACTGCGGCATGGTATCTCAGTGGGCTGGCACTATAAAACCAGCTTAAGTCTGGGCTAGTACAAGCAGCCGCACATACACATACACACGCATGCACGTCATCATATGAGCGAAATATTCTCAAGCACGACGTAAAACCCAATTTCACCTCACCTCAGAATGAGCTGCAGACTAGTTGAATATGACCAATGGCGTCTACCGTAAAGTGATATGTAAGAATAATTTCAATTAGTAGTAAGACAATCATAACCATCCTAATGTAATTAAAAAGATGACATTTCTTTAACAATAACATCATCTTAAACTTTAAAACTTAATAACTTCTGACACCGGACATGAAGAATCAACAACCTGACACATAAAATGAACACACAAGTAGTAATTGCAACAATACAGTTACATTATTCTTGTCGACACACATTTGATTTTCTTTCACTGGACATGGAATGATAAATCGGTCTGTATCCAATACTAACTAGTAACTTTAACAATCACTAACAAACAATATTCCATAATCACTGATAATTAAATGTATAAAACCAATGATATTCACATTAATATTCAAAATTTCACACTGATTATTCATGTCACACCTCAAGTATGACGGTCTGTATAACTGAAATCGGAATAATGATTGGCCAAAATTTGAAGACAACACCTTGACAGGTCAAGCACATCAGGACGTTTCACACAGTGGTACACAAACTTCTCCTGTCAAAATTCTTTTGAGTTTAGCCTGCTCTGAGGCTCCAAAGCCGATGATCTCCAGATAGGTGGACACAGAGCCATACCTGGTCAAAAATTGAAAGAAATTGTGTTGAAGTCATAGACCTGTTAACAGTAGTTAAAGGGACCATTCCTTATTGGTTTTATTATTTGTTTGTTTTCGCTTAAAAACCTCTCTCAGCAATATTCCCCAGAATCCAGTGATTGATATTATGAGCAATGATTTATCACATCAGTGCATGATGATGCCATAAACAGAGCCTGACAACCCAGTCCATATTGTGTCGGACAGTCCCTGAACATACTCATATCCCTTCCTCCCAGCCCAGGGATACAACACGTGAAGTCCATTTCTGGTGTTCTACGCAGTGATATTGCTGGAAAATTGCAAAAAGCAGCAGAAAACTAAACTCCTACACTGATGAAAATGGAGTTAATTGTTTCTATCATACATATCGTCATACACTTCATCCAGCAGGGTCGCATTGTATGACCATCCTAAGTTTCCAGGGAAGTAGCATAACCCGGAATTCCCATTATTCATGAAGTGTCAGCGATGTTCACTGATGTATATGATGATGTTCTTACTTGTGTTCAATGTAGTTGAGCAGCTGCAGCATCGTGTCGGCCCTGGCAGTCAGGAAGTCCTCGCTCATGTGGTACCGCTCCACTATCTCCTTGTTCATCCGCGCTCGCATGGGGATCACACCAGTCTACACAAAAACTAATCATTCAAACAGCAAATCACGACTTCAAATTGAACAGTCTCTTTAAAATTAATAAAAACAGGTCATAGTTTTTCAATACAGCTCAAAAAACATCTGAGAACAATACAGGCCAAAACAGAAAGAATTTGGTCAACTATGACCAATCAATGAAATGACCAACAACTTGACACCAGGCAATCAGAAAGCTGTTTTTAAAAGCTACACTGCATTTGTTTCAAGCCAATGAATTCCACACAAGACTTTGAAGTTAAAATCATTTTGATTCATACCGTAATTTGAAATTTACACAAAAGAATATTCTCAGGGATGGCAACTGCAAAATCTATTTTCAGATGAAAACTTTCAGATGAAATATTGTGCCATCGAAATGTGTCTATGAAACGAAATCTGGGAAATCCATGGATCAGCAGAAATTGCCATCCCTGTAGTCTGGAATGTATAAAAAATGGTAACATTGTTTGATATCCCACAGACTAAAACCAATCTTTAAACATTGTTAACCACGAAGAATGACTGAACTAAATTCATTTATACCTTCAGGTGAAGTAGTCACATGACACTCGCTCTTTTTCTGAAGTTTTTCTAAAGTTTCACCTAAACATGGTGCTTATCTGATGTTTTCATACTATCCTCAGTCAACTCTGCAATTTTTGGATAAATACTCCCATATTCTAATGTAAACAAACACAAAAATAGCAATAGATTGCATGCTGTAAGAAAGGTTTGGTGATAACTGGTCCTCTGATAACAGTAATTACCTATTGTTAGGTTTTAGTGTTCAGTTAACCTCAGAGACAGAATCTGAACAACAAACTGAATAACTGAACAGTACTGACCTCAGACTTGGCATATTCTTCAGCAATTTCCTGTTTGGATTTGCCATTACAGGACATGATAAGTGCAGAGACAATTCCTGTTCGATCCTTCCCATGAGCACAGTTGAGGAGGATGGGGAAATTGTTTTCATCACACATTATTTTCATAGCTGAAAAAATCAATTCTTTGGTAGTGTTATGGTTACTTTGGATCATGTCCTTCCTGTCTCAATAGTTAATTAAATATATTGAAAGAGTCTATGCACCTAGTACTACTATTAGTTCACCACAATTTATTGTAAAGTTGACAGCTAAACAATATTTTCTTAACATGAACATGATGAAGAGTTAATTTGGTGTTGCAATAACACCGTTAACTTAATAAATCTGGTAATAGACTGACTGACTGACTGAGTTTAGTTTTACTCCGCTTGTAGCAATATTCCAGCAATATCACGGCGGGGGACACCAGAAATGGGCTTAACACATTGTGCCCATGTGGGGAATCGAACCCGGGTCTTCGGCGTGACGAGCCAACGCTTTAACCACTAGGCTACCCCACCGCCCCTCTGGTAATAGAAATAATACTGTATTTGTAGGTAATTTTTGGTGTTTGGTGACTACGCTTCTGTAGGTAAATATCATTAACAGTGTTATTACCTGCACAAATGCTTTTCTGACTTAGGTCTACAATATCCTTGTACTGGCCTGCAATTCCTGTGCAGTTTAGTACATTGATCACAAAAAATCTTACGAAGTGTTTGTAGCCTGTACTGAACACAAAATCATAAAGGAGGAACAGTATAGAGTACAGTTTCTTGTACCAAGGCGCCCGGTTCAAGATTGTCCATACATAACTGCCGGCGAAGAAATCAAGCAGAAAATGTGGTTGTTTGTACTTTGAACTTCTGATATCTTTCATTGTCAGTTGTACGCCGTTGTTCTTCTTGCATGTTCTCTTTTCCAGAGGCACAAAGCTTACACATTCTTGTGGTTTATAGTTTTTCCCACTCCCACTTGGGGTTTTAATTTGGAATAAATCGAAATCAGCATCCAAAGGTTTCGTTCCTGTTGCATTGGCATACTCCTTCCTTCCTCGAAAATCAATGATGCATTTAATCCCCAGATTACGAAACTTCTGTAAGTCATTGGGGGCCAAGTGGTCCGGCCTCGATGACCTGTAAATAAGTCCAGTCGGTCGTGCACAGTTGGCATACGTTGTGCTACACAGTACCCTCAAATTGGGTAATGATGGTAGATGGGGAACTGTCAAAGGTCTCACTTCGCTGGAGGCATCCATGTTGCTGCCTCGGGAGTTAAACTGAAGGTTCGTTTTATTGGTCGATATTAAAAACCCACTTTGAATACTATGTCCCTAACAACTATTGTTAAAAGTACATATCTCATTAACCTTTGACAAGTTCTTCAATGCGATGTAATCCAACGGTTATCCTGGACACTAAAGACGAAAAACAGTTTACGCAATTTACAAAAAGTATCAATATCACGTGAAGAAAATATGCACAAAAAGAGAAACGTTTTAATGCTAATTTACCGAGGATGCATTGCACACATGTTAAAATAAACATTACGCGATGAACAAGGGCCTTGAAAGGCTTGAAGGAGGGTTGTTCTACACTTAGTAATAAATTAGTTGTATATCCATAAAAGTACCCCCTTGTTGAAAATAAACTTACTTGCAGGATTTTTATTGTGGTAGACTAAAGCTTTGTCTCTGCAATATATAGAATATGATGAAAACAAGTAATTACATTTTAATTGAAAAGAAGCCCCAGTGAGATTGGAAGTTCAAGATCGGCTTCATGATCATGTGTGGCGTTTGCATCACAGACATCGCCAGGCAGAAGGGAAAACAATACGGTTCAGAGACTGTAAGACAGAATATACTTGTGACGGCACAATTTTGTTTAGTTTTTGTCTGTACCAAACCAGTGGTCGATGTCATGAATGATGGCCAGAGCTGTTGGAGTCTGGCCCCTTATCCTTTTTGTTTACACCACGGAGGCGGTCAGCATCAAATGTGTTATATTTGACACCTACATATACACAATGTACTAGATATTTGTTATGGAGAATATATATTCTTCATATTGGGTCGTAGATATACGAAATTCCAATTTCAGGAAAGGGTTAGGGAGCGATGCGTGTAATAGGTCAGTTATTTAACAGTAAAATTGTATATAACTCATCTGATGTATAATGACCTGTTTTCCATCACAGTGCCAGATCAATTTCGCACCACTTCCGCTTGTTTTCGTTTTTGACAGAAGTCTGGGATTTCTAAAAAACGTAATTTGGATGGAACCAAAAATAATTTTGGCGTTGACTGTAGGCTAAAAAAGCAGTTTCCGAATACCACGACAAAATAAGTCTTGTGGACAAAATTTTCATCAGATATCTACGTTGTTCTGTACATTCATCCCGATCAACCAAGTAAATGAACTGTGAATGTTTGAAATGAATAATGAATGAATGTATGGGGGTTTTGAATTAAAAGTGTAACGAATGTTATTCTTGGAATTACACTTTCACAGTAATGTACAGGTTCTACAACTTGTGTTGGGTCCCATCCGGGATTCGAACCCACAATTTCAGAGATATGCACCTAATCGCCAGCACACAAAGTCATCCGTCTAACCCGCTCAGCCAACACGGCTTCCACAAAAATGGAAGTCGGATTAGCTGCCAGACTCTGGGTTCAAATCCCCTGCTCAAAATATTTGAATGTACTAAAATAGTATTATGAATGAAATGCTAATGATTTCTAAGGATGATCCTTTGATTCATAAAAAACGACAAAATGATGACTCCTGGACTGTCATGCAGAAAAACAGTGACAAAATGATTGTGAATCCATGTCACCATTTGTGAAAGACGAACAATATCATTTATATATTAACATTTCACGAATGCAAAGGTTTTGAGGGTTATTTGTAGAAAGTTTTGAATTGCTAGGTTAAACATGACGAAAGCAAGCAGCGATTATCGGCAGAACATACCTTTTCACGTAGACTAATACTAAGTTCATTTGAAATATATTTTCATTTTTCTTATGAATGACATACACAGTTAAAGATTATCACCATCAGTTGTAGCTTCTGTGAAAAGAGGAAGTCATTCGGGTGAAAATTGAAGAAGTTATTGTACAAAATGTAAAATTGATATTCAGTGAAGTTATCGCGGGAGTACGATGAAAACAGAATTCAGTGATCGGAAATTTGGAATATGCAGTGATCGGAATTTTCTGTACACCTTTTCTTAAATTTTATAGAAAATATGGAATAGCCGGTGTTTCGATGTAACAAAGTATATTTTCGATCAATTTCAGACTGAGCAACATTGATGAGAAGGTTAGGTGTGGATATTGCCCTGATATGGATGAGAAGGTCAGGCGTGGATATTGCCCTTATATGGATAAGAAGGTCAGGTGTGGATATTGCCCTTATATGGATGAGAAGGTTAGGTGTGGATATTGCCCTTATATGGATGAGAAGGTCAGGTGTGGATATTGCCCTTATATGGAAGAGGAGGTCAGGTGTGGATATTGCCCTTATATGGATGAGAAGGTCAGGTGTGGATATTGCCCTTATATGGATGAGAAGGTCAGGTGTGGATATTGCCCTTATATGGATGAGAAGGTTAGGCGTGGATATTGCCCTTATATGGATGAGAAGGTCAGGCGTGGATATTGCCCTTATATGGATGAGAAGGTCAGGTGTGGATATTGCCCTTATATGGATGAGAAAGGTCAGGTGTGGATATTGCCCTTTATATGGATGAGAAGGTTAGGCGTGGATATTGCCCTTATATGGATGAGAAGGTTAGGTGTGGATATTGCCCTTATATGGATGAGAAGGTCAGGTGTGGATATTGCCCTTATATGGATGAGAAGGTCAGGTGTGGATATTGCCCTTATATGGATGAGAAGGTTAGGTGTGGATATTGCCCTTATATGGATGAGAAGGTTAGGTTTTGATATTGTTCTATATGGGCAATATCCATTTCTGACCTTCTCATCCATATAATAATCATTCACCTGACAACCTCATCCATATAAGGTCAGGTGTGGATATTGCCCTTATATGGATGAGAAGGTCAAGTGTGGATATTGCCCTTATATGGATGAGAAGGTTAGGTTTGATATTGCCTCTTATAGGCATATCACCTGATCTTTCATCTATATATCATCTCATTCTCTCATCTCATATAAGGTCATGGGTGATATTGCCCTTATATGGATGAGAAGGTCAGGTGTGGATATTGCCCTTATATGGATGAGAAGGTCAGGTGTGGATATTGCCCTTATATGGATGAGAAGGTCAGGTGTGGATATTGCCTTTATATGAATGAGAAGGTTAGGCGTGGATATTGCCCTTATATGGATGAGAAGGTCAGGTGTGGATATTGCCCTTATATGGATGAGAAGGTTAGGTGTGGATATTGCCCTTATATGGATGAGAAGGTTAGGTGTGGATATTGCCCTTATATGAATGAGAAGGTTAGGTGTGGATATTGCCCTTATATGGATGAGAAGGTTAGGTTTGGATATTGCCCTTATATGGATGAGAAGGTCAGGTGTGGATATTGCCCTTATATGGATGAGAAGGTCAGGTGTGGATATTGCCCTTATATGGATGAGAAGGTCAGGTGTGGATATTGCCCTTATATGGAAGAGGAGGTCAGGTGTGGATATTGCCCTTATATGGATGAGAAGGTCAGGTGTGGATATTGCCCTTATATGGATGAGAAGGTCAGGTGTGGATATTGCCCTTATATGGATGAGAAGGTTAGGTGTGGATATTGCCCTTACATGGATGAGAAGGTTAGGTGTGGATATTGCCCTTATATGGATGAGAAGGTTAGGCGTGGATATTGCCCTTATATGGATGAGGTTAGGTGTGGATATTGCCCTTATATGGATGAGAAGGTCAGGTGTGGATATTGCCCTTATATGGATGAGAAGGTCAGGTGTGGATATTGCCCTTATATGGATGAGAAGGTTAGGTGTGGATATTGCCCTTATATGGATGAGAAGGTTAGGCGTGGATATTGCCCTTATATGGATGAGGTTAGGTGTGGATATTGCCCTTATATGGATGAGAAGGTCAGGTGTGGATATTGCCCTTATATGGATGAGAAGGTTAGGTGTGGATATTGCCCTTATATGGATGACTTTCCTACAGTTGTGAATCACTGTGTGCAAAAACACTTAGATTTGAAAATAAAGACAATGACCAAAACATTTAATATAAACAAAGGCAAGAATCAGTATTTATGACATTGTACTAAGCGACCTTGAGGGTACATCTGCAAAAACATAAAATTTTCTATCTATATAGTACCTTCAGACACAGAGTCCTCTAAGCAAAAATGCGAAGCAGAGGGGCAGGGATATATCACCAAATGTGAAGCAGAGGGGCAGGGATATATCACCAAATGTGAAGCAGAGGGGCAGGGATATATCACCAAATGTGAAGCAGAGGGGCAGGGATATATCACCAAATGTGAAGCAGATGGGCAGGGATATATCACCAAATGTGAAGCAGATGAGCAGGGATATATCACCAAATGTGAAGCAAAATGGGATTCGATGACATGTGTCAACCAAGTCAGCGAGCCTGACCACCCGATCCCGTTAGTCGCCTCTTACGATAAGCATGTGTTACTGAAGATCAATTCTAACCCGGATCTTCACGGGTAAGTTGCGCTTGAAGTGCTTTAACGGAGCAATGGCTGGGACTTCAATTTCTGATCCTGTGCTAATAAAGCTTAGCTCCAAACGCTCTATTACAGTCATCTTCACTTCTACAGGTCCATGCTCATGTTTGAAACGACTGTACTATCCCGATCACTGCACGAAAAAAATACGATCACTGCATGCATGCACAGTGGGCGTACAGTCACTGGACCCCGATCACTTCACGATTACATTTAGACTGATTATATGAATACTATGCATTCAACTGAGCAAAGACTGCACATATATGTGGAAACGTGTATCATTAACAATGTCTGCACATAGAAATACTGTAAAATCAAACCATTTGGTATTAAACTTAGTATGTGTCTACATGAAATGGTATGTTCTGCCGATAATCGCTGATTGCTTTCTTCATGTTTAACCTAGCAAGTTATAACTTTCTATAAATGACCACCAGAACCTTTGCATTCGTAAAAAGTTAATGATATTGTTCGTCTTTCACAAATGGTGACTAGATTTTCAACACCGAACTTGCATTCACCGCCAAAACAAGCACGCGATCACTGCAAACGCAGGCGGACAGTCACCCTATCAATGCACTCTGCAGAACAGTGGTTCCAGAGGGTGGATGTTGGTTTTATGATGATAATTGCTCTCTTATTTTCATACAAAACCATGTCTGTACACGTATGGCCCTGGAATGTTAAATCAGTGTATGAAATAAGCCAAAAGTCCAGCCAGACATCAGGGCCGGTAACTTCAAAATGTTACCAGCCCAAAATAGATTTAACCATACCAAATATGGTGAATTTACTCAGATGTATGGAACATCTAAACTTTTTACCAGACCATCGGGCTGGCTAGCTGTAAATTTAGACCGTCCGTCAGAAATCTAGACCGTCTCGGGCGGTCGGACGGGCCTTATTTCATACACTGGTTTAATGTTGAATATGTTGGTGAATGTGAACATTTAAAATGTCATTTTGCGTGTCTTACACGATTCAAGGTCAATACCGAGTGTAACCACCATGTGACTGTATGACAGCCAGCACCCTCCTCCTCATACCCCCTGCCATCTTCCTGATCCTCTGAAGGGGCAGTCTACGCCATTCCTCGTGTAAAGCAGCTTCCAATTGGGCCAGGTTCTGTAGGAGGATCCCTTTGTTGCACACGACGACAAATCATGTCCCAGATATGCTCCAAAGGGTTAAAATCGGGGCTCATTCAATCGTGAGCTATGTCAAGGGTGCTTACTAAGTTCTTTATTATATCAATCATTACCTAAGAGACTTATGCGAATCTAGTACAAAGCAAATTCCCTGAGGTCAACTAACCTAACTAAAACTTAAAACATGTTGTGCCATCAGTACCACAGAAAACAATGCGAACACCCTTTGTGATACACTCATCTATATACGGCAGTCTTGTTCTCGTCGCTGTATGGCTGGAATAATGTAGAAGCGACTTTAATTCTTAAATCACCCACTCACTCACGCCCCGCGTACACGCGATTGCAAAAAATCAAATAATTTTGTATTTGTTACTTGACTACTGAGCAAAATTCTTGAAATCCAGGAAAACGTTGTTTTTATTGTGACAATATGAACGAGAAAAGCGGAATTAGTTACTTCACCGGTAAATATTCTGTTGCTCGAAATAATGTGATACTAGTTATTAGGAAAGTAGTCTATGTCTAAATATATACATATAGGGAAGGGAGATAACAACTGCATGCCAAAACATCCGCAGAAGAAATATTGAAAATGACAGATGAAGACGATTCCTCTGTTGAGGAAATTATTTCAATGCGAGAAATCGCACCAAAGCCTTTTCCAAGAGCTAAGCATCCTTTCATCACGCATGTCAGGGAAGGTTATGAAGAGCCCCGTGCAGATTCAGTGCGGCGACAGACAGGTGCTCGTTCCTGCCGTCATCACCTCAGACAGGTGTCAATCACTACTCGGTGCGTACCTGTGTAGAGAGTCCATATTTTCGTTAAATCAGCCTTTATCGGTTTTCATATTGTTTGTGGTTAATGGATGTCTTAAACTATTTTCTTTATCGCATTTTCCCATTTATTGTCAATTTTTGTTAGATGATGCTTGTTTGTTTTTGGTTTTGTTATTAGTCAAATTAACACTAACACGCTCTAGCAAGCTAAATTTCAGATATTTTCTTAATTAAAAAAAAATAGGTTTTAATCCATGACTGATATACTATAAAGATCTCATAATTTTTTATTAATATTTTTGGCTGTACTATGGGAGATGAAGGACTTATAAATATGTTGCCTTTGGAACCAGCTGATAATATAACCATCAAATTATTGATCAATGTCAAAATTTAAAGGGGTTCATGTTGTCCATGCAGGTGCTGCCATATCAGTCTTGATGATATATTATTCTTGTCTCTTTTGTCTCCCAAGCTCCTAAAATTTCTACACCACTATTTCTTAAATATATTCCAGCACACCAAGAAAAAGATTAAGCTGAAATTATATGCCTCCACTTGAATACAAATTTAGTTAAACTCTTACCTTATTCTGTCATATTGGGAATGGAGGGGAACCTGGCTGTGGTCACTGTGGCCTTGTTGCCTCATACCTTTTGTTGATAATATAGGCCATGAGGGTCCTGACCTGACCCTGCCTGGCGCTCGGCATTAATGGGTACAACAAGGACTGGTCGGCTCGGAGTCAGTATAATGTGTCTGAGTGGGGTATTCATGCTTCACTGCGGCATGGTATCTCAGTGGGCTGGCACTATAAAACCAGCATAGTCTGGGCTAGTACAAGCAACCGCACATACACACACACACGCATGCACGTCGTCATATGAGCGAAATATTCTCAATCACGACGTTAAACCCAATTTCACCTCACCTCACCTCACCTGACCAGAAGTAAAATAAGAAAGTCATCAGAAATGAGTCAGATCTGAAAAGGTCTAGAGAAGCAAACACATTTTTCCAGGTCACATATCAATCTGGGGACCCCTAAATGTTTAATTTTTACTTTTAGGTAATTAAAAAGATACCAATTGATGATAAAATTTGAATTGTACTATGCTCCGACTGCGGTCCCTTTGATCTCAGACGTGTATTGTATAGTTACACCACAGTATTGAGCTGTGCCTTCGACAGCAACTCCCTGATTGGCTCTTTTCAATTTTAGCCACGCCTACGTTTAACAAACGTTTATGAAATGTATATGGGGCAAAATACAGTCTAAAAAAAAACTTTTCTTGTAAATTTACATTTTTGACCAGTAAAACATTAGGTTTTTATTTTTTGAGCAGGGACGATTATCTTATATTTTTTTCTTATTCTTGAAGAAATATGACCAGCGGACCTGTAAAACAAGAAATAAAATTGGTCTGGCCTAATTATTGAAAATACTTCGTCTAATAAATTGGCCAATCCCTTTAACACAGTAGATTTAGTTTCCATTATATCGGCCGCATGTGAGAGAATGATGTCATCAATTGTATCATCCCAGAGTTTAGCACCTTCAATTTGTCAACTATTTGTGACAGTGTAATGTTGTCTATAGTATTATCCCACTCACAACTAGACATGGCGGCAGTCTCAAACAGAATGATTTTAAATAAAAAAATCCCATGCAGATTTCGAAATTTGAATGCAGAATGTGGGCATGGTACAAAGCAGTTACTACGCCCTCGACAATTCATGGATCAATCACCAGCGACCAGGCTGTGGTGTATTTGGACCAAGCTCTCGTATTAGAATGAAGTAACTACTACATACCTCCCTACTGGTCAATTTCAGTAACTACTTCTTCAAATACTGGGATTGTGGGTTATACAAATCCTTCAAATTTCTGTGTTACTTGTAGATTATCTTTTTTGTTGTTTTGTTTTTTTCAGATAAGAGACAATGTGGTAAAACTGGGCCAGTTTCCTCCAATCATATCCCTGAATGTTGGCGGAATGGTGTACCAGACGCGACTCTCCACGCTGCTGAAGTACTCCGACTCCATGCTAGCGGCCATGTTCAGTGGCCGTCACAAGGTTGACCAGGACCAAGATGGCCATTACTTCTTGGACACCAACGGTGCCGTGTTTGGTCACATTCTGGAATACCTCCGCTACGGAACAATTCCGCCCTCCGACTCATCCATAGCTGTCTACAGAGATGCCGAGTACTACGGCCTTCAGTCCATGGTTGAAAAGCTACAGCTTCGACCAGAAATTGCTTCAATTATTGTCAAAGAATCCCATCGATCCCAGTTTCCAGGGTACCAAGATGCCAAGAATGACGTCATCCGAGCAGCAGTTGCTAATGCGTCAGTTAACAGAATAGGTGAAGTGTTGATATGTGCTTTCAAAACAGAGTTCAAGGCCAAGGTTCAGAACTTTAATCCCCTCCATGGGTGTATTGTGGAATCAGCTCATGTCAGTATCGGGCCGTGGGAAGCACAAGCTGATGAAGAAGTGTTCATGAAATGTCTGGAGAACGATCTCATGGAGGATGGGTTTAATGTCAAGCCGCACGAGAGTAAGCGGAAGTGTAAATATTACTATGGACAAACCTGTCAGAAATTTGTCTACAAGTTGCAAATCATATTTGATTGATAGTTGATTATTTATTCCACACATTTTCCAGCCTGTACCTGTGTAGGTGTTTATGCCATTTGTAAACACAACAATTTTCTGTAACTTGAATCTCTTTTAACAGACACAAAATGTGCAAACAATATTTGTTTTCTTTGATTTTTATGATAGTTTGCCAAAGGGTTGTAGGAAAAACACAAAATAAAGTCAAATTTGTCCTATTAACAGTTTTAATGTTTTAACACATCCTTTTTAGACAATATATCTAAATATATTTTTTTATAAAAAAATCAAACTGCAAGCACCTGTGACCGCTAATCATAATCAATCTAATTTTCTTTCTATTTTTCTGAAACTAAATATAGTAGTGCAGTGGAATGAAACTGCCTGACTGTTGAGACGGTTCCTTCTTGAGACAGTGTTTTATTCAAGTTATAAGACATGGTTGACTGTGACATGATTGTCAGCTTGATATCTGTTGTTGCCAGCTTGGTATAGTGGGCCAGTCATTTCTCCTTTATCATGTATCATCATCACACACAACAGCTTGATGCTGATAGTGCTGTTTGTGCTGACTGAACTTTGTCCTGGAAAGTCAGAATTGCTCTGTTGGGTGCTGAACACATGAGTACTTATAGTGCATGATGTACACTTGTAATGCATACTGAACACGTGTATTGCGTACTGAACACGTGTATTGCGTACTGAACACTGTACTGTAATTGCTTGTAATGCACTGAACACTTGTAATGCATACTGAACACTTGTAATGCATACTGAACACTTGTAATGCATACTGAACACTTGTAATGCATACTGAACACTTGTAATTGCATACTGAACACTTGTAATGCATACTGAACACTTGTAATGCATACTGAACACTTGTACTGCATACTGATCACTTGTAATGCATACTGAACACTTGTAATGCGTACATACTGAACACTTGTAATGCATACTGAACACTTGTAATGCATACTGATGAACACTTGTAATGCATACTGAACACTTGTAATGCATACTGAACACTTGTAATGCATACTGAACACTTGTAATGCATACTGAACACTTGTACTGCATACTGAACACTTGTAATGCATACTGAACACTTGTAATGCATACTGAACACTTGTAATGCATACTGAACACTTGTAATGCATACTGAACACTTGTCCTGCATACTGAACACTTGTACTGCATACTGAACACTTGTAATGCATACTGAACACTTGTAATGCATACTGAAACACTTGTAATGCATACTGAACACTTGTACTGCGTATGCATACTGAACACTTGTAATGCATACTGAACACTTGTAATGCATACAAACACTTGTACTGCATACTGAACACTTGTACTGCATACCAAACACTTGTACTGCATACCAAACACTTGTACTGCATACCAAACACTTGTACTGTTTACCAAACACTTGTACTGTATACCAAACACTTGTACTGTATACCAAACACTTGTACTGAACACTTGTACTGTATACTGAACACTTGTACTGAACACTTGTACTGCATACTGAACACTTATGAAGCTAGCTGAACTTGGAATGCATGTTTGAACTCTTTGAGTGAGTGAGTTGGGTTTTATGCTGCTTTTAGCAATATTCCAGCACCATCACGGCAGGGGACATCAGAAATGGGCTGCACATTTTGTTGACATGTGGGAAATCGACCTCAGGCCTTCAGTGTGACGTGCAGACACTTGAACCACTGGGCTACCCCACCGCCCCTTGAACTCTTGGATGTGTATTCAGTATTAGATCCACTCTTTCAGTTGTGATATGGTCCCTGTACTATACTCTGTTATTTACTATACTCTGCATTTACCTGTACCTTATCTGTAACCATGCATGCAGCCTGTTGCTATATATACTGGCATACTACTCAAGTTTGTTAGGAACGCAGAGTTCTGGTAGCCCAGTGGTCTAAAGCATCATAAACAACTGTGCAGATTTATGGCCCTTGGTAGTACCAGGATTCACTGATCATATATTGAATCTCTGGTTGGCCCTGATCCTGGGCTTGTCATCAGCCATACACTAAAGGTTTGAGTGTATGACCTTAATTACCTTGGGCTTTCTCCGTATGTTCGGTTGGGACAACTTTGTAATGAATGTAAAACACTTTGAATGGCATTTAGAAGTGGTACACAGAAAGGCAAGAATTAATGGATATCAACTTCTTTATTTTGAGGAACACAACGTCTCGGAGTATGTTCTCAGTGATCATGTGAATGAGTAAGATGAATGGGTAGAATATCCTCCAAAATGTCATGTTCCTCAAAATACAGAAGTTGACATCCATTAACTCTCGTCTTTATGTAAAACTCAATGAATAGCAATAGTTAGTTATTATTTCAGTACTTAATTATTTCTTCTTTGGTATCTCACTGAATACCCATGACTATCCCTATCATATGTTGGCGAGGATACCATAAAAGATGAACAAATTGTAATTCACGCCTTTGCTTACTTCAGATTGTTTAATTCTTATTTAGGAGAGCTTTGTTGTTCAGTTGTTATTCAGGGAAGTATTGATCAAAATATATATCATATGTTGGGGAGTCCACACTCAAAGACTAATAAATTCTAATGCACTCTTTTGCCTACTTATAATTGTTTAATTGAGAGCGTTGATGTTTAATTGTTATTCAGGAGAGTATTGATCAAATTACAGAAAGAACAATGAATGATGTGCATCTGCTGTGAGCTGCAAGGGTGGACATGTTGGGTTTGAGGCAATGGTGGTAAAGTCAGCTTGCACATGAGGCTGGCTATATAGATGTTGTACGTTAAAGGGGCCAATGATTGGACTGTCATCCTGGCAGTAGACCTTACAGCCGACTGTGTTGTCTTCACAGAATATTGTTCTGTTGTTTAGGTGCATTTCAATGTAACACATGTTAAATGAATTATATCTGTGACTTTTATTGGCAGGTTAGTTTTGTTGACATTGTATTTTACGTGTTAAGGGTAACATTGACTTGCCAAATATTTGACACTGGGTAAAATTGGTTTAGTTATTTGACATGACGGTTTAATTGCCTTTTCTTATGCAATGATATACTTTACATATGTATGCAGAATAAGTTTAGTTTAGGATGAGGATTTTACCAAGGATGATCACATTGATTTGCTGTGTGTACACCTGTCATCACAAGGGGGACACCGTGATTATCTGGAGTGACTGGGTGCACCGGTCGTGACCAAGGATGATCACATTGACTTGCTGTGTGTACACCTGTCATCACAAGGGGGACACCGTGATCATCTGGAGTGACTGGGTGCACCTGTCGTGACCAAGGATGATCACATTGACTTGCTGTGTTTGGCTGGGTGCACCTGTCATTGTCTTTAGGGACACCATGAACGTGTTGACTTGCTGCGTGCACCTGTCATGATGTCATGGAAAGAAATGATTGAGTGCATGTATACTTGTCACTGAGGTGGTCAGACACTGAAAGTTTTGACTGGGTGCGTGTTCACCTGTCATCATAACGGGGACACCGTGAACATCTGGATTGGCTGGGTGGACCTGTCATGACCTAAGGATGATGACTTATGTGTACAACTGTCATCATAAGGGGGACACCATGATCATCTGGAGTGACTGGGTGCACCGGTCGTGACCGAGGATGATCACATTGACTTGCTGTGTGTACACCTGTCATCACAAGGGGGACACCATGATCATCTGGAGTGACTGGGTGAACCGGTCGTGACCAAGGATGATCACATTGACTTGCTGTGTGTACACCTGTCATCACAAGGGGGACACCATGATCATCTGGAGTGACTGGGTGAACCGGTCGTGACCAAGGATGATCTCATTGACTTGCTGTGCGTACACCTGTCATCATAAGGGGGACACCGTGATCATCTGGATTGGCTGGGTGCACCTGTCATGACCTAAGGATGATGACAGTGACTTGCTGTGTTTGGCTGGGTGCACCTGTCATTGTCTTTAGGGACACCATGAACGTGTTGACTTGCTGCGTGCACCTGTCAGGATGTCATGGAAAGAAATGATTGAGTGCATGTATACTTGTCACTGAGGTGGTCAGACATTGAAAGTCTTGACTGGTTGCGTGTTCACCTGTCATTATAACGGGGACACCATGAACATCTGGATTGGCTGGGTGCACCGGTCATGACCTAAGGATGATGACTTGTGTGTACAACTGTCATCAAAAGGGGGACACCGTGAACATCTGGATTGGCTGGGTGCACCGGTCCTGACCTAAGGATGATGACTTGTGTGTACAACTGTCATCATAAGGGGGACACCATGAACATCTGGATTGGCAGGGTGCACCGGTCATGACCTAAGGATGATGACTTGTGTGTACAACTGTCATCATAAGGGGGACACCATGAACATCTGGATTGGCAGGGTGTCATGACCTAAGGATGATGACTTGTGTGTCATGACCTAAGGATGATGACTTGTGTGTTCACCTGTCATCATAAGGGGGACACCGTGAACATCTGGGTGCACCTGTCATGACCTAAGGATGATGACTTGTGTGTTCACCTGTCATCATAAGGGGGACACCGTGAACATCTGGATTGGGAGCATGTGTCCTGTGTTCGGCCCTGATATAGAATATGAACACCAGTCACAGAAGGATGTCATCTGTCACTTATTAAACATGTGGTGATGTGCAGTTCTATGATGGTCCTCAATTCTGTAAATAATACATGTACATGTAGTGTCATTGACTCCTCTGAAATTCAAGGAAAGAGTTCCATTTGCTTGTCCAGAGTGTCTGTAAGGTGACAAGAATGGGTCTCAATATTGTATTCAAGGCTATGGCTCTGGTACAGCTATGTGGGTCTGAGTCCATATCTGTGTCTGCTCGTAGTCGACTGATGCCAGTTTTATAGTGCTAACCCACTGAGATGCCATAGTTTAACATGGACACCCCAAGCATTGCAGTAACTCTGGGCAGACCAGCCCTTGTTGTACCCTCTTCATGATGAGTGCCAAGACTGTTAACCACTTTATATAAGGCTTGGGGATTGAACCATTTACAATGATCCACTGATAGAAGGGAAATGCAGGGTAACAAATAGCTGTTGTAATGATACCATAGCTGGCATTGGATCATAGAGGAACATAATGATTGTTCCTGTTAGTCGGACCATAGATCCGCCTCTGTAGTGTTGGTAATAGAAGAGGTGTTGAGGTAGTGTGGTTAAAGCTTTCACTTGTCACGCCAAAGACCCGGGTTCAAATCCCCACATGGGTACAATTTCTGAAGCCCATTTCTTGTGTCCCTACGTGATATTGCTTGAATGTTGCTAAAAGCGACGTAAAACTAAATTCACTCACTCACTCACTCAGTAATAGAAACAGGACCAACACTGTCACATGCCTCTTTCGTTTTATTCCTGTTTACACCTGAGCAGTGATACTTGTCCCCAGTTGATGGTTGTGAGGAAGTTCTATTGTGTTTCCATAGAATCCCAATATTGTGTTTTAGTGATACTGTTAAATATGTTTTATTTCAGTTGAACAATGACTTTTGAATGATTTCTGGTGTTTTATGTCTGTGGGGAAAGTGTACTTAAGGAAAGGTGTCAACTGTATGTGTATATGAACAAATCGATATATTATGGAATACAACTTTATTGATCGTAATGAATGTTTACCGTTTGTGCCCCTCCAGCAGGTGAATATTGCCTATGTATTGAGTTATGCCTTTCCAAGACTCACACATGTATATCATTTAGATGTACTGTTATAATAATGCTCCATTACTTGCCCAGTTTGTGTTTGAATCAAACTGTAGAGACTGGCATACTGGCCCATGCCTAACCTTTACTATATAATTATGTATACGTTACATGCATTGTTTATGTTTATGAATACACTAAGACAGTGTAATCCCAAATATAACATATGTTGCATTGTTTATGGTAACTATGAGTTATTAGTGTGTGAAGTGATGTGTGTGTCACCTTGTGACATGTAGATGTATACTGGACAAAAATAGTTAGGGATATATGTAAATTTTGAAATTATGAATAATGATATATTTATTTATTGACACACTGATAAAAATCAGTCATGAAAATACCAATACCCCTAACTTATTTTGTCCAGTATATTTTGTGACCAAGCTCATCATTTTTGTTATCACTATTTATATCATTTATGGACCTAAAGTCACATTATTACAATAGTGTCACCAGTCTCAGTAACTTGTGTGCATATATTTTTGTCACAGCCTGGTTATTTTGTATTTATATCCCAATTGCCCCCTATTTTCATATGCTGGTAACATAAAAAACGTAAACATGTTTACATCAGCCCGGTGTTTGTTTTTGCTGAGTCATCAAATCGGAAATTAGACCTGGTCATGCCAGTGAACTGCCATCATGGTGGACAGCTGTCATAGTGGATACCAGCCATCACAGATTATGTGAAGTGAGGTGAAATGGGGTGTAACGTCACACTTAAAAATATTTCGCTCATATGATGATGTGTATGCGTGTATATGTGTGGCTGCTTGTACTAGCCCAGACTTAAGCTGGTTTTATAGTGCTAGCTCACTGAGATATCATGCCGCAGTTAAGCATGAATAGTGAGTGAGTGAGTTTAGTTTTACACCGCACTCAGCAATATTCCAACTATATGGCGGCAGTCTGTAAATAATCGAGTCTGGACCATACAATCCAGTGATCAACAGCATGAGCATCGATCTGCGCAATTGGGAACCAATGACATGTGTCAACCAAGTCAGCGAGCCTGACCACCCGATCCCTTTAGTCGCCTCTTACGACAAGCATGGGGACCTGAAGATCAATATTCTAACCCAGACCTTCACGGGTATAAGCATGAATACTCCACTCAGACACAATATACTGACTCTGAGCCGACCAGTCCCTGTTGTACCCAAAAATGCTGAGCGCCAGGCAGGGACCATCCTCGAATCTCCAGGGTATACGTTCAATAAATCTCCATCGGCTCGAGCCGTAGATGCATCCAGGGTATAGCGGAAATTTATTGGAACTATACCCTGGAGATTATCGAGGATGGGCAGGGACCAACAAGTACCATATTTTAATGTCTTTTGGTTTGACGTGGCCAGGGATCGAACCTGCGACCTTCAGCTCTCCGTCATAGATTGGGATCATAATGAACAACTGTAAAGGTGGAGATCCTAGATATGGATTGTGATGAACACCAATCACGGATATAAACCATGAACAGCCGTTATTGTGTGCATGGATCATTAACAACCATGGCAATGGTTATAGATCTTGATCATCAATCGCAGTGAAAAAGAATTTAGATTTATGACCAACAATGTTCAGGGTAAATCACAGCCATCCGTCAATAATTAGTCTTGGTTAAAATCAGACCTTGTTTAATTTTGATACCATACCTGTCTTCTTGAAGATCTGACGACAGCTGAGAACTTGCCGCAGGTGACCCGTCTGATCAACCAAGCAGCATCCAGGTATCTGCTATGAGTGTGCGAATTCCAACTGCAAGAACATATGCGTTAGTATATTGTTGAAGATATTCGACAGACACTGACCTTTCTGCAAGATTGCTAGACATCAAAACGCAAAACGGTTTATGAGGTGGACGCAAGGCCCTGAGTTATTCCACCTTCTGCTGGTGCTGTTAAAACGTCCTTTGTGGTATCAGTATTTGCATAATGCTTGCTGAGCAGTTCTTTCTTCAAGTTTCAGATGTGAATACAGAGGATGTTCACTGAATTCAAAGTCAACCGAGGGGCGGTGGGGTAGCCTAATGGTTAAAGCGTTGGCTCGTCACGCCGAAGGCCCGGGTTCGAATCCCCACATGGGTACAATGTGTGAAGCCCATTTCTGGTGTCCCCCGCCGTGATGTTGCTGGAATATTGCTAAAAGCGGCGTAATACCACACTCAGTCAGTCGCTCGTCTCGCTGAAGACCCAGGTTCTATTTCCCACGTGGGTACAAAGTGTGAAACCCTTTTCTGGTGTACCCGCCGTGACATTGCAGGAATATTGCTAAAAGCGGCTTCAAACCATACTCACACGCTCACTCAAAGTCAACCGTTCTTTGGAACCAAGGTAACAGACAGACTTGGGCTAATTTGCATTGTCCTGGTATAACGAGGTAATTTTAGTGAGGTTTCCATGAGGTTAGCCTTGATATGCGCACGTAGTTGCTGGAACAGATAAGCACACGATTGGTCATTCACGGTCTGACCTTTCGGGAGTTAGTCCATCAGTATAGTCCGTTTGGATCAAAAGCGGACCGATGAATTGCAATGTAACTCGAAAACTAATAAACATATAATACTCAATGAAACGCTGATTATAATATAGAAAGGAATAGCCAGGTGTGAGAGAAGCACGTGCACAAGTGCCCACCAAGTTATTGATTCATTAACCTGTGCTGTGCCGTCTCCATCCTTTCTCTGCCATCCTCTCTCGTAACAAATAGTGAACTGTGTCAAAATTTTAATGATAGTTTGTTTAACAACTTTTTTATTTTTAGGATATAAATTCTTCAAAAACCTCACAGAGTTGGTCTGACGTTTTAATTATGATCAGTGTTTCATTGAGTATTATATGTTTATTAGTTTTCGAGTTAGATTGCAATTCATCGGTCAGATTTTGAGCCAAACGGACTATAGGATTCCTGTGGATCCCAGATATCCGAGGCAACCATCTTAACTGAAGGAAGAGACTTTACATTCATCATCGTAGGAGTGTGCTAGTATGGTTTCATGCCGCTTTTAGCAATATCACGCCTGGGGACACCAGAAATGGGCTTCACACATTGTACCCATGTGGGGAATCGAACTCGGGTTTTCGACGTGACGAGCGAACGCTTTAACCACTGGGCTACCCCACCGCCCCTCATCATTGGATGAGACGCTGGATGTTCCTACTAACTGTTATTTAGTCTCTGGCTGATGATGGTGAAAACAAGATGAATAAACAAACGACTTTATGGCTAGCAGCTTTTTGGTTATACATAGAGCGACGTTTTGGTGTAGGTTTGTACACCAAATGTTTAGCTTGACAACGGTGTAAGAAATTACAACGAAACGTCACTCTATGCAATTAACAAGAAGTTGTTGTCCATAAAGTCGTAAGCTTCATTATTGACTCGCCATTTCTAAAAGGCCGATCAAACAATCAGCAAGGTTTGCTACAAAGGTACGTAAATTCTCACAAAGTTGATGTGAGATGTCAGCTTGTATATGTGAACATAACGTTTCTACACTGATATGTTCTTTCACTTCAGCAAAATGTATAGCTTTGTAATAAAGTAAATATTGGTTCAATCGTCTTTTGACGACACCAAATCACACTCAGTCTGTGTAAACATCTAGTCTGACACACTTAGAAAATATTTGTTGGGTCAAACCGATCTGAGGTATGTTACAAGAAGTCTACTGTACACAGCTTTACAAACTACCTAGCTATTCACAGCTGATACCGTTATAGTGTATGGAGATTTACCGGATATCCTCACTCCTTTACGTCAATGGCCTCTCACCGAGTACACATTTAAACACAATATGAATAATGAACTGTATGGTATACCGATCTAAATGGATGATACAAGATTAATGTAATTCAGTTGCGGTGCTTATAGGTCATCGTTATTATAACTAAATGTCAAATATGAGTGCACGTGTACTTACACGTTTTCGGAAAAGATTAGTCGTCGGCAAGTGTTAGTATCCAATTTGAACCAAAGAAATGCTACGACTCGTACCACAAGGGCCACTTAATATTCAATACTGACATTGTGAAATTTAACATAGCGCATGCAATCATCCTTGGTAATTGTCTTCAAAGTGAGTGAGTTTATTTTTACGCCGCATTAAGCAATATTCCAGCAATATCATGACGGGGCCACCAGAAAAGGGCTTCACACGTTTTACCCATATGGGGAATCGAACCTGGGTCTTCGGCGTGATGAGCGAAAGCTTTAACCACAATGCTACCCCCACCGCCCCTTTTGCAAGAGAGGAGACGTAGGGAAGGAAGCCTAGTGGTTAAATTTTAGCTCCTCATGTTCGACTTCCCATATGAGTCTGTGTGAAGCAGATGCTTTTAATTTTAATTAGTGTCTCCAGTTGTGATATTGAGGTAGTCAGGGCTCGAACTTCTGAAACATCTTGTTGGTCCTCGAGTAACGTTGAATCAAACACTTCTCTCCAGTGAATAAACAACTTTTTATTCATACGGGTATGAAAGCTTTTCTGAACAATGTGTCCTTATAAGTAGATCCCTCTCTAGCTTAAAGTTTAGTGCACATGGGCCAGTGTCAGGGCAAGTATGAGTGAGTGAGCGAGCGAGTAACAGTTTGGTTTTACGCCCCACTGGCGACGATCTGTAAACAATCGAGTCTGGACCAGACAGTCCAGTGATCAGTAGCACGAGCATCGATCTACACAATTGGGATACGATGACATGTGTCAACCAAGTCAGTGAGCCTGACCATCCCGTTAGTCGCCTCTTACAAGCATGGGTTACTGAAGATCGTTCCTAACCAGGATCTTCACGGGTACAGTTATGGTGGTGGTGGTGGTGAAATTGGGTTTAACGTCGTGCTTGAGAATATTTCGCTCATATGACGACGTGCATGCGTGTGTATGTGTGTGTGCGGCAGCTTGTACTAGTCCAGACTGAAGCTGGTTTTATAGTGCTAGCCCACTGAGATACCATGCCGCAGTGAAGCATGAATACCCCACTCAGACACATTATACTGACTCCGAGCCGACTAGTCCTTGTTGTACCCATTAATGCCGAGCGCAAGGCAGGGACCAACAAGTACCATATTTTAACGTCTTTTGGTGTGACGCGGTCGGGGATCGAACCCGCGACCTTCCGCACTCCGGGCGGACGCTCTAACCACTACACCACAGAGGCGGTCTGGGTACAGTTATGACCCATGGCCATTCAGATATAGTGATGACTTCTTTATATCTGACTAATCGGCATACTTTCTGGCTGTATTGTTATCCTTTCTTTTATTGAAACTGATCCGTAAACTGTTAAAGACCCAGTATGGATATCATCGTGTTTATAGATGTGAGATGGTCACATGTATGCTTTAGACTAATTAGAATACGATATGTTACATCCTTATTCATTTGGGGAATCTAATTTCACAACGTGAAACTACTGTAATAAAGAGGCAGGCAAACTATCTCATGGGGTAATGGTATGAAAATGACCATTTTACCAATCAATTAATTACGTCTAACTGATTTGCTAATTACCTTCCAGTATGACGAGGTAAACAGCTGCGGCTTTCTAAGTCCTCTACTTCCTGGCTGTGTGCCAACAAGCAGCTTCGACTGGGAATCACGACTGATATTTCAAAGAGGAAGATTACAAATGTCAGGAGGCAATTGAGCCTTATCTGATACATACGATGTTTAATAACATGAATTTGCCTCTGATACGATTTGACAGAGGCACTGAATGTCATATTCATATGAAAATCATGTTCATAAGTAATTATGCTAAATATTGCGTATGAATACACCAGTGAAGATTATATAGTTCCTATGGTCAGAATTAACAGCATCTTTAACACATGATTTGACAAAAGTATGGATACATAGCAAGTGTCAAGGGATTGTGATCTGCGTACTTTTTTGCAGGATGAAGCTGAAATTAATTTATATATGCAGGCGCGTAGCACGCCAATTGTTTCGTGTAAGCCCGATAGGCGAAACAATTGGCTTGCTATCAGATAGTATTGAGGGCTTACCCAACCTTTTTAGCAACAATTATGTGTAAGCCTGGGCCTATATTTATAATGGTAGCTGCGCCCCTGATATGATGGCTAATTTGCGTAACTCCAGACAGGTTTTTCGTTGATGTCATGAGCATCGCAGTTGGATCAACCAAGTCAGCGGGTCTGGCCACCTCATCCCTTTCGTTGCATCTTACGACAAGCATGGTGGCTGAAAACCGATTCCAACCGGGATCTTCACAGGAATAAATATATATCGATATAGATAAATATCAAGGGGATTCCACAAAGAAAGGGTCCCCAGTATCCGATGCATGACGTCACAGAAGGTGGGGAGGATTTTGTGGTCACGTGACACTTGACTGGTGAAATGAGGACTGACCGATAAGTTCTGAGCCCAACCGAGATAGACATAAAAATGGTGTATTTTCAACACATATGCTGAAACACTTTTGCGAACGATAGTAGAGAAATAATATCTTAATTTCATAGAAGTCCTTCTCTTGGCTGCCCAAAAGGGTCTTCACAGGTGCCATTACGCATCCATCTTTCGAGTCGAACTTGGTTTCGTACCAAAAACAATTGGAAAATGCGGTTCAGGGTCTGTGAGACAGACAAGCTTGAGGCATAATATGCTCCGTTTAAAGTCTGGCCTTTCGAAAATAGTCCACCACGGTGACACCCTCGGCATCCACGAACATGAAGGCAATATACTTTCCAGCTGAAAGGACAGTCTTCTTTGGTGGTGGTGGTGTGTATTCTAAGACTTAGTTTCGAAAGACAATGACTATGTTAGAAAGTCCAAGAAATGTCTGATTGGTTGTAGAAAGTTGTAGTTGCAAGGTTGTTTTGATTGTTGTTGTTGTTGTTGTTGTTGTTGTTGTTGAGGTGTCATCAGTTGTCAACCACTGCAAGAACATTCCTGGACAGAACCACATACTCATGAGACATCGTGTGCCTTTTGAATGAATGACAGCTAACTCCACAAACTGATTCTATCTTTATTTCCAAACATTCTCTGATAACGCAATACAGTCTCTCCTGTATTGGGAAATGTTTACTGAACTAGCAACACGAGACCAGTTATTCTCTGGTCGGTCATCACCATTTCGGAATCCGCGGGTTCCATTTTGGTGGTCTCCGGCCACTGACCCCGTCGTAACTTGTCCCAGCGAAACAATTGGCTCAGTTAACTGAAGGGTATGTCGACATGTCTACATGGCATCATGCAATGTCCATAACACAAGATTTCTCTAGTACCCAATCCTTCTCGAACAAATCTCGTATGTCTTTGGACCTCGACGGACGTTCTTCTTGCTATCAACCATTGGGCTATATCGAAGAAGTCCATACCGCCGTGATACAGAATGAACATTACCTGGTGTGTCAACAACAAAACAATCTCCCAAAACAGATTAGAGAACTTCCTGAGGAAGGAAATGGACATGACAAAGGTTTCAAGGCTTCTGATCAGAAACACTCCGGTTTCATCAACTCTTGTGAGAATCTCGTACCGTTGCAGCAGACCTAAGCTGGTTCCCGGCTCCTTTTGCGCGCACCAAGTTGCACCAACCTACATTGCGATATGCGAAACAGGGGATAGCAGACCTATGTGATTATGCTGTGTGACGTGAAACCAAGGCTGAATCTTGTATTCATCAGCCAGAGACTAAACAACAGTTAAGGCAGTAGGATTATTACCCATCCGGGCTGGGATACACAGGTGATTATTTTTGTGATAATCGCACATGTGCTTTTCAGTGATTCTCAACGGTGATTGGTCAGCTAAGCAGAGAAGAAATATGATTGGTGGACGGAACTACTTTTCATGATCAAAGTTCATTGACAACTTTTACCGTTTCATTGATAATTAGAACGTGCTGTACTCACACATTCCGAGATTAAAAAAGAAAACATAAAGGTTAAAGAATATGAATACACACATTATTATTTTGCAATAAAATTGCGTTATAAATTGTAGTCTTTTTAAAATAAATAACCCTAAAAAAAACAACAATCGTTTGCATTGTTTGTAAACAAACATGGCCGCCATTAGGCTAACCCCGATCAAGGCCCGAAAACGTCTCATCCAGACCCTCTCTGACAATGGTGTACCAGCACATCAAATCATACAAATTTCCTGGCACAAAAATGTTCAATCAATAAACAGTTACTCTTCAATTAATGAGAAACAACATCAGTCCATCAATAAATTGTTGTCAAACCCTTGTAACTCCACCGCTCTGTCCACTCATCCTCAGCCTCAGGCTGCCACCATGACGTCACAGTCTTTGTCTCATGCCGTAATTCTTCATTCTGTACATACACTGTTCTCAGGTCCAATTTATGGTGGTGTATTCCACTTCAACATCTCCGAATGACTCCTCTGTCAGTCGACCATCTGCTCCAAAGAGGCGTATTCTTCCCATTGACTCGGATTCCGACTAGAGTTATCCTTCTTGGAACTGCTGTACTCTACTGGGACCAATGACGTGTGACTGTAACACGCCTTCCACAGAACAAAATGTTGTTTTATCTTCAAACTTGTTGAGTGTCTTGACAGAAAACGTTTTCTACACGTCATTCGTGAATGAACGTGTTCAGTCGCACTTTTGATCAAATTTGAATGTTTAGCTGTTATTGACAGGTTTTGCCATGATGTGTTTCAACACTACACCGTTACCGTATTAGACAAATGTCATTCGTGATTGAACGATATTTTCAGTTGTTATTTGTTGATCAAATAAATGTTCAGCCTTATTAAGATCAACCATGTACGTAAGAGATCATTTTATCATATTAACGTATGTTATTAATTATTCCAGACATAATTCTCAGGTCCAATATATGGTTTTGTTGTATTTTAAAGCGATTTTTACGAGGCACTATTTTCCATAGCGTAGTTATGTTATTATCGCTGGAGAAGTTTGGTTTAATACGCGCATGAATACGAAGCAGCTGTTTGAAGTCCTGTCTCCGGGTGGTTTTTATTTTGTGGTTCTTTCTAAATTACATTATGGGTAATAAATAGAATAGCATATTTCCCGTAATCACTCGTACCTCGTTGGTTATTCTCTAAATATCTAACGTCTCCTCCGATGATGAGGGGCGGTGGGGTAGCCTAATGGTTAAGGAGTTCACTCGTCACGCCGAAGACCCGGGTTCGATTTCCCACATGGGTACAATGTGTGAAGCCCATTTCTGGTGTTCCCCGTCGTGATATTGCTGGAATATTGCTAAATGCGGCGTAAAACCAAACTCACTCAATTCCTGAAAAGCTAAAGCATGAATGAAGCCTGTCAGGTTCTGAATCTCTCTTCTCACATCGGCTCCTTTTCAATGTAAAAGGAACTGGTTGTTTCGATCAAAATAATAAATATTCAGTGACTAAGCGTTAGTTTATGTAGAGTCGCATGAGGCTGCCAACTCTCTGTAAGACGAGCTGTAACTGTGTACACATCTGTGTAGCCTGCCATACAGACCCTGAAACAAATACCCGTATACCCATATACCCAATGCAGCCCACGCAAGTCTAGAATGTGTGGCAAGTCTAGATTGCCACAGTTTCAGGAAATGAAGAAAGTCTCTGGGCTCCTTTTTGTTGTACTTTATCAACATAATATAAAAAACTGGGTTGTTTTTTCTGTAAAATACATGTATGTGAATTTCAGAGACTAAATGTTAGTCCAATATCTATGAAACACACTGTCATGCGAATGTGTAGCATTAACACTGAACACGAAGGTCAGGACTAGGTCTAACAACGCAGTGTTTAAATATTCATTATTCAGAAATATAAGCATTAACAAGCACGCGACAACCCGCCTGGCGTAATTCGTATCGGCTGTCGGCGGAAATGAAATAGATTCATGTTTAATCAAATTTGCCAAGTGTTTAGTTTTGACGAAGTGAGAAATGTCCACTTATAGTTTCTTTAATAACTCATCCAGGTTGAACTTCAGACAGCTTACATATACTGCTGCTGAAATGATTATATATATGCACAAGGTCTTGTAACGCCAAAAACTGCCATCAAGGTATGTACCGTCACTGACGGGGTCTTAGTGCTATAAGGATATACTAAGACCCCGTCAGTGACAGTAGATACCTTGGTGGCAGTTTTTAGTGTTACAAGCCCGTGTGGGTGCTATGTTTGAAGCCCGTTTCTTGTGTTTGCTGGAATATTACTAAAAGCGACATGAAACTAAATTTACTCACTCATTCTAACTCCTTCATTAGGGGAATGATTACACAGAAGTTGACACCCTTATATACTTAATATTGAATATTGGAGTGGTCCTTAACTTTTGTTGCTGAGTATTTATTGCCACTTTATGTGCATAACTTCTAAACGACATTCAAAAGGTTTCAGGTATGGTTCTTGTCCCTTCGTCAGGTGAAGGGCGGAGTTTGCATACAACCCGTCCTGATGTTGGTGGAATTTTGCTAAAAGTGGGGTAAAACTAAACTCACTCACTCAAAGTCAACTGTACATTGCAGTCATGGCTACAGACAGACTTGGGCACAGTTTGGGCACTCAACTTGCATACAGATCTGGCAAACGGGCGTAGCTACCATATTAAAAAAAGCCCGGGCTTACACATGATTGTTGCTAAAAAGGCTGCAAGCCCTAAATTCTGTCTAAATGTGAAGCTTTGTAACCTATCGGGCTTACACGGGGAAAAATGGCTTGCTACGCGCCTGGCAAATTACACTTAGACACATATAAGTGAAGCCAGTTGCGACAAGATTGCCGCTTAAGTGAGAGAGTGTGTACAATTTGAATTATATACTGCCCATTAAAATGTTAGACTCACTAGTGTAAATGTAGCCACTTACTTCAGTCAACTGTTCTAAACTAGATTTTGCAAATATTCCATAATGTTTAAAGATACTGTTTACACGTGAACTGATGTATTGTAAAACAAATTCGTAACGTTGAAAAGGTTATTGTCATGAGTTCAATAAATGATGAAACTCAGTGAAAATTTGTGAATTCTTAACAAAACTTTACACCAAAACGCAGCTGTTCACATGCACGATATTTGCACATACGTTTCAGTAATTTGATAATTGATCCTCGTGCAATTCATCTGCATAAAGTTTGCAGTTGGTTCCCCCAAGTTAGTGGAGAAATTCATCTTCGATGTAACCAGATATATATACATAACATATAGTGAGTGCTTTAAGTGAGTCTAAACTTTTGATGGGTAGTATATATGCAATTATACGATGGATTAAATGAATTAGTAAAGAAGACTGATTGCTAATTCCCCTATCTGTATTATTCGACAGGTGATTTCTTGCAAAACCATCATAGTCATAAAACATGAATGTTTTCTTTGCGTTGAGCGGTATACTAGTATATCATGCATGTTTTGTTGAGTGTGTTGTTAAACGCCGCACTCAGCAATATTCCAGCTATACGTCATATATGCCTGTACACACAAGGTAGCTTGGTGCGGAGCTTCAGCCGTATATCGGCAAGAAGCAGTCAGAAAGTGAAGGACGATATTAATACACGGCTATGGCCATCGTTGTTATCGGGGTCTGCTGTACTAACGCTGTGAGTGTCGTTCGAAGCGTTAGCGCAGCAAACCCTGGGAACCTGGCTGAGGCTATGGTTTCCGCAGCTGTATTTTGCATGTCTCGTGTTACCTGTCGGCGGCGGATCGTGATTTGATTTCTGTCTGTATAGTCTATAAGACATTCCCTGACTGGGTTTAATACATATCAGCGTCGATATTACATTGCGACTACGGTCAGCAGGTCCCTCTCCTGAATGCCCTGCCTTGTGGTCAATAGAGCTGGAACCCGTTCCAATGAGCGATCGTAGCTCTAACGTGACCTGTGAAGATCCGAGTTAGAATTGATCTTCAGTAACCAATGCTTATCGTAAGAGGCGACTAATGGGGTCGGGTGACTTGGCGGATACATGTCATCGTATGCTAATTGCGTAGATCGACGCTCATGATGTTGATCACGTTATTTTCTGGTCCAGACTCGATTAATTTCACACCACCGCCATATAGCTTGAATATTGCAGAGTGCTGTGTTAAACTGGGGAAGGTAGGGGTCAATTTTGTAAACACGTATTCGGGGAGAGGGAGCACTAACTCTTTAGATAAAATTTTAGGGGGGTCATTCACATTGTACATACTCCTTAACAATCATACCATTTTTTTGCGTTGCAAGTAACCGTAACTATAGTTAAAAGTAATTCCAGAAAAGCTTGGAAAATGCTTTTTGGTTTCAATATCAATATGATGAATTTGACACAAGATCAAAGCACGTATGATATATGTACGACTCTACCTAGTTGGATATTAAAGCTTAGATGAAAAAATGCACATGAGGGGGTGAATCTACAGGAGGAAATATTGACGTTTTAACAGTATTCGTAAATATTCTAAGTACGAACTGTAGTTTTGAAATACAGACTATAATTATTCATATAGTCTCAACTAATTAAATTACATAAATGAATGGGAAAAGTTTGGGTTTTTTAACATCTATATGTGAAAAGATGGAACTCTTGTAGTAGTTATATTCAAAAGGATTACGTCAAAAAGTCAATTCAAATCGCATAGATAATTTTGTTCACTTCGTGTATGAGCACTGAACTGGCAACATGCGACTTGATATCTCTGCAGAACAATAAATTTCAAGTTTATACCAGTATTTCATACTGGAGAATACAAGGGGGAAACCTCTCGTCAGCTATGACAGGGTTTACTATAGAATGTGTAAAGCCCTTAATTTGACATATAGTCAGGTTTACAAAGTTGTAAACAAATCAGTTACCTCAGGGGTCATGTCAAAATCAAAACCAGGTAGGAAACACAAACTGGATAGCTTTGATAAAGGTGTCATACGCCGTGCAGTTTATAAACTGTATGAACGCAAAATCCCACCGACGTGTGCTAAAATACAAGATGAGATCAAAGATACAATAAATGTCTCGAAAACAACACTTATTGTAGCTCTGGTAGAAATGGGGTTCAGGTACACCAAAAGGGAGATGACAGAGCTGTGTTTAGAGAAAAGTACTCAATCCTGTCCATGCGATCAGCTTATTTCAGAACAGTTGAAGAATACCGCAATTTGGGGTTTCGAATTATATACCTTGATGAAACCTGGTGTAATAAAAATCACTCAACCGATCGGGTGTGGCTTCCTTCAGATTGTTCTAAGGCACCAGTGTTACTATCAGGCAAAGGTAGACGCCTGATCATCTTACATGCTGGTAGCCGTAGCAAGGGACTGATTGGTGGATGTGAGTTTGTTTTTGAGGCCAAGAAATCTGATGGTGATTACCATAGTGAAATGAATGGGCAGGTATTTTTGGATTGGTTCGAATTTTTTCTAAGTTTTTCGATATTTTACGAGTAATCATTATGATTAGGGAATGGTACATCGTGATTACTCATATGCCATATAAGGTCGAGGTGGTATGAATGATTATATATGAATTTTGAATCTGAAATATCAACCATTATCAAATAATTGCCAAAGAGCATTTTCCAAGCATTTCTGGCCTTACTTTAGTGCCTTGTATACAAACCAATAATAGCGATTTGAAACTATGATCCTTTGTTAAACAACTTTTATCCTAATTTGAATAAAATTCTGAGATTTGAATGTTCAATTGGCAAGGTAAAATTATGAGGATTTGCAATCTTAATTTCACTTTATTCGATTTACCTTTTTGTTTAGAGTGAAATTCATCGGTACGTTTTCACTGCAAACAGACTATAAGTGTAAGTACTCACACGTACACTCACATGCATTAAATCCCATGTCACCGCATCTTGTGCCCTTGTCAAACCATGACGATCTCTCAATGTTTGAATGGGTTAATTTGACTAGCTATGAAAGTTTGAATGGCAATAAGAAGAGATGTCTACACAATATAGGGGTTGTGGGTTTGGTTTATGCGGAACACGACAAGAACATAGTATATATCCATGCTGCTTTACCATTCATTTCTTTTGGTTTAACGCCGCCTCTCTCTCCATCTCTCCCCTCTCTCTCTCTCTCTCTCGCTCTCTCTCTCTCTCTCTGTCTCTATCTATCTCTCCCTCTTTCTCTCTATCTATCTATCTCTCTCTCTATCTCTCTCTTTATCTATCTCTCCCTCTTTCTCTCTCTGTCTCACTGTCTGTCTGTCTGTCTCTCTCTCTCTCCCTCTTTCTCTCTCTTTCTCTCTCTGTCTCTCTCTGTCTCTCTCTCTATCTATCTATCTATCTATCTATCTATCTATCTATCTATCTCTCTCTCTCTCTCTCTCTCTCTCTCTCTCTCTCTCTCTCTCAGTACCCACTGACTTCTAGATAGACATGCATCATAAAATTTCAGATAACAACCAACGTATATCTTTTGAATGACATCATTCAGATTTGCTCGGGTTCCCAAATGGCCCACGCCTAGTCTCCACTTAATTCAAATAAATAGCAAAGCGCGATTACACTCTGTTTTGACGGCACGGCGTACTCAGTGGCGATACAACCACATCCTGTCGTGTTGCAATCAGCACTTCAACACACCGCTCTGAACTATGTTTACACGTACACAACGCCAGCTTGTATGTCAATCCACGACCGTGTTCCATGATACCGTGGTTGGCCGACATTTTACATAATGAGCATCACTTATGTGCTATCTGGTTTATCGTTCGACGTAATTGGGTCATTTCGGAATCAGCTCACACAGGTAGACCCTTGTTCCTGTCACCATGGAAACACAATTCTCCCCTTACAGATGCTGGATGAAATACATTAACTATTTTCCCACCTGACATTTCCATACTCTCTCTGAATGTAACTTAGATAGGCTATTTGATACATAGCACTAAAACAAATGAGTCATGTGCGGCTTGGGTGTGCAGGCAGCCGGTAGAAACGAACGTCTACAGGCAAAGTAGACAGATTCTACGCCGCTTCATCTAATTTGTATTAGTCAGGTGAGGTGAGGTGAAATTGGGTTTAACGTCGCGCTGGAGAATATTTCGCTCATATGACGACGTGCATGCGTGTGTATGTGTATGTGCGGCTGCTTGTACTAGCCCAGACTGAAGCTGGTTTTATAGTGCTAGCCCACTGAGATACCATGCCGCAGTGAAGCATGAATACCCCACTCAGACACATTATACTGACTCCGAGCCGACCAGTCCTTGTTGTACCCATTAATGCCGAGCGCCAGGCAGAGAGCAACAAGTACCATATTTTAACGTCTTTTGGTATGACGCGGTCGGGGATCGAACCCGCGACCTTCCGCTCTCGGGCGGACGCTCTAACAACTACACCACGGAGGAATTTGTATTAGTGAGTGAGTTTATTTTTACGCCGCTTTTAGCAATATTCCAGCAACATCACGGCGGGGGTCACCAGAAATGGAATCCACACATTGTACCCATGTGGGGAATCGAACCCGGGTCTTCGGCGTGACGAGCCAACGCTTTAACCACTAGGCTACCCCACCGCCCAAATTTGTATTAAGTATCACGTTTGTTTGTTTGACCCCGCGCTAAGCAATATTCAAGCTGTATGGCGGCGGTCTGTAACTTATCAAGTCTGGACCAGACAATGCAGTGATCAACACCATGAGCATTCATCTACGCAATTGGGATACGATGACATGTATCAACCAAGTCCAGCGAGCCTGACCACCCGATCGTATCAATATTACGATTAAGGCATCAAGAATTAGAACTCGCGGGAATTCAGGGTTAAAATTGTCCCAAGCAGCCAAAAGGGTACCATCATATTCCTTATTCATCATGGAATTAGGCAATGAACTCAGCTTAAATTACAGTGGAGCCAGCAATCAGTCTTTGAATTGGAAGTTTTCTTTCTTAATTGCATTGCATAAAATACAAGTATTTCCAATGTCCAGCAAGGTTAATATTATCAACAATAGATGGTATATTATATTTCTGTACAACGGGATGTACATATTATTTCGTATGACGAACATTTTGACGCTGATCTGCATAAGCCTCACAACAACCATTTGTTATACACATTTGTGATCATTTTAGAAGTATCAGTAATTACACGTTTCTTATATTAATGTTCTGGAACTACATCGAATCTGAGCTAACACGACGTAACTGCAATGTACATATGCTGGTCGAAAGAGGTGAATCGGGTGGTCAGGTGACTTGGTAGACGGCGTGCCAACGTATCAAGACGTCGAGGATGGGTGTTTAGTCACAAGAACATCTGGTCCTGACTCATTTATTTACGATTGTTAAGTGCGGCTTTTAAACAATGTTGTGTGAGAGGTAGCTATATTCCAGCTCTATTATGGACCAGGGCCTAGATTTTCGAAGCTTTCTTAGCTCTAAGATAGTCGTAAGTGCCGTGCATTAACATTAACTTACGACTATCTTAGCGCTAAGAGAGCTTCGAAAATCTAGGCCCAGGTATATATAAACAAGTGGTTGAAATCATGCAAGGTGCAAACACCCAATGGATTCCACAACCATGTTGAAAATAGAACTCAGAGAAACTTGGGAAAGGAAAACCAAGTTCTATGGATAGTCAACTTCTTTATTGCAATGAGTGCGACGTTTCGGGGTAGGTACTAACACATTTATCAAGCAAGTGGTACAAAAAGTTGAAACAAGGAGACTATATACATTGCTGCATAGTGAGTATATACAATTGACAAGCTTGATGTACATTGGATATCTAATTACTGATTTGAGCAGAGTAGGTTGATGTACAGAGTGATTGGTTGTGATTAGAGTTAAGTTTATACAATTGATGAGTTTGAAGTACAATGACTGGCTGATGGTGATAGGTAAGTAGGTTAAAGTACACTTGTGATTACAATGCACAAAAGAGGAGCGTGGAAGTTAGGGATTCGATTTTCCGAAGCTCTCTGCGCTTAAAGCGCTAAGATAGTCGTAAGTGCCATGCATTAACCTTGAATAACTTACGACTATCTTAGCGCTAAAAGAGCTTCGAAATCTAATTCAGATGGGCAAGTGAGGTATGGGTGTATTACTGGCTCTCGTCTTTGTGATTGGCCAAGAAGACTGCAGAGGAGATGAAATAACCTTCATCACGATTCATGGTGGGGTTGATGCGTTGGATTTTTATGGCTTCAAGGACTTTCCTAATCTTGTAGTCTGCTCGGTTGATTTCCAGGATGTCGATGCTGTCCCATACAGTGGCATGGTCAGGGTTGGCTTGGGTGTGGTCGGCTATGGCGGATTTGGAGTCGTTTTTCTGGACTGAAGTTTTGTGTTCTTTAATTCGTAGTGGGAGCGGGCGGGATGTTTCACCAATATAGAAGTCTCCACATTCACAACAGATCTGGTAGACTACTCCAGTGGGGTCATCTTTTGTTGCTGTTTGCCTGTGGCTTGGAGGAGGTTTTGGATGGACTTGCCTTTCTGGAACAGAACGTCTATGCTGCTTGCTGCTGAAGTAGTCGTCTTATCTCGTGGCTGACTTCTGGGACATACGGGATACTGTTATGAAGGGTGCAGATTGCCGACGGGGTGGATTATCTCTTGGGTTCTGATGACATTCTTGACTAAATTCTGGGGGTACTGATTATAATGAAAGAAGACATGACGGAGGTGGTTAGTTCCGTTTCTAGGTGTTGTATTGTCGAGCAGATGTCCTTGGCTCTTCGGGATAGGGTGGAAATAATGCCCTTCTTAACCTGTAGAGGGTGGTTGGAAGTGAAGTGGATATATTGGTCGGTATGGGTGGGTTTCCTGTAGACAGTGGTGGAAAGCTTGTTGTCTTCTTTCTGTTCTAGGACGTCGAGGAAAGGGAGTTTGTTGTCAGATTCTTCTTCCATTGTAAACTGCATACGGGGATGTTGGGAATTGAGGTGGTCGAGGAGGTGTTCAGGGTTGTCGTTAATTGGGGTTGAGAACTACAAAGGTGTCGTCTACTTTTCTGTACCAGCATATTGGAGTGATGGGGGGATGTCAACAGGGCCTTGTCTTCAAGTTTATTCATGTATATCTCAGTGATGACAAGGGAGAGAGAGGGAAACCCATGAGCAACCCATGGGTTTGCTGAAAAATCTTTTCTGACCCGGTAAAGTAGGTTGAATTGATGCAGACGTTGATGAGGCGGATTTTCTGTCAATGCTTAGATGGGTGTCTAGGTCAGGGTGGAGGTCTTGGAGTCTGGGAACATTGGTGAATAGGTCTACGACGTCTTAGCTGATTATTTTGCCAGGCTGGGTGATTGAACTGATCTTAATGCAGAATTCGGCAGAGTCGGAGACGGGGAATGTGGCTGACTTACCAAGGGGCTCGAGGAGACGGACAATGTGCTGGGCGGTGTTTTAGTGGAGGTGTTTCTGGAGCAGACTAGTAGGCGAGCCTTGATTGGGTCTTTGTGTACTTTGATGGTAGCGCAGGCGTAGGGTGGTCGTGGATGAGGAACTGTGAGCTGCTTATGAAGAGTGGGGCCTATCTCGTTGTTGTCACGGAGTTCCTTGAGTAGGGCTTTGTGGTCATGTTGGAGGCTGTTGGTCGGGTCTTTCTTCAACTGCTTATAGGTGGCGGGGTTGTTCAGGATGTTGTCGGTGAGGGTGGTGAAGGCAGTGGTGTCCATGATGACAGTGGATCTTCCCTTGGCTGCAGAGGCGATGGTGATAGCTGGGTCAGACTGAAGTTGTTTTAGGGTTACCGTGTTTGTATTAGTTAAGTTGTATTTTATTTTAACATTGGGGTTGTTTTTCATTTAAAGAGTGTTAGCTATCTGGTGTCTCAGATAGTCTACTTTACCTCCAGGTGCAAGTTGCTGCAACCCTTTCTCGACATTCGCGATGAAGGTGTCATTGTTAGGGCAAGGTGAAGGTGCAACATTCAAGCCTTTTGAAAGTTCAGCTCTGTGATCATCGCCGAGGTTCCTGCTGCTGAGATTGATTAGTTTTCTTGTGGTAGTTATCTTGTGGTATTCATCACCTAGTTGGCGTTTGGTGATAGGTCCGCTAAAAGCTCCAAACAACTGCAATAGTGCAGTGGTAAGGCGTATGCCTATCACGCTGAAGGCCGGGTTCGATCCCCGGTGGAGGCACCTAGGTTCGGGTGCCGAGGCACATTTGCGCAGTATCCTTGGACAAGATACCTACATCCAAATTGTCTCAGTTCACCCAGCTGTAAAATGGGGTCTCAGTTCACCCAGCTGTAAAATGGGTACCCGTGAATATGTGATGGCAATGTGAGTGTTTAGTTCATTGCGCCTAACAGGCAGCATGGCTGTATGATCCCCAGGGAGTTGAAAAAGTATCGGAAAGTACCATAGTTTCCTATGTAATGTACGTCGTGCCGTGAGCAGGCAATGTGTTTGGATATGAGCGCCATATAAGCAGACTATTACTTTCACAACCTAGACTATTTCCTTTGCGGTCAGACTTAAGAACAGTACCCTAGGGTTATGGCAAACTCAAGAGACCACTAATTTTAGATCGACGAGACCATACTTTGTCGAAACCATTTCCACTTAAAGACGGCCAGTGCTCAAGACAAATAGAGCATTTAGCTATATCAAACAGTTCATAATATGTGTTCGTTAATTATATCATAGTTTATTGTACCGCCACTGTTTTCATCTGCCGTATATCTCACTGACAAGGCAAGCAGGATGACCCTCTCAACTGTATTTGTGGAGAAATATGCTCCATGATATCCGCATATTGACTGATTCTTGACTGTATTTGCGTTGCGTCACTTTTATGATGATACATGGGCATTACAAAAACATTTTTAGTCATCCCAAAATCTTGGCGTTGCAACTTTCTTTCATAAAAGCTGTGCAGTTTGTGACAATGATAATAAATTGTGTTCTTTTTTTAAAACTTGTTTATTAGTACATTTAACCATCACAACTCCAAGTATCCACATGATGTAGCTTGTCAGGCTTAAAAAAAGTGAACTAAATTGCAAGTTTTTAACCATTCCACCAGTGATATGCATTCAATCATTAAACAGATGGCTTACGTTTAATCATTCAACAAGACAAACGTTTAATCATTCAAAAAATGACTTGCACTTAATCATTAAACAAGCCACATAATCAAGCACTTAATCATTAAACAAACCACATAATCAAGCACGTAATCATTAAACAAAATGACTTGCACTTAATCATTAAAACAAACCACATAATCAAGCACTTAATCATTAAACAAATGACTTACACTTAATCATTAAACAAATGACTTGCATTAATCATTAAACATAATCTTGCACTTAATCATTAAACAAACCACATAATCAAGCACTTAATCATTAAACAAGCCACATAATCAAACACAACTTGCACTTAATCATTAAACAAACCACATGATCAAGCACTTAATCATTAAACAAATGACTTGCACTTAATCATTAAACAAATGACTTGCACTTAATCATTAAACAAGCCACATAATCAAGCACTTAATCATTAAACAAGCCACATAATCAAGCACTTAATCATTAAACAAGCCACATAATCAAGCACTTAATCATTAAACAAGCCACATAATCAAGCACTTAATCATTAAACAAGCCACATAATGAAGCACTTAATCATTAAACAAATGACTTGCACTTAATCATTAAACAAATGACATAATCAAGCACTTAATCATTAAACAAATGAAGTACACTTAATCATTAAACAAATGACTTACGTTTAATCATTAAACAAACCACATAATCAAACATTTAATCATTAAAACAAAATGACTTGCACTTAATCATTAAACAAGCCACATAATCAAGCACTTAATCATTAAACAAACCACATAATCAAACACTTAATCATTAAACAAATGACTTGCACTTAATCCTTAAACAAGCCACATAATCAAGCACTTAATCATTAAACAAATGACTTGCACTTACGTTTAATCATTAAACAAAATAAGCACTTAATCATTAAACAAACCACATGATCAAGCACTTAATCATTAAACAAGCCACATAATCAAGCACTTAATCATTAAACAAACACATAATCAAGCACTTAATCATTAAACAAGCCACATAATCAAGCACTTAATCATTAAACAAGCCACATAATCAAACACTTAATCATTAAACAAGCCACATAACTTGCACTTAATCATTAAACAAACCACATAATCAAACACTTAATCATTAAACAAATGACTTGCACTTAATCCTTAAACAAGCACTTAATCATTAAACAAACCACATAATCAAACACTTAATCATTAAACAAATGACTTACACTTAATCGTATAACAACCTTATCAAGTACTAAATCATTAAGGAAATGACTTACATTTAATTATGAAAACACATAAGCCACACTTCAACAAATCACTGGCATTTAATTATTCAACATGTTACAAGCATACACTGGGTGCTCAACTAACAAACACTATCATGATTTAAGCAGCATCAATGGAAGCAATTTGAACACATGAACAAACCAAAAGATCTGGGTATACATTATATATCTCTGTAAAATATATGCCTTGTGACTAGTTAATGTTAGCTTCTGTGAAACCCCACACAGTATATTAAGTACACGTAAAACAAACCACAATAGTCTTAAGTATAGATAATGAAAATGTATGCCACATGATGGACTTGGAAGACTAAGCATTATTCATAAAAAATGAAACATGAAACTAAACTGAAGACAGTCCGTTCCTTATTGCTATGTTTGTTTAATCAAGACATAAACAACTGATGCACTTTTGTCTATTAATCGATGCCTGTTTGCATAATGCTATGACTGTGTCCCTGTGTAACTTTTGTGTTTGATTGGCATTCTAGAAGTTGCTGACCGCCTCCATGGTGTAGTGGTTAGAGCGTCCGCCCAGAGAGCAGAAGGTCGCGGGTTCGATCCCCAACCGCGTCATACCCAAAGACGTTAAAATATGGTACTTGTTGGTCCCTGCCTGGCGCTACAAGGCTCGGAGTCAGTATAATGTGTCTGAGTGGGGTATTCATGCTTCACTGCGGCATAGTATCTCAGTGAGCTAGCACTATAAAACCAGCTTCAGTCTGGGCTAGTAAAAGCAGCCGCACATACACATACACACGCATGCACGTCGTCATATGAGCGAAATATTCTCAAGCACGACGTTAAACCCAATTTCACCTCACCTCACCTAGAAGTTGGTGAGTCAACAATAGTTGTCATCCATAAAGTTGTATGTTTCATTTGTAACTTTTGTGATGGGGTTTAGGATTATTACTGATTTTTTATCGATAACTGAGCTCCGATTATTGATTTGCATATTGCACGATATAACCAGCACTACAAATGTAGCTTATTATATCCATAAAATACGAAACCCTAAATCAATCCAATCAACCCTCATACATATCAAAGTCAACATTAACTGATGATGATAGCCTTGATTATTGAGCAGGTTGCGCACAATTTACTCTTAGCAATGTTGAAAAATATCACAGGACATTTCACAGATGGTAACTATGTAGGGAAGCGAACTCAGACCTGTAGCAAGACAGTCTGACACATTAACCTCTAGGCTACCCTTTCCCAAGTACGGATGCAGAATGTGGCCAATGGATATACATTTTATGTCAGTGTACTTGTTAACATTGAGCATGTGTTTTGTACTATACTGAGAGAAACAAATAAAGGAACACAGGAAAATTCAAGCGTTCCTTTAATATTTTTCAATTTTCATCACCAGCTTTGAATAGCACTGTGGGAGGAAATCTGAAAATAAATAAAGGAATACTGCCATGAAGTGGTGTTCCTTTATTTGTTTACCTGAGTATATAAATGACAAACTTTAAATCTTTGTTGACAACCTCTGTGTTTAGGATGGATGTTACAACCTTCACATGTTTAAGTTATACTGCACAAACCTTTACATGATGATATATTAAACAAATCAGACAGTTCAATGAGACAGTCACATGCATATATCAATGTTATGCATATACAATTAATTAAATTTGATGAAATCATCAAACTGATCACAAATACTGAAAAAATATCTCTCTCCTTAATAAGTGTAAACAAAATACCCCTTTGGTCCTCATAAATATATTTTGGCTCTCAGTCTGTTGAGATAACAAAAACCAACAATAAAAACAGCGCCAAGGTACTGAAGTTCACCTTTCTAAGTTAACACATCAAGACAGAATTTATAACAAGTCATTCTGACAAGGTGTAAATTGTAACAATGACAACAATTTTTCAAATTCAGTAGGATTGACATGATGGTGCACATTTTATTTACTGACATGAAAATAACAGAAATAATAAAATACAGTTTTCCAAGTCACATGGTCTGCATATCAGCTATAAGCCCATCTGCGTAGGGAATCGCCAGTTGGCCCTTCCAGTGTTTGGTGAATAGTCAATCCAATTCTTTGTCTTATATCAAGTGAGTGAGTGAGAACGGTTTTACGAGTCTTTTGGCAATATTCCAGCAAAATCATGGCAGGGACACCAGAAATTGGCTTCACACACTGTACCCATGTGGGGAATCAAACCCGGGTCTTCGAAGTGACAAGCAAACACATTAACCACTAGGCTACCTGCTCCTTATATCAAGACTTACTGTTACTTCTGTACCTGTGATGTGGAAATAAATAGGTTTCTTTGGAGACATTTAGTACAGGAACAAGGTGAGATGGAAGGAATTATACTAAAGTATAAGAAAGGATGACGGGCTGATGAATATAATATAGGCAGTGTAGTGCAAAATAAATATTTAACTTATATTAGTACATGAAGCTTTCACCCTTTCCTTTTTCTCACAAACTTTGATTTAAGCTTTTTCTTTTTGAGTCTAAAATTGAAAGTTACAACCCGACCTGGACCTTACAGACCACAAAGGTAAAAGTACACTTCCCAGGGAGTGGAAAACTCAAGGCAAAGTATTCTTCCCAGGGAGTGGAGAACTCAAGGCAAAGCACATCTTAACCTTCACCATAGATCTACTTGTTCTGCTGTCACTGGACAATGTCTAGAGAGCCTCTTACAGAGGAATGTATGTTTAAAGTTGGCAGCTACGGAGCCAGGTCTCCAGGTTCGAGATCTGTTTCTCTACACTTGACTTGGCGGTTCCTCCGTACGCGGTATACTGGTCCACGGAGTTCTCGTAGTTCCAGACATCTGCCACATCACTCTCAAACAGAGGGCTGCCGGAATAAACATGACTGAATAAGTAAGATTGGCTGTCAATTGTTTATACAATAATAAATAATATAATCTTAATATGTGAGGTGTCAAAAGTTGCAGATGTTTTCTTACGAAATGAAACTTTACAAATGTGGTGCTGAGAAGCAGAATAAATAAGATGAATATTACATTTAAACCAACAATCATCAGATCCTGGTACGTGTAAGGGTTGCAACTCTGCACAGATTGGGGCACTTCTCAGCACTGGCTGCTTTATCCCCACATGTAAGGATAGTCAACTCACCACAGATGATTTACTGAAGAAAGTATATCTATGCATTGAAAATGTTAATAAAGACCTAAAAATGGTAATGAACAAGCCATCCATTTGAGAACAGCAAGTGAGTTTGCATGCTGTTTATACCACGCAAGCAATATTCCAGTAATATCTCCGTGGAGGACACCAAATGGGATTCATACACTAGAACCACACACTGAACCTTGGCCCATGGCGTTATGAACGAACATATTAACACCCTGACTGCCCCATCACCCCTAAAATGGAACACTGACTGACTGAGTTTTAGTTTTACGCCGCTTTTAGCAATATTCCAGCAACATCATAGCGGGGGACACCAGAAATGGGCTTCACACATTGTACCCATGTGGAGATTCGAACCCGGGTCCTCGGCGTGACGAGCCAACGCTTTAACCACTAGGCTACCCCACCGCCCCCTAAAATGGAACAAGTCCTGAGGAACTATTTCAGATAAATCTACCAGAAAATTAATTTTAATTGAACACCATATAACATGCTAATTTAAATCCTCACTACATTATTTCGTTTTGGACCAAAATGTTGCATCCATAGAAAAACGTCAATGCAGTATCAATCTTGATTATTCCTTTTGAAATTCCCCATGGCATTGATAGATATAGCTCATCAAAATCTGGTCATGCAAAAATGACAAATTCTCTGCAAAATATTCTAACAAATAAATGACAGGGTTTAACAAATAAACATTGTGTGCAACCCTCTGGAATGGTTGACATGTTTGTACCTGACAGTCTTGAGGTCGTCCAAGAGGAGTTTCTCCATGACACAACCTTTTTTCTCCGCCAGTGCCACGCAGCCTCCGGCCAGGGAGTGGGCCTCGCGGAACGGAACCTGTACAGGGAAACAGAGAATCTAACTGATATCAACGAATGATATAAAATGTATCAACTCACGAAATAATATGCATTAACTATGTCAAATGTATCAACTGACAATATCAAATGTATCAATGTATCAATTGACAATATCACTTGTATCAAATGACGATATCAAATGTATCAACTGACAATATCACTTGTATCAAATGATGATATCAAATGTATCAACTGACAATAACAAATGTATCAACTCTGATAGATAACAGTTAATACTTTTATTGCTGAGTGTTGATAATTTTGATGTCATAAGACACGGGGCTGAGATTCTAATTATCTCTTTGACTTAAGGGGCGGTGGGGTAGCCTAGTGGTTAAAGCGTTACTTTTCGTCGCTGAAGACCGGATTGATTCTGACAATATGGGTACAATGTGTATCAAGCCCATTTCTGGTGTCCCCAAATGATGCGTGATATTGCTGGAATATTGCTAAAGCGTAAAACCATACTCAGTCAGTTAGTCGGCTTTGAATTAGTTACTATGCTATCACAAGTACAATACAAAATTAAACTCTCCCCTCTTAAAAGGGTTACACTCAATGCTACTTATTAGTGTTAAGTGAAAGAGTGAGTGAGTGAGTTTAGTTTTACGCCGCTTTTAGCAATATTCCAGCAATATCACGGCGGGGGACACCAGAAATGGGCTTAACACATTGTGCCCATGTGGGGAATCGAACCCGGGTCTTCGGCGTGACGAGCGAACGCTTTAACCACTAGGCTACCCCACCGACCTAATGCAAAGCACTGTGATTCAGTTTCTGGAAGCCAGTTTCAAGTGATAAAACTGTGTTCCTCACACATCATGGTCCAGTGACATCAACAGGGTCTTGTAGTTTAACAACATATTCATCAATCTTCCAGCTATATGACATCGGTATGTAGTTAATGGAGTCTGGACCAGACAATCTAATGATTGTCATCACGACTATCGATCTTCACACCAGGTGATTGATTAGGTTTAGGACACTGATATTAATAAGAAAATGTGAAACATGGATACATTACCCCTTTTCTGACGAGGTAGTACGCCACATCCGTCGCCAGCATGTCTGAGCTGAGTGCTGCACTCATGGAATCCGGGTAGATCTACAACAAGTCAACAGTCGGATTTGTACCGCTTTCATCAATAATCCTTCAACATCACGGGGACATTCATGGGGACATCAAACCCATATCATCAGAAAATTAGCGAGAAAAGCCAATATCCTACTGCCTCAGTAAGGCTGAAGATAGATACACTTTGTCCTCAGACATGGACCTTTTCTAGACAGGGAGTTTGTTTTGGAATTCTGGAGCCATATTCATTTTCAGGTTTTCCTGAAGCAATATTCCAGAATAGTCAATATACTTTCAGGCTCAGTGCTGTTGTCAGCAATAATCTCAGTCATTTTCAGGTTTTCCTGCTGTTGTCAGCAATATCTCAGTCATTTTTAGGTTTTCCTGCTGTTGTCAGCAATATCTCAGTCATTTTCAGGTTTTCCTGCTGTTGTCAGCAATATCTCAGTCATTTTTAGGTTTTCCTGCTGTTGTCAGCAATATCTCAGTCATACTCAGCAATATCTCAGTCATTTTCAGGTTTTCCTGCTGTTGTCAGCAATATCTCAGTCATTTTCAGGTTTTCCTGCTGTTGTCAGCAATATCTCAGTCATTTTCAGGTTTTCCTGCTGTTGTCAGCAATATCTCAGTCATTTTCAGGTTTTCCTGCTGTTGTCAGCAATATCTCAGTCATTTTCAGGTTTTCCTGCTGTTGTCAGCAATATCTCAGTCATTTTCAGGTTTTCCTGCTGTTGTCAGCAATATCTCAGTCATTTTCAGGTTTTCCTGCCATTGAAGTTTTTCTTTTGCTGCAGCCATGTTCAGGTTTTTCTGCTGTTGTCAGCAATATTACAGCAATTTTCATCAAGGGTCATTCAAACTGAGTTTTGCTTGACAAATATAAGCTTCGTTCAATGCAAATGGTAACATACCTTAAGTGTAGACAGGACACCTGTCGCCACCTGCAGAATGCCAGCCAGGGTGTCATAGGTGTCGAACATTGCCTCCTTGTCTTCCTACAGCAATACAATAACATTCAGTTCAATGTGTGTACATATGAATATTTCCAGTTCAGTATGTACGAAAGCCCAGAGGGGCCAAAATGATTTTTTTAATTTTCTGTTTTAAAAATTGGTAATAACCACTTTTTTCCTTCTAATTATCACTTTTTTCTTGTAATTTCACTTAATTACCACTTTTTTCTGGTAATTACCACTTTTGAAACTAGTAATTACCACTTTTTTCTGGTAATTATCACTTTTAAAACTAGTAATTACCACTTTTTTCTGGTAATTACCACATTTTTTTACCACAACTTTGCAATACAGATACTGGTATTACATTACTTTTGATACATTTTTCTAAAAGTTTAACACCCAAATGTCATGCTTTCCAATTTAAAAAACTCACATCTTATATGACGAGCAGTTGTGCTGTACTCGATTTATTTGATATAAGGAGCAGTGTTTGACAGGCTTGAAGTTGTCAACCAGCATGTGTTCTGTACCACAATGGACTTCACTACTGGTCACTCAAGAGTTCTAGCTGGCCTGTACATTACCTGCAGGTCCTTGTTGTAGGTGCTGGGGATCCCCTTCAGGGACATCATGAACCCCGAACACTGCAACATCATCAACAATACATCACATGTGGAACTCATCACACCTGTCAGCAAGATGCAGTGTTGAGCCTGACCTGACAACCGCAGAATCCGATATACGTGGGGTAGCAATGACTTTGACTGAAGTTGTGGCTATATGTGACATGTGAAGACCTGTTAATTTTCTTTTTCTGAATGTTTGTTAATAATTTCAAAGCCCACTGAAATGTGTGTTTAATTTTATTCCATGGGTACAATGGGTCAGACAGACATTTTACAGGACCCACTGTCCTGTTATGTGAAACACTGGAACACTGCTAATGGTTGAGACCTCTATCTATCCATACAAGGAAATGTTTTTCCAATGCTAATCTTGGATCACAGAATAAGGCAGTATATGAAATAAGGCCCATCTGACTGCCAGAGACGGGACAAATTTCTGACCGATGGTCTAAATTCAAAGCTAGCCAGCCCAAAGGTCCGGTAAAATATTCAGATAACATGTTACATACATCTGAGTAAATTCACCACATCATGAAATCTATTTTACAAATTGAGCTTTACATTTACACTTGACTATCGTATCACAAGCTCAAAGCACTGCGTTGACATATGTTATCACTAAAACAGCGACACCGATCGATGCATGGAGTTTTGCAAATTGTCTGGTCTGGTTAAATCCATTTTTGGCTGGTAACATTTTGAAGTTACCAGCCCTGATGTCTGGCTGGGTGTTTGGCTTATTTCATACTGGAATATGGGCGTGACACACTAATCCCTGTTTATCACAACTTGACCCATTTAATCATTATTTCATAATGCAACACATTTCCAAGGAACTCATCGACTGAAGTAGTCATGGAAACGATGATGAGTCAGTGTTGTTTCACACCACTGTCAGCAATAATCCTGCTACAGTGATACCTGTCTAAACCAGCACAACGCACCACACGGGACCGAAATTAAATGTCGGTTTAGACAGGGTGCCGGATTAGACAGTGACAATCATTTTCCGTTGTAAAATGGCGGGACCAAAACGTTATGCCGGTTTTGACAGTGTGCCAGATTAGACAGGTGCTGGTGTTGGCAGGTTTCACTGTATATCGCTGTGGCCCGTAAATAATCAAGTCCAACTGCTGCCATAAGAAATGATCAATACCACTGTAGCACAATGACATCTTACAGATTCAAATAAATCAAATGTGTTTTTGATATCATAGGTCATAGACATCATATTTTTGTATGACATGATTAAATATCGAGATAAAAATAGAAGAAATAGGATCAAATTGGATCAGTCATCATACCATCCACCATTCTTATTGTCCGATTACTTAGGCTGAAGAAATCCTGCCAAGGAGGACAGTTGCCCAGTCCCCGTGTCCGTCACGGCCGAGGGAGCAGGGACTGACATAATTAGATAGTTGGTGCAAAACATTAATCGCTCTGGATCAGTGCCCCTTTTATTCCTAACTCACAACAGACACCATAGCATAACTACTTTTCCACATACATTTCCGAACAGTCTTCCAGATTTCCCGCGGATGAGTTCCAAACTGTCCGAGTTCTTCTTCTGGGGCATCAGGCTGCTCCCTGTGCTGTTGAAGGCAACACATGCTCACCATGTTAACAGCACATGTATCGTACATTACCTCACAGACTACATCAGTTAGCAAACCTGACACTGAATGTACATCTACAAAGTACTCACTTGAAATCATAAATACTGAAATATAATGAACATCTACAAATTTTTGCCTTGGAAACACAAGGCCAGATGTGCAACTTATCGTGTGGTTAAATATTTTTAACTGAGACATATTTGCAACACAAAAGAAGATTCATTTCTTTCTCAGAAGACAAATATTGACTAGCACATCAGCTAGTGTGGCATCCTGGTATTGGTTACAAGAAATGTGCGACAAGACATGAAGGAATGGTTCTCACAATGCTCTGGGAATGTTATCTACATGGTATCTTGATAATTCTGCATGCAATCTACTGATAACTCTGATTTAAATTATTCTGTTCTGAAAAAAACCCAAACAAAATAAACCCCCACTGATTGAATTATTTTATTCTGAAAAACCTCCACGACTGAATTACTCTATACTCTGACACTCATCCACATGACCACAGCCATCACCTTCTCGTCCCCTCATTCTGAATCATTCTGTTCTAAAACAACCTTTACCAACGGAATCATTCTCTTCCCACTAACCTGTATGCGTCTGAGAGCGTGACGAAGTTGAACTCCTTGGTGGAGTAGAGGATGAGGTCTTCCGCCCAGCGGCTGAGGTGAGTGCTGAGCAGTGAGGCCCAGAACAGGAACTCCACTGGAACATGGCCGACATAGACTCAGCACCAGATAAACAGTTGCCCAAACTTGGTGTATCTGGGGATTTCTTGCATAATTGGCTTCTAATTCAGTAATACCTTATAAGATGACCATGATTATTGGAATAAGTCACAAATTTTAGCTACCCCCTACCTTTGATATCTGATCTAATGTACAGTAAATCAAGAACACAAAATCCCAAATAAGGCAATTTAGGTGAAATGGGTCACTTCAATAAGAATCATTTTCTGTGTCTGAATTATAAGAAGTCAGGCAGAAATTCATTTCATTGTAGGAACAAGGACCACTAACCGACAAAGTCTCGGTCGCTGACCGCATCCAAACTGTTTCCTGTCACCTCCCCCAGGCCAAGTTCTGAAACAATATAACATCGATGACATCATTGACTGCAAACAATATAACATCGATGACATCATTGACTGCAGTAATGGAACACATGACCTGCTGACTCTGATCTGTTATCAGCCAATCAGGAAACAATGATTTGCTTACAATTGTGGCATAACTTGTTTTCAGTCTATGGAAAAATAAACGGAAAGGAAACAGCTTGTTTAGTTGTTTAAAATGCCACTGAATCACTTTCAGTTATACATAAGGTGTGTATTTCTTGTAACATATGTTATGTTTGGGATTACACTTTCTTAGTAAAGTACAAATTCTAGTACTTTTTTGGATTGAGCCCCATCCGGGATTGGAACCCATAACCTCAGTGTCATGCACCTAATCACCAGCACACAAAGTCAGCCGCCTAACCTGCTCAGCCATCGTGACTTCCACAAAAAAGTACTAGAATTTGTACCTTACACAGAAATGCTCCTTTTACCTTTAGCAAGGAAGTCTCTGTCCACACCGAATGGGTTCCCAGCCAGCGCCCCACTAAACAACAAGAGACAGATTGGTTCAACATCACTTTGAATCAAAACTGCACAAGCATGGTGCTGATGAACCTAAACACATCATTGGGAATTCAAATCTATACTACCCATCAAAAGTTTAGACTCACTAGTGTAAATGTAGCCACTTACTTCAGTCAACTGTTCTAAACTACATTTTGCAAAATATTCCATAAAGTTTAAAGATACTGTTTACACATGCACTGATGTATTGTAAACAAAATTGTAACACTGAAAAGATTATTGTCATGAGTTCAATAAATGATGAAATTCAGTGAAATTTGACTAATTCTTATAGTCTGTTTGCAGTGAAAACGTACCGATGAGTTTCACTTTAAACAAAAAAATAAATCGAATAAAGTGAAATTAAGATTGCGAATCCTCATAATTTTACATTGCCAATTGAACATTTAAATCTCAGAATTTTATTCAACTTAAGATAAAAGTTGTTTACCCATTTCCGGTGTCCCCCGCCGTGATATTGCTGGAATATTGCTAAAAGCGGCGTAAAACCAAACTCAGTCAGTCAGTAAAAGTTGTTTAACAAATGATCATAGTTTCAAATTGCTATTATTGGTTTGTAGTACAGGGGGGTACACACATTAAGTGAAACACCGAGAACAAGTAGGGTTGGTCTAAGTTAACGCTCATCACGCCTACCAGCACGTGCATTTGTTTCACTGTTCCAACTACTGCGCTTATCCCCTTGTAATACAACCCAATAATAGCGATGTGAATCTATGCTCGTTTGTTAAACAACTTTTATCCTAAGTTGAATAAAATTCTGAGATTTAAATGTTTAATTGGTAAGGTAAAATTATGAGTATTTCACAATCTTAATTTAACGTTATTTGATTTACATTTTTGTTTAAAGTAAAATTCATCGGTACGTTTTCACTGCAAACAGACTATAACAAAACTTTACACCAAAACGCAGCTGTTCACATGCACGATATTTGCACATGCTTTACAGCAAATTGATGCATGATCCTTGTGCAATTAATATGCATAAGCTTTGCAGTTGGTTTCCCCCAAGTTAGTGGAGAAATACATCTTCGATGTAACCATACATATATACATAACATATAGTGAGTGCTTTAAGTGAGTCTGAACTTTTGATGGGTAGAAAAGAATCAGAGCTATAAGGGACACAACTCCGTAATGCAAACTGTGGGGCCTTCCCTGTGCACCTCTGTAAGATCAGTGAAATCATTTTCAATCTCAATACAAGATGACTGTTATAATGTGTTAAAAACACGAAACGCTTCTTCATTGTTTTCACAAGAACATATAACTTAACTCTTAATTAACATATACTTTATGAAGTTAACACAATGTCAACCTGTAGGCCGACAATTATTACCCAAGTCAATGGATCAGTGTAGCTGCAGTTTCTATTCTCAACACCACTGAAAATCATACATGGACAATATTTTTATGCACTGTTTTAATAACATGGTTTACTGCAGTCCAACGATTTAGTACATAAGCATTCCCTGAAGGTCTTAAGCAACCATGTTTGTCAATGTGTCAGTCAGATGATTGCCTTGCCCTGAGTCACAATTTTTCAAACTGTCGTCACATAGCTGGAATACTGATTGTGGTTAAACAACAAATTAAGTACACAAACATATCATCTTGTACTTCAAATTAACAGCTTACTCTCTTCAGGGGAGACAACTCTTACTGACCTGCCAAGAGGCAATACTGCTGTTCTCTCTCTCAGCTGGTCTAATCTCTTCAGATCTCGCTGCAACATCCATCCATAGCTGAGCACAACACGGATGAAGAAGGGGATATAAACGTATATTAAATGAGTTGGTTTAAATGACACTTTAAACATTATTTCACTCAAGTCATGGTTTGCCAGTTTAATGAACAGGAATGCAATTCAGGAACATTTATCAGTTCATGAAAAGTATAATCATGGTCATGGTGCTGACGTAATGCTTCGACCACGTTTATAGCAATGAAACAAAAGAGGTGCACCACAAAATGTTTTGAAGACATTTACTACAGGAAAACATAGTTTCTAATACTACAACTTTTTTGCTAATTACTTCATTGCATAATAATTATTATTTTTTAAATCAAGTTACAGTAGAACACGGATATAACGAACTCCAAGGGACCACGAAATTTAGTTCGCTATATCCGGTGTTCGTTATTCACATTTGACCGCCATCTTGGATTGTAGAGATGTAGAGACACGTATATGCTGAGGCTACAAATATTTATTCTTGTACATGTACATTGACATAACATTAAAATTCTGAATTTATCATTCACAGACATTACATGTTTAACAATCACAACAATATCAACAATACGTTTGCCTGCCATAGTGACGAGAGTGAACGAAGACCTGTATACCAGTCAAGCTTTTAAACACGACATGTTTGTTTTGTTAAACACGTTAATGACCATCGCAACAATGTTGATTCGCCGCCAACAAGGTTGATGTATACCGCTAAGTGGCTGAGCTGACACTGAGTGAGTTCGCTAATCACGTCGTTAGTTGGGCTTGGGGTAGTAAATCAGTTTCGCTATAACAGTTAATTAAGCTACTCACGAAGTTCAAGTTATTCGCTGTATAATTTTAATGATATTATAAAGGACTGTTGACGGACTTTTAGATTTGTTCGCTATATCCGCTTGTACGCTTATATCCGTGTTCGCTATATCCGTGTTCTACTGTATTTTCTTTATGACTATTAGTTGATTTTTTCAGAAATTACTTTCCTAGGCCTGTTTTAGATTTACAGAGTTTTACCTTAGCAACCAGTGGCTCCATCTGATTGGCTGTGCTCTCTGTAAGTGAGTGTAACCAGGAAGTAAGATGTCAATTTCTCTGAAATATATTCAAATCCAGTTACTGGAAACATTCAATGAAAGAAAAGCAAGCATCATTTACTGGGCTTCATGTCAATATACAGATTTGTTTGTTATTTAACGCCGGACTCAGCAATATTCAGGATGAGACAATCCAGTGATCAACAGCATGAGCATCGATTCAATACAGACAGCAAAGTAAAGCATCCTCTGTACAATGCTATTACTTCACAAACACGTTTACAGTAAAGCCGTCTTCAACAACCAGTCAAGACATGGCATGGTTCAAACTAAATTAAAGCAGTGAGTGTTCTGTTTCCATAATACAAAGCCTTATTTCTCATGGAAATAATCGCACAGCTCTTCTGCCACATTAATTCACACAAAATACAAATAACTGCACAGAGCTGGGCCTCACTCAACAATATTCCAGCTATATGATAGCAGCCTTTAGATATACAAGTCTGGACCAGACAATCCAGTGATTGATATTATGAACAATAATCCATGCTCAGGGACTATGAGTGAGTGAGTGAGTGAGTTTAGTTTTATGCCACACTGAGCAATATTCCAGCTATATGGCCGGTCTGTAAATAGTCGAGTCTGGACCAGACAATCCAGTGGTCAACAGCATGAGCATCGATCTACGCAATTGGGAACCGATTACATGAGTCAACCAAGTCAGCGAGCCTGACTACCTGATCCCGTTAGTCGCCTCTTATGACAAGAATGGGTTGCTGAACATCAATTCTAACCCGGATCTTCACGGGTCTCAGGGAATATGAAGACACACTAAGTGATTCAACCAAGTCAGCAAATCTGACAACCCAAATCCATTAAGTCAGCTCTTATGACCAGGTTCCATTTCAAAACGAAATCCCCAGCACAGTTTGCTAGGGACCTATTCTAATCAGGATACACAAAAACATTCATATTTTTTCTGGGGACCTCTTCAGCACAGTTTGCTAGGGACCTATTCTAATCAGGAAACACAAAAACATGCATATTTTTTCTGGGGACCTCTTCTAACCTGGAATCTGCCCCAAATTAACCTGACATGCTACACATCAACAGACTCACAACTTGGCTCTGTTGAGGATGACACTGATGAAGTTGGTGAGGTAGGTGCGGAGCTGGAGCTGGGCGTCCCTCATCCACAACCTCATGTCGGTCGCCACCTGATCATTCCGGCTCCGACCGGTGTGAAGCTTGCCTCCTGCCGTACCGATCAACTCCTGGAACATTCACACAACCATGGACATCATCGATCAACTCCTGGAACATTCACACAACCATCATTGACTGCGCTGACATTTGAAAGAATCCTGATACAAATCTGCGGAACATCTTCACTTTAATCTTTCATAGAGTTTTCTGTCTGTGAATCAAAATCTGATTAATGACATTGAGTTTCTTTCATTGGCATCTTCCATTTTATATTTCAAACAGTTTTCTGTGAATCAAAGCTAATGAATGACCTTGAGCCTTCTCTCGTTGGCAGTGTGGATATCTTCATCCCCTGGTTTCAACTCAAACACATCTTTCTGCCACTCATCTTTCACCTGCAAATATATCCAGGGCTCGATTTAGGCATTTAGAACTTGCACTGGGCGACCTGAAACTGCTAAATGCAACCTCTTACGTATATCAACTTGCGCCCAGAGCATGTTAATATTTTGTGTTCAAAGAACACAGACTTCAGCTGGAAAACAGAATGATGAGGAACTGACGTGGAACAGTGATTCTGATTATTGTAGGAACAGTGAATGAAGGACTTACTGTTCATGAAAGTTTGGGAAGTAAGATAGCTACAGATTTCTTTTGTTATAATACTGTTCTAAAGCATCTTTACCAAAACTCTAGCATTATATAAGAGATTTTATGATTATTAAGCAGCAGGTGCAACCTTGTTTTGTTTGGTGCAACAAGGTGATTTCCTACGTTGCATTGGGTACAAGTAGGTTCCATTTCCTTAAATCGACCCCTGATATCACATCATATTTTCCTGTCTGTGGGATTATAGATTTTACAGCAATATCACAGCGCCAAAATATATTTAAAATCAGGTTAACAATTGAGGCTATACCATGCAAATCACAGGGGTGGAAATAACTTTAAAATTGCTAGTGTACTCCAGTACAGTGGCATATGTAAAATCACTTGCTCTGATAATATTTCCACTATACTGCCCGATTTTCTTTTTGTTTTTTAAATAAACAACATAATTAACATTGGAAAGACAACTGGACACTGGTACAGCGTGATATACAAATTTGCTTGCCCGACAGAAAAGAACACTGGACTGGGACGTCAGGCAATGGGTAATCAAAGGTTCATAATTCTAAATAATCAAGTAGATGAAAACACAGTCACACCAGGATTTATCTGAGATTCAAACTACGTGCCCTTGGCAGGCACAACACTTTACTTTATCACAACAACAAGATAAGATATTATCAATGCCACAATTTTCAAATGGATAATCATGAACCATTCTTCCTATAGACGATATTATCGATTTCTAGCCAGTTCTTACAGAAAACATGCTTTCAATATCAAATTTCTGCAATTTCTTGACCAGGGTTGAATTGGTTGAAACACAGTGATTTCTTATCGACATTGCTTATCTTGTACCATGTGGGTGGAAACTTTAACATTGATTTTGGTATTTCAATCAAACATGTGCTGTGATATTCCATTGATATACAACAATTTTGTTTATCCGAAGTAAAATGCCATGCTCAGCAATTTTTCAACTATATATATGGCGGTCAATATACAGTAATAGTGGTATGTCGTCAGACGACAAGGGCATGGTCACTTTGATAGACAAAGGTTGGACAGCTGCTGTGCATAGCTATATCAAGTTCACTGAAAGATTTTTGTAGTTTTATTCTTATTATACACATCCTCTTAAAGATCTTGTAAATTCATTCAACAAATCCCTGTTATCAATGTTTTTATATTGTAAATATGAAATATGTAACTTCTGGGAGAGGGCGTTCCTAAGTTGGATAACTTGTGCCCAATCCATTTCATTTTTTAATAAAATATGTTTAAAACAAAAAACAGCTGCTCACAGAATCTCTCTGTGAATGCAACAAGTAAGTTCTTGTAGGATGGGATTCGATTAGAGTTACAATTAAATATTTTTGTCTGTAATGTCTCATACTGACATACCAGTATTCATTAGACTCACAGTTTTCTACAAGTTTTCAGCATGATTTGAGTATTTAAATGTAATAATTCACATTGTGTATTATATATTACCTCCCCTAGGTCCTGTTCATAATGGGGCAGTTGGGTAGCCTAGTGGGGGTAGCCTAGTGGTTAAAGCGTTCCGCTCGTCATGCTGAAGATCCGGGTTCGATTCCCCCCATGGGTACAATGTGTGAAACCCATTTCTGGTGTCCCCCGCCGTGATATTGCTGGAATATTGCTAAGAGTGACGTAAAACTAAACTTACTCACTCCCGTCCATAAAGGGGCTGTGGGGTAGCCTAGTGGTTAAAGCGTTTGCTCATCACGCTGATGACACAGGTTCGATTTTTCCACATCAGTATAATGTGTGAAGACAATTTCTGGTCTCCCCCGCTGTGATATTGCTGGAATATTGCTAAAAGGGGTGTAAAACTCAACTCACTCACTCCTCTCCATAAAACTAATGGGCAATCTTAGTAAGATATGAACTTTATAAAATAATAAGATATGAACTTTACAAAAAGTCGAAATTTTGAATAAGTGCTAACGGATTCCTAGTTTGCAACCCTGCACGCATCCTCGATAATCTCCAGGGTATACGTTACGATCACTCTCCACTATACCCTGTGCTTGGCCTGATGATTTTATTACCTCCCTAAGCCGATTATCGAGGATGCCCTGAGTGATTAGTTTAAGATCCTATAAATATCCATGACACACACCAACAGTCATCCATCCTTCAGTGTGTAAACGTCACCTTCTCCAAGCCATCCAAGATGGAGTCCCTCTCTGCTGCTGTCACAATGCCCACCTTCTCCAGCGCCTTCACAGTATGCCTGACTTCCCTGAAACACACGCGGCATCTTGTAAAGACGAAACCATCTGTAAAATTACCAATTTCCTGTTATGGGATTCAAACACGGACCTTATCCATGCCTGGATGCCCTGTTTACATGACCAAGGTTAAGCCTGTAAGCAAGCTGATTAGGTAAGGATGACATCTATGGGATGACTCTGCACCCAGGTACATACTCCCTACCTCAAGGCACCCTCCTAAGCCATTTTGTTAGGTACTGAGAGCTATTTAACTCAAATTTAGCAAAATCATGCTCTGCTAATCATAAAAATAATTCTGTGTGAAACACTGTATTGACTTGAAGTATATTCAGTATTTGTTTAACCAAAGAACCCCACTTGGAGAATGTTTTTATGAAGAGATTTTTTTCAGGTTTCAGCAAATTTTAAGAGGCTTTTTTCATTTATTGGTTTCCACTAAATATAAAATTTAAAAAACAAGATTTCAAACAAATGGTTCTAGAAACAGTGTAACACTTTGGAAAAAGCTCTTTCACTGAAACAAATGTTGAGATCTAGATTCATATAAACTGTGGGCGTCTCGGGGATTAAATAATAAATAAATATCATAATTACATAGTGGGTTGGGTACTTGGGTGGGCGGCTGACGTAGTACCTACCTTTGTGGTCATATCTGTATAAACTTTCGCACATGCCGACCTCGTGTCTGGGGAGACATGACGATGTCACACTTCTTGCATGTTCAGCAGAGATGCAAAGATCGTGTGCATTTGCTGAATTTCGGATTTCCCCAGTCACGTGGCCCGGTGTGGCTACATAAGTCAGTCGTCCAATACCCGCATCGGGTAAGTCAATCTACGACCTCGTGTCTTGAGCCAACACCAACTAATAAGTTTCCACATATTGTTTATTGTTTTGGGGATATCGTATTGATTTAGTGGTAGTTTTGGGAGGGGGAGAAATAGTGTAGGAATAAGTAGGTTTTATCTTGTTATTTTCGGGAGTAGGTAAAAGGGGTGGACGTAATCAGAAGTTAACAGAGTTTAAGTAGGATTTAGGTAGGCAGGGAAGTTTGTTCATTTCTCAACATTTGTTTTGACCTAAATTCCTTATACATCTTGTTTACTAAACAAGAATGGAAACGAATACTCTCTTTGTTTTGACTTTAATTGAGCTAAAGTTGGGAAACCCATCAGGAATCATTTATACAGAACCTGCAGACAAGAAATACTGACCACGCAAAGAGGCCAATTATAAAACACAAAGCAAAGCATATTACTTCAGTAGCCAACTGCAGAGGTACAGATAAGCTGCGTATCTGTGTAAATTACGAAAAAATGTATGTGAAAACTCAATTCCTATCAAGTCTAATGCGTACAAGTATGCTTGAACTTTTGTAAATACTCAATAAATTTGATATTACATGCGTACACACAAAAATGTGATAGAGATTACCGAGGACAGATCAAATAACTGAGGTATATTGAGAGATTCTATTTCCGCACATGAACTTGGCAACTTGCAGTCTTATTGTTTCTCATATTACAGATCAAATACAAATAACAAACACGTAAACCAACATTTAAACTGTGTTATTTTTACAATTAATGGAAAATGGCAAAATACCCAATTGAGTTTGAGTGAGGTGGGTACAATTTATTTGGTTACTCTAAGGAAAACTAGGATACCCAATTGAGATAAACACAAGCGAGTACATAACTCAACCAAAAAGTTATCTGTAGCTCTGCAACTGACACTTGTCGCACATCTGCATCGTTCTACTGTCACTGGGCGTCTGTTTTACATCTCCCACGCGCTAGGCGCCTATTACATAAACAAATACAGACAAAAACCCTTGTGTCAAAGTTGAAGTGATGTACATAGATTCCAGGAGTTATCCGAGGTTCGACATAACCACAGAATGATGAATATATACGTGAGGTATACACATAGATCAAGCCTTTACTTTGAGGCAACCGTATGTTGAACACCTCAAACTTTGGCACAATGGTGTATATGGGTGACTATTGAGGAGGAAACAACTATTGCGATAGTCTATTGCAACATGCTACTGCGATAATGATAGTCTATTGCCACCAAAAATTGCAATACTATTGCCATAGTTTTTTTTCTCCTTGAATTGTCTCCTCATTTCCCAAATGAATGTATAGTTTATATAAAATATAAACAAATTGAAGTAGTTTCAGTCTCTTCTAATAACTGACAAGAAACTTGAAACCCAGATCAAGTAACAGTTAACACAAACTCAATGAAGCTGCAAGTCTGCACCCAAACACCTTGTATTTTGCGCTGCGCATTTATCAACAGAAGTTAATTACTAAACTATCAATAGTCACACATACTATCAATGCATTGATAGTTTTTCATTTCTATCGATTAATTGTTATCGGAGACTCAACAGTTGAATCCATCGATAGTTTGATGCATCGTTACAGCCCTGATGGTGTATGACTATATAGTCAAGCTGGCATCCTGATCAAGATTAGATTTAGACGATAAGTACCTCAATGTCTGCCTTCCCCTCAAGATTAGATTTAGACGATAAGTACCTCAATGTCTGCCTTCCACATCCTCTTGTCATAGGAGATAGAGGCGTTGAACTTCTCCATGATCGGGTCTGTTGCTCCGGTAAACCGGCCACCCCACAGCTTATTCCCCTGGTGGTTCAAACATAAAGTTGATAAATACAAACAACAATGTGTAACTTTGATTCTCTAGACTATTTTAGCTTCACAACGGTGTTAGTAAGTGAGTGAGTGAGTGAGTGAGTTTAGTTTTACGCCGCACTCAGCAATATTCCAGCTATATAGCGGCGCTGCGGTCTGTAAATCTGGACCAGACAATCCAGTGATCAACATCATGAACATCGATGTGTGTAATTGGGAACTGATGACATGTGTCAACCAAGTCAGCGAGCCTGACCACCCAATCCCGTTAGTCGCCTCTTACGACAAGCATAGTCGCCTTTTGTGGCAAGCATGGGTTGCTGAAGACCTATTCTACCCCGGATCTTTATGGGTCACAACGGTGTTAGAATCTACAGCGAAATTTTCGCTCTGTGCACTAAACAAGAAGTTGTTATCCGCAAAGTTGTATGCTTCTAAACCTGCTGCAGCCTAGCATCTGTCACAAAGTAGACATAACTGCATCTTCACTGGCCACTTAATCTTCAACATGAATCACCCTATGTGTGTTTAATTAAGAAACTAAAATAAACCTTCAAAAAACAGTCTGAACAGTGTATATATATGTGCATATATGTTTTTAATTTTGCATTTAAAATTTTCAATTTTACAAGCTTTGCACACAATGTGTCAAGTGATGCTGCACAGTGATATTGCAAGAATATTGATAAAGGTGGAGCAAAACCTTACTCACTCACCCATCCACGCACCTACTCACTCACTCACTACTGCAATCAGCCAGCCTTTGTCCAGCCAGTCCTCAAATATGACCTCTCAAATGTGATTATACCGTGACCTTCATTCAATTACCTATCCACTTAAAATCCATGTGTTAATGCATGTATCGAAGTCAACGATATGAACCACCCAATACACTATTTATCTATTTTGAGACACCATCAGTGAATACACACCTCTCCAGCTCCTTCTTGCTTTGAGTCCGACATCACGGATGTTCCTCAGTTTCTGTAAAACACAACACACAACAAGCTGACAATACGGTTTATATTCAAGGACAGAAATGATTACCTGTAGTTATACATTGTGTTGTGTGTATCATATTTCACGGTCATGAAACAAAATGCTAAATCATTCGCCAATATTTTTAAAGCATGCAAAATAAACCAGCCCTGAGCATAAAAACACAAACTGTTCTGTAGCAACAGCTTACTGTTAACAGAGACCATATAATAGTCTATTATATGGTCTCTGCTGTTAACCAGTCCAAAATAAACTGTGTTTGTGCTATAACTGTACTGCATCTGTGTTGCAACATTAGTGTTGGGAACTGGTTAAAATCTAACAATTGATGATTGGTTCATTACAACTGATCAATCATTGAAAAAAATTGGTTAGCGTGATTTATCAAATTCTCCTGTTTATGTTTGTTAATGCACAAAAAATATAGAAAAAACATGTACTTCTTTCGGTGTGTTTTTTGCAAATTGCACAAAATGCATTTACAATTTTCACATCTTTACAGGAGGACTAGCATGTTAGGAACATAAATTTCCTGGAATCTTTAAGATAATTTCAATCATGACAAGGAACGAGCTTGTAGTACTTATGAAATGTAACAGACAAAACCAACCTTATGAAAAATGTTGTTAATGCAAACAAGTGTGCCAAAATTGTTTGTGTTCGATTATGAGAAAACATGATCGATTGCTTGGTCGTTTAGTCATTGCAACCAATCTTCGACTATTTCAATTAATCGGACCACCACTAGGCAACATACATCAATATCTGAAGGGGCATATTGTAAATCATGCAAGCTTTCTTTAACTGTATTTGACCTCTAAGTTCATTTGTTGTTTAAAACACACTCAGCAATATTCCAGCCATATGGCGGCGGTCTGTAAATAATCAAGTCTGGACCATACAATCCAGTGATCAAAAGCATGAACATCGATCTACGCAAATGAGATACAATGTCAAGTGTCAATCAAGTCAGCAAGCTTGATCACCCAATCCCATTAGTTGCCTCTTCGGACAAGCATGGGTTGAGGAATACCAAATCTAATCTGGCTCTTCACGGGTTGGACGTCTAAGTATAACAGTACATATTAACATATTATTGTGAGCATGTATTTACTACTCATTAAAGCAAGTGTTCTGGCTCACATTAATACATTGGCATATTTCTATTCAAACTTATCAGAATACACGGTCAGATTCACATCACATTCACAGAGTGAGTGAGGAAGTTTAGTTTTATGCCGCTTTACCAATATTCCACCAATATCATGGCGGGGGACACCTGAAATGAGCATCACACAGTACACCCATGTGGGGAATCAAACTCGAGTGACGAGCGAACGCTTTAACCACTAGGCAGGCCCCACCACCCCCGGAAAAATAACAACCACAAATATAAAATGTCAATTCCATTGCAAAATCAACTAGATTTTCCCCTGAAAATGTATCTTGTTGGGCATAAGGGCAAAACAGCATTGAAAACTAAATACAGGTGGATCTTAGAAAATATGCAACAACACCAGGTGTTTGTGAAAAGGGTGTTCTATAGGGATAGCCAACAATGAACAATGTAATCAAGCTTTAGATTTAGACATGTCTTCAACTACTGTGTCAAGTGTGGATGATAGAGCTGTCAACATGGTCATGTTAAGGTGATATTCTGTTCACGCACAAGTGTCCAGGAAATATTTTCGAAGCTCTCTTCATGTTAAGATGGGGACAGTCCAGTTTTTTCTGTCCATACATATCACATTGTACTTAAAAGTTGATATTCAATCTTAGCTCTAAGATTTAAAAATCAACAAGAAAAACGGCTGGTATAGTGGAAAAAGCCTCAGGCAAGTGATTTTACATGTGCCACTGTACCCGTACACTAGATATTAGAGTTATGAATCCACCCATGGGTACAAGGTGAAATTGGGTTTACATTTCAAGTGAGAATCCCGCTCATATTGTGATGTCTTCATGTTAAGATGGTCATAAGTGCCATACATTAACATTAACTTAATAACTTATGACTGTCTTAGCTCTAAGAGAGTTTCGAAAATCTTGTCCCTGTACAGTAACAGCTGTCGTGGTGATAACAGAACACCGCCATATAAATGAAATATTGCTGAGTGTGGCGTTAAAACAACAATCAATCAATAACGGTAACTCTGTTACCAAACACATGGAACCTGTGCAATCTTTCATAGCAGTCTGCCTGTTGAACAACTCTCATATCGAACTTTCTGCTTTTGATTTCATACAAGTTAGATCACATTTACACTAATCTGGTGATGCATAAATTCAACTATGTACAGTATGTACAATGAATGTACAGGAAAAATCTACGATTACAAGTTAATATTTAATAAATTTATAGTCACTTTAACACTGTATTCAATACCATTATGCCTCTTCCTCTTTATTGGTATCTCAGAATGACAACACATTAGCCTCCATAAAGCCAAGATATTACATTGGTTAGAATCATATTTACATGAACTGGGAATATGGCCCCATGGACAGGTCTTGTTAACCAATGTTCATGCAGTTTGTCTTAATTATTTCACTGAGCAAGTCTAATAACTAAGTAGTCCTGGGTGCCATTGTACAAAACAACTTTAGTGCTAAGTTTAGCTTATCTCTTAAGGCTAACCTTAGTCACTAAGTTCAGCCTTAGGCACTAAGTTCAGCCTTAGTAAAGGTTGTTTTGAACAACGGCACCCTGGGATTTGTCTTGGGTTCCAAACCAACTGCCCTTCACTGCCAAATTTGGAAAAAATAGTCAGTCTGTTTAAAATTTGGAAGTTTTTAATGTTCGTATTTTCAGATGTATTTTGACATTGTAACATGTTATATTTGGTATTACACTTTCTTAGTAAAGTACAGATTCTAGTACTTTTGTTGGGTTGAGTCCCATCCGGGATTTGAACCCACACCCTCAGAGTCAGGCACCTAATCGCCAGAACACAAAGTCAGATGCCTAAACCGATCAGCCATGGTAGAATCTGAACTTTACTAAGAAAGTGTAATCCCAAATATAAAATATGTTACATTTGACCACTTTCTAAATGGCATTGTGTATTTTATATTTTGACCTTGTGTTGCAATATTACAATCAATGCAATAATGTAAAATTCAACCACCTCGTCTTAAATGGTTCTGTTATAAGTGGAATAATCGACCTCCACTAAACCATCTGCGACCACATTTGTTAAACATGAACTGTTTATTCACATGAACTATTTAAGTCCGATTCAGCAGTTTTACTGACAGGTGCTGTAAATATGGTTCTGATGAGCTGTCTATGTCCAAAATAGATTACAACCACCCAATATAGTTTGAATTACAAAAATACATAAAACAACGAGAGTACAACTGTCGGCATAACTTCCAAATGTGTCCTTTTCTACTTGCATACATGTACTTCTTCATTAGTTTTTATTCACACAGTGAACTCTACTTCAGTGAATATTGCATGTACTGCTTCTTCTTTCATTGTTTACCCATGAAGGTCCGGGTTAGAATATTGGCCTTCAGTAACCCATGCTTGTCGTAAGAGGCAACTAACGGGATCGGGTGGTCAGGCTCACTGACTTGGTTGACATATGTCATCGGTTCCCATTGCTAAGATCGATGCTCGTGCTGTTGATCACTGGATTGTCTGGTCCAGACTCGATTATTTACAGACTGTCATATAGCTGGAATATTGCTGAGTGCAGCATAAAACTAAACTCACTCACTCACACACTCTTTATTGTTAATTGGACATGTGACTGGGACATTCTTACACATATTGAATTCATATTAACAATTAGTCTTGGGAATTGGTTAAAATCTTATAATTGATGATTCGTTCATTGTAACAGATCAATCATTGAAAAAATTGGTTAGCATCATTTTTCAGATTTTCCTATTCAGGTTGTTATTGCAGATAAGTATAACATGATACAACTTGCTACTTTAAAGTGATGACTAATATATCATGAATATAAACTTCCTGGAGTCTTCAACAAATATTCAGTCATGACTTTTCAGTTAGTGAAGTGAGTATTCTAACAACTAAACACGTTTTCAGGCCCTGACAACCTTGGCGATATGTTCCATCGTCAAGTGTTTCAAAGACTAAACCAGTAGAGGGGTAGAAAAAAGACGATCCAGTCCTCATTCCTCCACCTAAGCATTTGTTTATCTCATGATGTCCCTATCACTAATAGGGGCACCTTATCAGTTCCAGTCTGATTAGCACAGACAGTGATTTCTGTAAAATCACTAATCTGCCTTTGAACTCACCCGTCAATGGCGGAAAGGTGTGAGCTGCGCTTGGTTTGTTAATTTGATCAGTTTGCTACACCAATCAACTTCTCATTGACTGACTTCTCGGCTTATGTATACAAGATTGCTGTTGTTTGAATCGCATGGGACCAAATTTCCTTCTCGAGTCATCGCGGGTGTATTTATGAGACGAATATCGCGTGTAACCGTATTCAAATGATGACAACTATAACAGGGAATGGTCGGACCGACAGGTACTTCGAAAGTTATGCATAATATCTCGAGACACCAGCATTCGACTCCATCGATTTGACTGTAGTTCCAAAATCATTTGTGTTTGATTATGAGAAAATGTGATCGATTGCTTGGTCATTTAGTCACTGCAACCAATCTTCGATTATTTCAATTCATCGGAACACCACTACCAGCTTCAATTTGGTGATTTAGCATAATGCAATATTCATTCATTCCATATGTTACAAAGTGCAACCTAGATTATTTGTCTAACTTTTTTCAGTGCAAGTCAAAAAGCGAGTAGGTAAACTGCTGAATATAAACATCTAAATAATATCAATAGCATATTTATGGATATTACACATTGATTTTAGAAACATGTGCAACTGGAAATGACTGGTGCAACTAGTCATTTTTATCTTAGGTTGCACCCCATGTAAGTCATGTTAACATCAATTAAATCGAGCCCTGACTATTTGTAAGAATAATTTTAAAATATTTTTATGTGCAAATTGCAAGATTCATTCATTCCATATGCTACAAACTGCACAACAACAGATACAAATTAGAAAAGTGATTTTTTTTCTCAGTTCCAGTTTAAAACGAATGGTATTTCACCTTGTGGTGAAAGCACATAAATCATATCATAAAATCAGCCTAGACTGTGATAAAACATTTCCCTAACAACAACACATACGAATCAAACAGAACAATACTAACACTTACAGAATATCTGTGAACTTCGTACCCGAGTCTGCTGTCTGTTGTAAATGTCTCAGACAGAAGCAAGTGCCCCTTTCTGTTCTATATGTGGAATGTCAACATGTTTGACTGAAAATCAATGGCCGATATTGGCTGTAACTGTGTGATGTGACTTTACACGAGCAGTAATGAAGGATAAATCAACTTGCAGCTCTGCCAAATATGTAAATACGATCATATTACCCTACAACAGGAAATAATCAATGCATGATTTTACCAATAAGTAGGACCGTCCCCATGCACTAACATCCACACCAGTAACCTCCCTTTGAATTTATGGCAACACTTATAGGTTACACACCACCAAATGTTTTCCCATAGACTTCTATAGTAACCTTATAATTTAAAAAAAAATAGACATGCTATCAACAGCCATTCCATGTACACATGGGTACACTCTGGCCTTTAAACTACAATAAAACACAATATCTGGCCAACTTGTCCGGCTCGTTTTGCGAGCACAGGAAGCGGAACACATCAACCCCAGTTCCGCACCAAATGTCACCTACTGGAAAATATCTGTACACACAATAAGCGTAAGTGATGGTGATAAAAATGACAGCACTAAATACTTAAAATTGTTGCCAGTTTTAATTACTGGTTGGATGTGCTTTTAAAAAACAATCATCTTACACTATTTCATCCAATCACAGCTGTCACATGTCTCTGTCTCTCTTGACTTGTGTACATACGGACCGGTTCAGTGAGCAAGCGATACTGATTTAGTGTAGTGGAACCTATATTAACCTGAGTGAACCTGAATTGAAAATAACACCTACAACAGTATTTGATTCTGCATGAGTCAGCTTTGTCCCATGCTTGACGCTTTGTAAAATACAGAAGGGCTTGTAATAATTTAATACTGAAGAGAATGGCTTACTAATGAAATGAATTGATATTGCTTTATGCCGCATCAGCAATTTTCCAGCTATTCAAGATGAGAACCATCGAGAACCATCGTAAAAGTGGGACATCAAATATCATCATCATCATCACATATCACAGGTTAGTACAAAACTGACAATTTTGCTAAAAGTAACATGTTCTAATAAAGATCAAAATCTTTCAAAAATGATAAAATCTTATTGCTATGAACTAGTGGTGTTTCGATTAATTGAAATAATCGAAGATTGGTCGCAGTGACCAAACGACCAAGCAATCGATCATAATTTCTCATAATCGAACATCAACGATTTTGGAACGACTGTTTTAGTCTTTGAGAAACTTGACAATGGAACATATCATTGAAGTTGTCAGGGCCTGAAAACGTGTTTAATTCTTAGAAAACTCACTTTACTAACTGAAAAGCCATGACTGAATATTTCTCTAAGACTCAAGGAAGTTTATGTTCATGATATATTAGTCATCACTTTAAAGTAGCAAGTTGCATCATGTTATACATATCTGCAATAACAACCTGGATAGGAAAATCTGAAAAATGACGCTAACCAATTTTTTTCGATGATTGTTTGTTGGTAATGAAGCAATCATCAATTGTGAGATTTTAACCAATTCCCAACACTACTATGAACTTGAGTAAAAATATTGTCCTTAAGTAGAAACATTAAAATATGTTTGATTTATCAATGCAGTATCCACAGAATCTAAAAGTACGACTTAGGGATAGAAACACCTTTTTTCTAAGTGTGCCTTAGGGCACCAGACAAATATTTTAGGTGTGCCTTTCAGAAATGAAGGAAATTAAGGAAAGAAAGAGTTAACATGCTTACTAATAACTTCACAACTCTTGAGCAGATATGTTCATTCAAAACATTTGCAACAAGTTAGTCTGTATCGCACTCCCTAAACCATATTATTTTCCCATCCACCCAGCCCTGTCTGTAATGAAAACACCTCTAAATGAATCAACTCTAGATTTCATTCTGAATCTCTTAACACACTGGGGCTCCTTATCAACTTAAATGAAGTCATGTCTTTCTATATTTGAAGACAAGCAATTTCAGGTGTTAACCATTCTCTTCCCACAGAGGTTACTTGTCATATCTTCCTACGAACCTCTGTTCTAATACGGCCCTTTCATGGGTGTTCAGGATTCGTCATTGGTTGCAATCAGATTTAGTTGTGCAATCAGCGACGTTGTTTCAAAAGTGATCATTCGCAAGGCCTCGGTAATTTCCGTATGCTTCGGGAAAACTAGAACCTCTTCCCCTGCGCGATGCGCAAACGTTTCTTCTAGACAGAACTCAGTCATGTAATGGCGGATCAATGGCATCTCCATCGCCCTCGTTGACAACGGACAAGCTATCTATTAAATGTCTTGCCTGAAAGTTACAAGCCCACAAAACAATTCACTAGCCTCAAATTTGAATGTAGAAACTCAGCAAAAGATTACAAAAAGGTAAACTACCATCAAAAACAAATAAGAAAACACTATGATGATGTCTAATATGCTTAAATAACTTGATTTGAAAGTGTATTATAACTTAACAATTCGGAGAAAGTGATATATTTACAAAATGACCCCATGAAAATTCATAACCAGTCGGGCCAGTGACTGTGGACATTTACTGGCCCAACTACATTTTTACTAGAGACTGGCTAGCGGGCCAGTGGCTATTTCTGCACACTGCCTCCTGGACTAGTTCTGGGCATGATCTAGACTAAGGTTTAGTCTCTGAATATATATAATTTTGATAGTAACAAACAAGCCCATTTAAATTGAAAAGGAGCCCCAGGGAGACCAGAGATTCAGATCCTGAGGAAATCTAGACTTGCTTTATTTAGGGCTTTAGCACTTCAGACAGGACTTGGCAGTAGGTAAAATAATGTGGTTCAGGGACTGTGAGACAGGCTAGGCATGATCCAGAAGTCGGCCTTCAGGCTTAGGACATGCAGGCCTAGATTTTCGAAGCTCTCTTAGCACTAGGATAGTCGTAAGTTAATGTTAATGTATGGCACTTACGACTATCTTAGCGCAAAGAGAGCTTCGAAAAACTAGGCCCTGGGCACTTGCAGACTGGTAAGTCAAGGACGTTCAATATGCCGAATACATTACGTGTAATTCAAACCGTACTGTATATATTGATGTAGGTCTTCATAAACTTGTATTACAATATTCAGACATGTGACAGCTAACAGAAAACAGTGCTGTATCACTGTAGCTAACCTGGATATAAAGTCATCAGTTTAGAAACCAAAGACAGCCAATGAACCAAAGTTGCTGTCAACTTTCATCTTTAAATATTTCCTTCATATGGATTCTTGAATCAACTCCCTCAGTGTCACAGTACACGTGAAGATCCATGTTTGATTTAGCCTTCAGCAACCCATGCTTGTCGTAAGTGGCGACTAACGGGATCGGGTGATCAGGCTCGTTGACTTGATTGACACAAGTCATCATACCCCAGATGAGTAGATCAATGCTCATGCTGTTGATCACTGGATTGTCTGGTCCAGACTTGATTATTTACAGATTGCCATCATATATAGTTGGAATATTGCTGAGTGCAGCGTTACATTCCGTTTCGCTCAAAAGCGGACAAATGAATTGCAATTTAACTCGAAAACTAATAAAAATAAAATACTCAATGAAACCCTGATCATAATCAAAACATCAGACCAACTCTGTGAGGTTTTCACAGAATTTATGTCCTAAAAATTAAAAAGTTGTTTCACAAACTATCATCAAAATATTGACACAGTTTACTATTTGTTACGAGGGAGGAGTGCAGAGAAAGGGACAGCCATGTGTTCAAGAAGAACGTGCACAAGTGCCGACAAAGGTATTGATTCATTAACCTGTGCTGTGTCATATCCATCCTTTCTCGCACACCTGGGGGATGATTAGTGTTGGAGCTCATCTTCAGCCTATCATGCTTGTCATTAGTGACTAGCAGGATCAGCTGGTCACATTCTGTCACCAAGTGACCAAGTCACTGAGCATGACCAGCTCCTGTTAGTCGCTAATGACAGGCATGAGAGGCTAAAGATGAATTCCAACACAAATCATCACAGTAGGGCTGCCACGATTCACCCAGACCTCGATTCGATTCGATTTTCAATACTGAGCCCTCAATTCGATCATTTTCGATACGATTCTTCATACAAGTAAAACATCAGATTTCATTTAACTCTCAGAGTTTATTAAACAAAACATATCACACTGAAACGTTTTCCCAAGATTTGACTAGGAAATCAGGAATGTAAATTGACGTAGCGTAAAATCCATCGTCAACTTGGCGATGTCTACTAGCATCAATTCCCATATGATCATTAGCCCAGCGTCGACCAATCATGTTAAACCCTTATTTTAACGCTCAAAACCGCTTCGAGTCAAATGACGTTCTCGCTGTTTGGAAATATTTAAATAGATATTCAAATATCGAATCGGAATAGTGATAATGGTTATCGAAAATCGAAACTAAGGTGTCAGATTCAATTTCGATGAATCGAACCGAATCGTTACAGCCCTACATCACAGATGAATAATATTCACTTTTTCCTTACTCATACAATGCAGGCATCACCTTTACATAAACACTTCTCCAGTAGGTAATGCACACTCGTCTCAGTAATTGCATGTGACACATGGATCGTAACTTTGACCTTATGAGACATCAGACTCATTTGTAAAGAATGTATTGGGAAAAGCTATGCTCTATTTGTGAACACAGGGTGATGTATATTTCATGCACTGTGACGCTAGTAAATTACATTTGTGAATGCAGCTTTGTCGAGACAGGCAGCTTTTAAACCCAATTGGCAAACTATTTCACTTGACAGTCTAACTGTCTAGCTTGAATTTTTCAGAATATGACTATAATCATAAGTTTGAGCCATTATTGCACTTGAAACAACTATATTTTTCCTTCAAGCATGCTGAACACGTCTCTCTTCTCATCTTGGGGGAGGTGGAATAGCCCAGTATTTAAAGTGTTCACTCATCACGTCGAAGACCTGGGTTTGATTCCCCACATGGGTACAATGTGTGAAGCCCATTTTGGGTGTCCCCTGCCTTGATATTGCTGGAATATTGCTAAAAGCTGCGTAAAACGCACTCACTAACTCTTCGCTTCCTGTATCAAATAATGTACATCTGATAAGTACAGACTGTTTCATGCTTTCTAAGTACAGGATATTCATGCTTTGTTGCCCGATGATGACTCACACAGTTTGTACAATTTCCATCACCAAGTCCTTTTTTGCTGAACATTTATTGTCAGCATCTGTTGTTTAATAATTCACGACTGGGATCTGTCAACTGTGTGTTCATAACAGAATGTATCGGTGCAATAAAGCAATCTGATAAACTTGGTATCCAAACCAGATAAATATGCAAATTAGGTCAATACACAAACTACTTTCACAAAACTCCAAACATGCCATGTGAATCCTAAAACGTTAACATTTCATTGATGACATCATCACGAGTTTACAGGGGCAAACATGGTGCACCGTTAAGTATTCTTAGGATTCTCGTTCGATTCTCTTCACATAAATTCACGTACGATTTGCTTCTTTTCTTAGAGTAATTTTAAGAATGACATTATATGATAAAGAGATTATAAATCTCGTGTTTCCATATCATTAATATCATATATTAGGAAAAAGTAATATGTGTTATGCTGGCATTTTATTCCTAATATATGATATTAATGATATGGAAATACTCTCGGTTAATAATCTCTATACACAGCTGACAACCAGGCGATATGATGATTGCTGCTATAAAGGTTATTACACAGACAGGTGTGTCATACCAGTTTTACAACCAAGTATCCAGTTTCTTGTATTTCCAAGCTGAGAGCGACGGCAATACATGAATTATTAAATGAGTTTGGATAAGTCAGTCTGACATGTATCCTAGCGTAAGATTTTCATGACTATGCATCATTTCTTAATCATCTGGACATTTAGAAAAATGCACAGACACATCTTACAAACACACAAGTGTTGAATGATGTCATCCATCTTCAGCTATGGCATTGTTTCTGGTGTCATGTTATTATATTCTGACGTGAGTGAGTAACATTGAATAAGCCAACAATGAGTGAGTGAGATGACACTAACAGTAGTGAGTATCTGAGTGAGTGAGTGAGTGAGTGAGTGAGTGAGTGAGTGAGTGGTGAGTGAGTGAGTGAGTGAGTGAGTGAGTGAGTGTGAGTGAGTGAGTTAGTGAGTGAGCTAGCTAGGTGGGTTGGGTTGGGTGGGTGAGTGAGTGGGGTTTTACACCACTTTTAGCAATATTCCAGCAATATCAGGGCGGGGGACACCAGAAATGGGCTTCACACATTATACCCATGTGGGGAATAGAACCCGGGTCCTCGGCATGACGATGAAGTGATACCAGCAATAACTAGTACACATATAATTGTTTACACTTCTAACTGTAGGTAAATATTAGTGCAAAACTGAAGAAGATACACAATAAATGTTTGTCTTGGTTGTGAGATCCCTGGGTGGAATAAGTGTTGAGAAAATGTACTTTTTAAGTAACATCTGCGAAGTGAGTGAGTGAGTTTTGATTAACACTGTTTTTGCCAGTATTCATATATATATCCTCACGAAGCCTAAAGTGATGCAGGTCTCACAGGTTTACCAAGTTGGCAATGCATGATATAATGATATAATACAGTATCGTATCATAATACAAGGCTCACGATACAATACATATATTTACAACTCCTGTATTGCAAGGTTTATTACACTATAATAAATATTGATGTGAATAACACCAGAAATTGTTACAGGAATCAGTTCAAGCAGATTCCAGTATTTTCTGCTAAATCTGCACAGTGCCTCTCAACTTATGTTTCTCCCCTGCAGATTCCAGTATTATCTGATGAATCTGCACAGTGCCTCTCAACTTATGTTTCTCCCCTACACTATCCCATTTTCACTGTCCGAAATTTAATGATCCAGTGTTGTGATTAACCTTCAAAAAGGGAGAAAATATGAACGTATGAAATAGGTAGGGGTGGGTATTGCAAAGAATGTTCATATTGCGATATATTGCGATGTGAAAGCATATATGGTGATATGTATTGTAATATATTGCAAGATTATTTTTCAAACAAAAAACTACTTATGATCGAGTTAAAAGACAACAAAATCACTATGCTTGGTTAAGCTTTAATCAAATCCAAATTATCTGGAAACCCATTTAACATAACAAACCAGTATGAACTAGGATAAAAAGCCCTGAGTTTTAAAACATTCAGATCCAAAACATTTGAACATTTGAATGAAATAACAACACAACTTCAAACCGAACTTAACTGCATTGTGAAAAACAGATACAAATTTTTATGAGTAATTGCTCCAAATCAGATTATCAACATATATAAATCACCAGGCCTCACCATATCATGACACACCATAAGTACTGGGATACAAATCATTGCTATCAGATAATCAACATATATAAATCACCAGGCCTCACCATATCATGACACACCAAAGGTACTCAACTCTGTATATCATATGTTGGTGCCTTAGAGAATTAAGCAATTTGTGACCCCAGGTAATGACAATGTTAGATTAATAAATTCTGAGAAACAGTGAGCCAAGAGTTCAGACAAGCATATCTTTTTCTTGACGCTGATTGTAATTGGGGAGTTCTGAGTGCAAAACACTGCTATTACAATGTATATGGTTTAAGATAATTACCTATCCTGTTGTTTCGATTCTGGGAGCTATGGGTTTGTTTATTTGTTGCTTAACGCCGCACTCAGCAATATTCCAAATATAGGGCGACTGTAAATAATTGAATCTGGACCAGACAATCCAGTGATCAACAGCATGAGCATCGTCCATGCAACTGATAAGATGACATGAGTCAACTAGTCAGAAAACAAGCCCACCCAATCCCCAATCATAGCTCTTAGTCGCCTCTTAAGACAATCATGAGTTGCTGAAGACCAATTCTAACCCGAATCTTCACGGATGAGTTCCGAGTGCAAAAGATTGTGCTATTACAATGTATAGCCAAAAGGCAGGGATGGCAACAGGAAAATCTATTTTCAGCTGAAAACGTAATATTGTGTCATCAATTTGAGGGTTTCTCAATGGATTTAGACGATTCACAATTGAACAATTTGAAATAAAATCCGCGGAAATCTGCGGATCAGCAGAAAAATGCCATCCCTGCAATATGGTTCTGATAATTACCTTTATTACCCACGTGGTCAACGTATGGGTAGTTGCATACTAATCTCGTACGTCACACGAGTGTCGTATCGTGTTGACCTGTGTCATAACGACTTGACCTGAGATTCTAACGATTTGATTGGATAACCGATGACCTCTCAATTAGGTCACATTCTGACGTAACTATTTTTTCATTCATAACAAACACGTGAATTCATTCATTCTATAACTTAAATGCATTGTGGGAATGTAAACATTGCGAACGTTGCCATGTCGCTGTTTAATTGTGAGTCGAACTGAGACATTATATCCATCGAAAAACATAAACGGAATGTTTCCACCAGTGATGTTAGCCGAATGAAGCAACTGCAAACCAAGAAGCGGGGTGCTACGGAGTAGTTTACTGTAGGAGGCTGTAATGAGGCGATGGCAACTGACATGCATCCTGGCGTCTGTTACCAAGGCAGTGGCGTCATTACAGTGTGGCGTCATGCAAATATTGTACTACAGTACAAAACTCTTCGCATAACCTCTTTATGAAACCGGTTTCGGTTTGAAACCAAAAATAACCAAAATACGCTATTTTGTCAATTTAATGCATGTAAGACGTGGGTAATAAATAAAATACCACACTCGGTCTCATTACATACGAATTATACGAAACTCGTGACCTTCCTATGCTATCTAACCTCGCTTTCGCTCGGTCAGATACCATAGGAAGGACACTCGTTTCGTATAATTCGTATATAATGAGACCTCATGTAGTCTTCTCTATATATCCCGTTGTTTCTGAGAGCATGGTATCTACAGCAACAAGAGATACCATCATGAGTATAATCCTGACCTGAATCAGTTTCTTTTGATATAAACTTACATTTGTGCTTGAGAATGGGCATGCAGTCAGTTCATTCTGACTTTATCGAATGGAAGGTGTCAACAGACCTCCCATGTTGCAAGGTATCATGTCATTGTTGATGGTCAAATGTCAATGAAATTGTCTGAAATGCAGCTATTTGAGGGCTTATTTGTGATTTGGCAATTTTGCTTATCATGTCCTTATAGAAGACATGTAAAGATCGATCACATGTTTTCACAATAGCCAACGACCTGACTGACCTCTGTCACCTCAGGTGGCGAGAAGCCCTGTACGTGTACCTACAGCGGAGACACAGCCTTATATCACTATTGATCACAGGTCATGTCTAAATGTCGGACCGAGGTGAAGTTCGCCTCCCTAACCCCCATCCCCAAACTGCTAATTGTTGAGAAGAAATGCTAAGTGTACTCACCCTTCTAAGCCTGTCTCCCGGGTATGCAATCTGTTCTCCAGATGAGATCCGCTGTAGTTAGTTTATGGGTTTATATCTGTCGGTTAGCATCTAGTCGAGAAACTATTCCCAAGTTCCCTGGGCTGGAGGGTAGACGAGTCAACGTTACTAAAGCCTAGCCGTTAGATTCTAGCCTTATCGCCACTGACAATCTCATTTACAGTCGTACAGCGCGGTAAGCGGGCTATGTTTACCGTAAATGACACTACGTGACAAGCTACTATATCCTCAAATATGACTCATTCGATATGCCAGTGACGGCAAGAGCTGCGAAACTCGATGTTTAACACCAAAATGCAGCGTCATGAAAGTCACTCACGTTCCGCCTTGACATAGGCAATTTAACTTGTCCTTAACCTTCGTAACCCGGAAGTAAATAAGCGGGAATAGATCTAGACTTACTGCAGGCTCTAATAGAGCTGAAACCTCGATGTGAAGGTTTACAACAGTGAGTGAGTTAAGATTTTACGTCTCATCGGCATTATTTCAGTCATACGAGGGTTTATAAATAACAAACCATATACTGTACCGGTAAATGCATGTAAGTGAAGTTCCCAAAGTTTTAGACAGTCTTTTTTTTAATTCCCAGGTGTAATTTTGTGTAGTGTACATTGATAAATATTGCTCTTGAAGTATTTATTTTGATTTTATTTTGTTCTATTTTAAGCATATTCCTTCTCTCTACAAGTGAGTGAGTGAGTATGGTTTTACGCCGTTTTAGTATCTCTCTACAAGTAATCTGAGCAATCGTGGTTTCATATAAAAAATTATATCCCCATGTATTGATTGAATGCGTTTTTAAGGTTCATTGAGTCTCAACACGATATAACAGGCAACAGCAATCCATATATAAAAGGAATCTATTTTGCTTCGTGCGAATGGATCTGCACCAGTGTTTTATATAACATGAGTGCGTGAGTGAGTTGGGTTTTACGCCGCTTTTAATAATATTCCAGCAATATCACGTCGGGGAACACCAGAAATGGGCTTCACATATTGTACCCATGTAGGGAATCGAACCATGGCCGTTGGCGTGACGAGTGAAGGCTTTAACAGCTGGGCTACCGAACCGCTCCCTTATACAACTTGAGTGAGTGAGTGAGTGAATATGGTTTTACGCTGCTTTTAGCAATATTTCAGCAATATCACGGCGGGGGACACCAGAAATGGGCTTCACACATTGCACCCATGTGGGGAATCGAACCCGGGTCTTCGGCGTGACGAGCGAACGTTTAACCACTAGGCTACCCCACCGCCCTATACAACTTGAACAATGAAGTGGCGCTGCACAGGTCATATGACGACCTCACTCAGATGAAATCATTTTGTACCCTAGCATGTCATTGGTATAATGTGAAATAATACCAACTGGTATAATGTGAAGTTTAAGAACAACGTTATCAGCGATATATTTCGACAATATTTGATACACCCGAAAACGTGGGCATGACATGCAACGATGTATTGTTTCACAATCATGCATTGGACCAAAATGTGTCATGAAAATATTACACCAAGATATTATGTAAGAAAGATCCATAAATTTAACACGTACTCTCTCAAACATATTCACGAAAATGTACGAAGTGGGATGATGTGATCAAGTCTCACCAATAATGGGATCTTTTATGTTCGCTTCTGTCATCCAGCAAGTCAAACACATCCAATTAAAGCACATTTAGTTTTACAGACGTCATTCCTGTCCCTTGATCTCCCATGTGTACTAACATGTCAGACTTCCAGCATACCCTCGCACCCAGCATTCCACGACACATACCACACAAAGTGTCATGCCTCAACTGTTTGAAGCGGTTCTGGCATCCTCCCGTGTACTGCCACAGGCCCTCGTGTCTTTGCCAGGATTAAAGATTTAGAAAAATCATCTTTTTGAGATGACCCCCGACCGAAATGCTTCACAGTACATGTACAACACATCATGGATGACCTTGTCAAGTCGGGGATCATGTTTTTGTATTTTTTTAAAAATCTTTAATCCTCGCAAAGACACCAGTGCCTAGATTTTCGAAGCTCTCTTAGCGCTAAGATAGTCGTAAGTCAATGTTAATGTATGGCACTTCCGACTATCCTAGCGCTAAGAGAGCTTCGAAAATCAAGGCCCAGGGCATGTGTATACGGCACCATACCCCCATTCTGACATGATTTATACTCTTAAAAAATAGGGGAACTTCATTTATATCTTACAATTGAAAAAAATGGGAGATATATCGGAGTCATTCAATCTTGATATGATAATAATGAAAGTTGTGAGAGTGCATCACCACTTGCACTTCCTTATGACCATAGTTGTTTGTACAGTAATCGCTCTTGAAAGATGATTGGTATATTACGTGAAATTTGTATGTGTGCGATTTTCATTTTCAAATTAAAAAAAACAACAAAACGGCTAGAAACCAACACTTACAACTATGTGATGCAAGATGATTGTCAAAAAATAATGATATACAGTGATTTGTCGACCTTTATGAAACCCAGCAAATTAAAAAATGACCCCCCAAGCACGTGTATGGAGCTACTGCGTTGTGCACGTGCATCCCATGCGTTGTGTTTAGGGGTGAGTGAGTGAATATAGTTTTACGCCGCCTTTAGCAATATTCCAGCAATACCACGGCGTGGGACACCAGAAATGGGCTTCACACAATGTGGGGAATCGAACCCGGGTCTTCGGTGTGACGAGCGAACGCCGTAACCACTGGGCTACCTCACCGCCCCGTTTAGGGGTGGTGATAAAGAGAAATGTTGGTGCGTTCATAAGATGTCTGCCTTTGAAAACTTTGTTAACGCTTACACCTCCTATCCCAGTTGAAAGTTCACGTTTCCCCACTTTTTTAAAGAGTATAATATGCACAGCTATCGTTGGGTCGATGAACAGGATCGGGTGGTCAGCCCTGATGTTTTGATTGATACATGTCATTGTATTCCTATTACGTAGCTATACATGTATGTCAATCACTACAGAGTCTAGTCCGACCGCCTCCGTGGTGTAGTGGTTAGAGCGTCCGCCCGGAGAGCGGAAGGTCGTCGGTTCGATCCCCGACCGCGTCATACCAAAAGACGTTAAAATATGGTACTTGTTGGTCCCTGCCTGGAGCTCGGCATAAATGGGTACATCAAGGACTGGTCGGCTCGGAGTCAGTATACTGTGTCTGAGTGGGGTATTCATGCTTCACTGCGGCATGGTATCTCAGTGGGCTAGCACTATAAAACCAGCTTAAGTCTGGGCTAGTACAAGCAGCCGCACATACAGATACACACGCATGCACGTCGTCATATGAGCGAAATATTCACAAGCACGACGTTAAACCCAATTTCACCTCACCTCACCTCACAGAGTCTGGTCCAGACAGTTTATTTTAGTGGAAAATTGTAGGGTTTGGGCTTAAAACAACAAATAAAACAAAACTTAAGAGACAGCAAAACTTGAAAGAAAACATTTATCCCTCTTGGTGCCACGGAATCATATACGATCTCTCACTTTTCACAACAATTTAATGTCATTTCGGGAGGTGGGGTAGCCTAGTGGTTAAAGTGTTCGCTCGTCACACCGAAGACCCGGGTTCAGTTCCCTGCATGGGTACAATGTGTGAAGCCCATTCCTGGTGTTCCCGCCGTGATATTGCTGGAATATTGCTAAAAGCGGCGTAAAACAATACTCACTGTACCATTTCCACGTTTCCATCCGATATACTTATAAGTACTTTCTTCATTAAAGATAAACGATTGAAGATAAATACCCCTGAAGTTATATTCACCAGACTCTAGACGCATCTTATGTATATGTTTAAGAACAGGAGACGTCTAAGCAGGTGGAAAATAACATTTTGCTCTAACTTTTTTGTGTCATTTACGGTTGGAGAGTAAATTTTTGCTCTGGTTGTGTTGTTGTTTCTCATTTATATTTTGAAAATGATCTCTTATATCATTTTCTAAAGCTTAAGTTTCTTCCGCAAGATGTTAAATATTTTTATCTGTTTTTAGACAAGTGGAGATGGAGACTGAGTATACTCTATAGAGAAAATGTAATCCCAAATATACTACCCATCAAAGTTTAGACTCACTTAAAGCACTCACTATATGTTATGTATATGTATGTGGTTACATCAGATGAATTTCTCCACCAACTTGGGGGAACCAACTGAAAACCTTATGCAGATGAATTGCACAAGGATGATGCTTCAAATTGCGAAAGGCATGAGCAAATGTCGTGCATGTGAACAGATGCGTTTTGGTGTAAAGTTTTGTTAAGAATTCGCCAATTTTCACAGATTTTAATCATTTACTGAACTCATGACAATAATCTTTTCAATGTTACGAATATGTTTTACAATACACCAGTTCATAACTAAACAGTACCTTTAAACAGTATGGAATATTTTGCAAAAAGCTAGTTTAGAACAGTGGACAAGTAAGTGGCTACATTTACACTAGTGAGTCTAAACTTTTGATGGGTAGTATATAACATATGTAAGAATGTAATATAATTTGCTTATACGTATCTCCCACAAACTTGGGATTTTTAGCTGCGTTCAAAATCAAATCTGTTATGACCAGTGACGTAAATTAAAAATCCTCGTTTAGTAACAGACCTCGCATACACCTCGACTCGAGTTCAAATGGCCGTCGAGAACTCCGTACGGGAAATACACAACATGTCGGAAAGCGCACGTAAAATCTCCATTCATCATCATCACCATCAGAGTGAGTGAGTTTTATTTTACGCCGCTTTTAGCAATATTCCAGAAATATCACGACGGGGACACCAGAAATGGGCTTCACACATTGTACCCATGTGGGGAATCGAACCCGGGTCTTCGACGTGACGAGCGAACGCTTGAACCACTAGGCTACCCCACCTCTATCAGACGTGTTAGATGCACGCCTGTCTCTAATACAAGCAAGGTCATTCACACACATCTGGGCGTCTGTTACAGGAAATATGGTTGTTTGGGCGACGATTTTGTTGCCCAAGGCCGTAACCTTGACTGGCTCGATATTGAGATGACAACACTTAAAGGTCACATGCAACCAAAAAATCAAACATAATTAAAACACAATTATCACTTATTCATGACATATAATATACATTGCTGGTTATGTCAAAACATATAAACAAAATTATAAGCGTACAATCGCAAATCAAAAGTGCAATATTGTGTACTTCCCAAGAAACGAAGCAGCCGGGATACCGAACCCAGTCAGAGAGGGTGGGTGTGCACTCAAGTGTAACGGCTGGTTCATTTGCAGATACCCTCACTGCTCATTGTGTGTGTATATATAGAGATGTTGGGTTTTGTAAATACATGCTCATTTTTTGTGTATAACATTTTGCAATCAACAAACATCATAACATGTCATGTGTACAAGTATCACACCTGCCTGTCTGTGTAATTACATAATGTGACAGAGACCGAACTCGGGCCATAAATCAATGCATTTTGTTTATGGTGTATAGCCTGATTGGTGTTAAGTTCAAATTGCATGTGGTCAGTGATCGCAGTTGTGTATTGAATATGGTCATTAGCAGACAGGCAGGCAGACACATAGGTGTCAATAAAACAGACATTGAGTTTTGTCTGTGACAACGACATATCTATATCACAGTTAGAAATTCTGTCAACGCTAAATAATGACATTGCTTTTAAGTATCGAACTGAGAAAGTGACTCGGTAAGAAGAACGTGTGGTGAAATAGACAAATGAAATTATATAAACAGTTAATCTACTGTCATAACATATAAAAAGCTCGCGCCTGTGAAATGTCAACAAAACAGTAGAAAAATAGCTCACACCAAAGCCTTCACCGAGTATTCACCGGACAACCCGCTTCCAAGCTGCGCGAACCTATTTCACTGCGCACGTGCTATGAGCGCAGCCCAGCTGTTGAAACCACTTGAATTCCCCCAAGCGCTGGGGGAAAATTAGTGAATCGTCTGAACTACGATTTCGCGCGTTTTTTTTCATCGCGTTATTTTTCAACTTTATAAGTTGAATTTGCATTTTTGATGATTTGTTTCGGTAAGTCCATACCGAAAGGTATCAGAATCTGCACAAAGTTGTGTTTTACGTTGCATGTGACCTTTAACGAAGGGATATCTTTTGTATACGAGTGGTAACGTTGAGACTTTCAAGGACATGGCGAACAGATTTTTCCTCACGGAAACAAACGATAGGAAAATTAAACTAAAACGTGATAAACACGTGAAAAATGTATATTTAAATATGTCTTTAACTTCATGAGAGATAACAATTGCCTCTCAAATTTACAATCTGGATTCATGCCAGGAGATTCAACAGCTTACCAACTCACGCATTTGTATAATTTTATTGCTAAAGCTATAGACAACGGAAAAGAAGTAAGAGCTGTATTCTGCGATATAAGCAAGGCATTTGATAAAGTTTGGCACAAAGGGATTATCCATAAACTAAAATCATGTGGGATAGATGGGAAGTTACTGAAATGGTTTGGAAGTTATTTGCAAAATAGAATGCAAAGAGTAGTTATCCAAGGTTACAAATCAGAATTAAAACCGATAATAGCCGGAGTGCCCCAAGGATCAGTCCTTGGACCTCTTTTATTCTTAATATACATAAACGACATAGTTGATGGAATCGAAAGTAATATACGCCTTTTCGCAGACGACACATCACTCTATGTAATAATCGACGATCCCCATACGAGTGCATTTATTCTTAACTCAGATTTAGACAGAATATCTAAATGGGCGGAAACCTGGCAAGTAAAATTTAATCCAAACAAAACTGAAACTATCCAGTTTTCACACAAAACGAAACCTTCTACGAAACCTACCCTCTCGTTGAATGGTACACCTATAAATGAAGTGCAGATTCATAAACACCTAGGCATTATTTTTCAGGAAAACCTCCTCTGGCATTCCCACATTAATGAAATGATAAGGAAAATTAGCCCTATGATTAATTGCCTTCGTAGTTTTAAATATAGACTATCACGCAAAACTCTCGAAACAATGTATAAATCCTTTATCTTACCTCTATTTGACTATTGCTGTCATCTCTGGGACAATTGTACAAACGAACAGTCCTTGTCACTAGAAAACCTTCACTTAGATGCCTTACGCACAATATGCGGTGCAGTTAGAGGTACAAGCCATGCGAAACTATATCATGAGACAAACCTGACTTCCTTATCGAAACGGAGAGAAACTTCTAAATTAACATTATTTTACAAAATGGTAAACCATATGGTTCCTGACTATCTTTGTGATCTTGCTCCAGGGAATGTTTCTGATAACAGTAACTACAATCTTAGGAATAATGAAAATTATCAGACTATAAGATGCAAATCTACTAATTATGCCAAATCGTTTTTGCCCGATACAATTAAACTGTGGAATGACCTACCTACAAATGCTACAAACGCTTCCTCTGTTGGACAGTTTAAGAATTCAATCACACCACAAGTTAATACCAACACAATGTTCGATCTAAATTTTGGTAGTCGATTTTGTCAAATAATACACTGCCGCCTTAGATTGGGATGCAGTGACTTAAACAGTGATAAGTATAATCGTTTCATTTCTGATAATGCTTCTTGTTCCTGCTCACAAGATTATGAGGATGTATTCCACTATTTTTTTCATGTGTCCTAAATATAATACCATTCGATACGAATCGTATTTCTATGTGAAAGGTTTCTCCCTGCGGGATGTGCTAAATGGCAATAACTCAGTATCTCATCAGACGAATATGGATATTCTACGGTCAGTCCATCAATTCATTATTACATCAAAACGTTTTGATTCATAAAGTTTTGTAGCTTCTCTTATTTTTTTATTTGTATCAACTGGCCACGAAACAAAACCAAGATAAATTGTTGATATCCATGATTGTTATTATTCAGAGATAACTTGTTATAACCACTATAAATATGTATTATGCACAAATGTGAACCTTCACATGTATCATGGAGCGGCATTAATATAAGCCATTTAGGCTTGTTTGCCAATCCTTTTCTTTCTTCTTGAATAGAATAAAATATGTTTAAACCATAAAACAATAGCTTTATTCAGGTTGTTTACAAACTTTGTGCGGTCGATATCCATTGCATTCTCGGCCAGGCACCCATCATAATTTCAGCTATATGACTGCGCCCAGTAAGTAATCGAGTCTGGACAAGACAACCCAGTGATCAACAGCATGAGCATTGATCTACGCAACTGGAACACAGTTACTACAAAAAAAAAAAAGTCAGCGAGCCTGATCTGACCGCCCAACCCGTTATAGTTGTCTCTAATGACAAGCATCGGTTGCTAAGATGAATTCTAACCCGGATCTTTACGGGTGCGTACAAAACAATACATACGTATACACCAAAATGACTGTATCACTATAGCTCTCTCGCTAGCTTTTCCCACTGAAGGTTAACCATCACATGGCATGAGTTCATTTAAATGTGATGACTCGTCAAAAATGAAACAGATTGTGTAGAGGTGCACTCGTATGTAAGTATGTATGTGTGTGCGTGCGCGCGTGCGCGCGTGCGTGCGTGCGTGCGTGTGTGTATCCATAACCGGACGCGGCCGAAATGTCTGCCATCTTGAAAATTGAAACAATTTTGACACATGAGTGTAGGTGCGCCCCACCTGTCCCCCGAAAATAATTTCCCTGAGGAGCCCCACTAACCTTTGGACTTCAGGATTTATGCGCATTCCCCTTCTCCAAAATCCTGGATCCGCCCCTGGCTTAATAGTGGTTCAGGGACAGTAAGATAGACATCGCCATATCATTCTGCCTTCCTCCAAGACCCTTGAAGGTCCGGGTTAGAATGAACCTTCAGTAACTCATGCTTGTCGTAAGAGGCGACTAACGGGATCGGGTGGTCAGGCTTGCTGGCCTGGTTGTCATCGGTTCCCAATTGCGCAGATCGATGCTCATGCTGTTGATGCTCACTGGATTGTCTGGTCCAGACTCGATTATTTACAGCCGCCGCCATATAGCTGGAATATTGCTGAGTGCGGCGTAAAACTAAGCTCACTCACTTTCCTCCAAGTCCTTTATCTAACGCAACAGCTTAGAATGAGATTTTCCTCATGTTCAAGCAACGTAGCTTCCATCTCTCTAGGGCGCATTTTTAGTGTAAATAGAGATATTTATTTCTATCAACATTGTGTACTTCCAAGACTAAGTAATAGTCTAGTACCATGGTTGGCCGCATGGAAGTCGAGTGTTCTGACGTTTCGATCGGTAAAGTGTCAGGTTTAGATTTCATTTATTTTTCTACATTTTCTCTTACTAAATCTCAATTGGTGAAATTTGAATAACCAACTCTGAACACGCAATTACGGTTTATCTGTTGATCGTGAATGAACACGGTAAGTTACTCTCTTAACGTTTCAAATTAACGCTATTCATTCACTGTTGGCGATTAACCATAACTCCTCGCAGATCGTCGGTTACTTTCATATGCATTCGTCCTGCCAAGGAAGCCGGATTAAAGGTATCTGAAATGCCCCAAGGGAAATTAGTACTTTTCTATAAATAACTCGACTTTTCATTGGTCGCCGGTCACTCGTTCTTTCTTTCAGTACGTCACCCAAGTACTTAATGGAATGAAGCGGTCGATAATTCTGGATTCTGATTCCGAAATAAATAATAGCAACTGTAATATCTGTTCCATTTTCGCCTTTCTGTCAATTCATTATGCGGAAAGACTCATAATGTTCTCACAGACATTTTTCACTCAAACGTCATAACTGTACAAAAGTACAGATGAAAGATATGTTGAAAGAGAACTGAAAATAACAGCACAATGTAGCATTTTTCTCAATAAAAGGCCACCTACAAGACACAAGAATTTGTGTAGTTAAATCGAGTACATGTGTGTGTGTGTGTGTGTGTGTGTGTGTGTGTGTGTCCATATTCAGCTATACTGTATATACGCACAAAATGTCCAAAATAGTACAGGTGTTCAGTCATAAATATCACATAGATAAATAAAAACATTCTGTTATATATATATGCACTTAACTTCAACTTAAAATTACATAATAAAATTTACTCCTGTAAGTAAATGTGTACATGTAAAAGAGGCTTCAGCATATTTAATTTCCTGAATCTAAATATCCCAAGGGTGGTCGGGTAGCCCGATGATTAAAGCATTCGCTCGTCGCGCCATAGACTCGGGTTCGAATCCCCACACGGGCACATGTGTGCTGATATTGCTGAAATATTGCTGAAAGAGGCGTAAAACCATACTCACTAATTCATTCTAAATATTTCAAACCGCGTGCATTCAGGTTTTTGATGAGCTCCCCAGATACATCGTTCTTTTATTAGCTTTCTATAAATAGATTATATGCGGCCAACACGTGCAACCTGGTTGGCATGTCCCCAACACATGTTACCAGCCATTGACAAACTGCTAACAAGACTCATTACCCGTTGACTGCGGCATAAAACAACGTTCAGTCCCTTGTATTATCCTCTCTATCGGGCAGGTCAGAACGCCCTGAATGAAACAAATCTGATAACACCATAACATTCAAATTCAAATAAAGCAAACCATTTAGAATATTTTAATTATATGAATATGTATTTTTATTGTATCACAAATTCTAGATCTACTGAATGTATATCATACAAGTCCGTACAAGTAGTGTTTACTTCAATTTCGAGGTTAACCCCGCTTGGAATGCATTAGAGGAAGTGATGTCACAGCTAATTTTAGATAATACTCAATGCTCCTGCGACTTGATTGGTTGATCAGCACAGCCGGTCTTGCACCACACATCACAATACACAAGGTAGGTGTCGCACCGTAGGTCCAATTTTTCTGATATTTGATATTACTAGTATTTGTACTTCCGATTCATCATATGAATTTTGGTTCTATACGTTACCTAGCTCACGTTGAGCATGATAAAATGTGATGACAGTTCGGAATAAATGTGTCATGCTATCCAAACCGACCCGGATACTTAATACTGTAAAGCGGGTCAGCTCGTCTTTATTCTTCATGCAAACCTTTGTTCTTGTGAAACATGTTCATTCATATAAAAAGGTTAATGATATGTACTGTAAAACTTGGAATGTCAAAATATACAAAATATGAAACCGCAATTAATCGTGTGTGAATTCACTTGGTTGCTGATTATTGTGCAGATGGGAAGTCAAAGTCGGCTGAGCACGCTAAATGGACACGCCCACTTTGAAGATGCTTGTATCGTGAGAACAGTTAATTAGACATACAAAGCGTCAACAAATATAGGGCAGGTGAAAACCTCCAAAAGTCCAGTTGCTTGAAAAAAGATGTCTGTCACTAAAGCATATAAAAACGCGTATAAACTTCCGGGTATAGAGATCTTGTTCTGCTGTGTGTGACGAATAGTATGGCCTTGAGCGCCGTTGTTGAATAGACGTACGTGTGTAGGTTGCTAGGCATTATTTGACCTCTTGATCGATATAGACTGTCAGATTGGAACATGTGCAATTATGCACGAATAACATCGTCAATTTTAATGCATCTTTCATATCACGTGATCAGAAAAAATGCGTCTTGCCATGGATTGCGTGATGATCACAATTGCCGTGTATTATTTCCACAAAAGTGTGCACTGTAGTATCGACTGCTCAAGACGGTAGTCTTTTCTCCCACAATGTTTCTGTCTCCGTATTTTCTGTAGGAATGATAACATATATTATAACAAACTTTACGTTACGTTTGAGTATTTCATGAAATGTTATTTTTTTGTAGGGACACTTTCATCACAGGGTATTTTTTGTTGACAAAAATAAATCCAGTATTACTTTCATAAGTAAACGAGTCAGGTGCAATAGCCCATGACCGAATAATGCTTTGAATTCCGTTTACATGGTATGACTCGTGCAAGAAGATTAGCTTCACGAGAAAGCACCGTTAGGACAACCAATACCAGGAAATGCATTAAATATAATAAAATAGACTATATAATATCATGTGTATGCGTACTGTTATACGGTATTCCCCTCGTAAAGTTTCAAAAGGTGCCGTGTATAGAATGGCATTGATTACTGACGTACGATGAAATACAATCGACTCAAATTACATGTATGTACAACGACGCTGTTGATATTGCAACAGACGGCCTTGAGGTTATCCGCATTGATATCAGTTTTACGGAATATACTACGCATGCGCCGACTCGTAGGAACATGAAGTAAACATTGTGAAATAATGTACTAAGTGGTCGTCGAAATCGCTGACGAGGCTGCTTTGGGGCGTTGTCAGGTACATACAGTGTGATATCCCGTCTTCGCGGTTCAGTGGGCACGGGTTTCGTGTCTTATCAACTGCGTCAATTCTCTCGACTCACAGAGCCAGCGCAGCAAAATAGACGTCATATAAACCCCGGACTTCTCGTTCTACGCAGAAGTGAGTTAGTCGTGTTCGTGTGAAACTTGTCTCCACTGCGTCTGAGCTAAAGCATGTGAAGGCTATTGTTCATATCTATTTTTTTTCCTTGTTGCAGTTTACGGCAGGGACGAGTTATTATATTAGGTAAGTTTATTTTCATTCTTCCTATTATTCTCTAAAACGTTTATCATGTCGCCAGTACCGTTTAATTTTGACAAAGTAATTGAGGCAGGCATATATAAGAATTTAATAACCTGAAGCGGCAGTCGTACTTACATGTCCACCCGAATCATCCAGTTATATTGATAGGTTCGACCCACGGGTCGATATACCTGTAGCCTATGGCTTAATTAATATCTCAAAACCAGTGTTCCTTCCAAAATGGTTAGCGTTAGCGTTGGGTTAGTGGCGACCATAATCAGGTCGGGGGGAGAACCGCAAAACTGATAATGTGCACTTGCTCCAGTATGTATTCATACAGGAAGACGGAACCATACGTTCCTCAAGGAATATTGTTTGGTTAGTAATTTTATTGATTCCATATTAAATCGTTTTGAGTGACACTGAAAAGCTGAGATGTAAAATGACAATGTTTGGAGTGAGTGAGTGAGTTCGATTTTACGCCGCTTTTAGCAATGTTCCAGCAATATCACGGCAGGGAACACCAGAAATGGGCTTCACACATTGTGCCCATGTGGGGAATCGAACCCGGGCCTTCGGCATGACGAGCGAACGCTTTAACCACTAGGCTACCCCACCGCCCCACATTGTTTTGGAATTATGCACACAGAAAACATGTGTTATTTAACTTCTTGTGCGTGCGTGCGTGTGCGTGCGCACATATACCACTTGGTAAAGAGTGCAATAGTAATCATGGTAATTAATAATATCATGCACATTAACTCACTCATAACAGTAGGTTCATGTTGTCATAAAACAAGTCAATTTCATTTCATCGGTTGACAACTTCAGTTTCTCAATCTGATCTCTTTCATATAAAGCATCCAAACCTCTGGTAAAATGATTAGTTAAATGACGAGAAAGACCATGTGTTCAGTCCAGTTATCTACAGGGGCAAATCACGTATTTGGAGAAAGGGGGTGCACATAAATCATGAGGTCCAGAGGTTAGGGGGAAATGTTCATCAGGGAATTGTTTTTCAGGGGGTGGGGTGCGCACCCCACCCCTGGATCCGCCCCTGTACATTCACATTGATAGATGGTGTGGGGAGACATCACTGTGCCTGTTGCTCTGTGGCGACTGTTAATCCCTTGTTAAATCCTTAAGACTACATTTCATCCCGATATGGTTGGGATATTGCCGATTGGGACATTAAATATTGACTCACTCACTAAGACTACAGTTAGGGAGCAGGCATATCGGGCACAGTGAGGTGTGATCGGTGGGGTCCATGCTTGCAGCGTGTTTATTCAGAGTTGTTTGTTTAGCTGAGGTTATCCTATAGACAGTCAGCATGTCGGCACCCAGGAGATCCATGGAGGAGTCCTTGTACAGGATCCCTCCGTACTACTACATCCACTGCTTGGACCAGAACACCAACGTCACACGGCTGGAGATTGGGCCCAAGACATACATCAGACAGGACAATGAGAGGTGAGTCTGGGACAACTTCGCTAGAAAGATATTGAATCTTGGATATTCGCGGAAGAATGAAGAAAGCTGAATCAGCAAAAATTTGAGATACAGAAGGCATTATTTGAAAAAGAATAATTTTGTCAAGGTTGATTTTTGATCAGTATGTATCAGAATACATGGAACAGAATTTGAAGAAAAGCATGTCGTAGAAAAGTGCTTGGTAGCTTTGTTTACTGGTTGTGAAGTAAACAATGTTACATTAAAAATGTTGGTACGTGTTCAGTTAGTGATGGTAAATACTGCCTTCAAAGTCAGAGAGCATGCAGGTGACTGATATAAAATGTTAATGCCTTCATATATTGCACTGTGGATGTATTTTATGATATACTGTGTATGGGGGCCTTTCTTTACTCTAAATGCACATTCCAGGATTGTCCTTGGTCCCGAAAAGATGATCGTGGTGCCCCCTAGGCACTACTGCGTCGTCGAGAACCCCGTCGTCCGTAACAAGGATGACCAAATTGTGTGCAATGAGAGTGGACAGGCCAAACTGTTCCATGCTGATCAGGAGATCCGTCTTGCCCAGGACCCCTTCCCCCTGTACCCTGGGGAGGTGCTCAAACAGGTAGGAATATGTACCGATATCAGCAAGACCTATGTGTCCCAGTTTGTATATATCTGGTAATGACATGGAAGAATAATCTATAAAAGATTTATAACTTAACTCGAGACTCTATAAACAGAGGCTAATAGTACATTTTGAAAAAAAGAATTGCTTTACTCTTCAAACTAACCAACTCAAATGAACTATTTATTTATTAGATTTTGGAGTATGCAACACAACTTTTGATAAGCATAGTCTTGTTTTTCCATGTTAAACAAAACTTATTCTCATATGTAGAATGGATATAAATAAAAAGCCATATCTGATTATCTGAGTAGTATTTGTATTCTATGGTATATTCTCTTTTATGATAATCAAATCTGCATTGCAGCCTGTCACTCCACTAAAAGTAGTTCCTGCAAACTCGGCACTTCGTCTCCGGTCCATCTTGGACTTTGAGGATGAGACTGGGGAGAAGAGGACAGCTGGGGACGAGTGGTTGTTTGAGGGACCAGGTACGTACAGTAGTCGTTATGACCTCTGATCTTGCCTTAAACATGTTAAAGTAGTGATTTGAAAAGCAGGGACACCTTTGGGATTTGGAATCAAATTCAGTTGCTTGATTTTTAGCAATGTAATTGTGATACAATGGCATGCTATCTGTAGTATGTCCCATACTTTAACATAGGCTTACATTCTAAGTGTTATAACTGGGGTAACACCCATACTTTAACATGGGCTTACAATCTAAGTGCTATTACTGGGCTAACACCCATACTTTAACATAGGCTTACAATCTAAGTGCTATAACTGGGGTAACGCCATACTTTAACATGGGCTTACAATCTAAGTGCTATAACTGGGGTAACGCCATACTTTAACATAGGCTTACAATCTAAGTGCTATAAGTGCTATAACTGGGGGTGCTATAACTCCATACATACTTTAACATAGGCTTACAATCTAAGTGCTATAACTGGGGTAACACCCATACTTTAACATAGGCTTACAATCTAAGTTCTACCCAACTAAGTGCTATAACTGGGCTAACACCCATACTTTAACATGGGCTTACAATCTAAGTGCTATACTTTAACATAGGCTTACAATCTAAGTGCTATGGGCTTACAATCTAAGTGCTATTAACTCCATACCTATACTTTAACATGGGCTTACAGGCTTACAATCTAACCCATACTTTAACATCTAGTGCTATGGGGGTAACACCCATACTTTAACATATGGGGCTTACAATCTAAGTGCCTAACACCCATACTTTAACATGGGCTTACAATCTAAGTGCTATAACTGGGCTAACACCCATACTTTAACATAGGCTTACAATCTAAGTGCTATTACTGGGCTAACACCCATACTTTAACATAGGCTTACAATCTAAGTTCTATAACTGGGGGTAACGCCCATACCTTAACATAGGCTTACAATCTAAGTGCTATAAGTATAACTGCCGTAACGTCCATACTTTAACATATGCATTCAATGCTAGTGCTGCAGTTGTTTTGTGCAAGTGGATACATATGGTGTTCTTAGATTTATGTGGAAATCATGACAAAAGTACAAACCAGATAAAAATAGCTTAAGTAATAGAAGGTTGATTTAATTTAAAAAGTATTGTATTCAGTTTTAATTGGAATATATTACATTATGTAAATCATAGATACTGCTGGTTTTTGCCAGGCTGGGAATAGAAGAAACCATGATATGTTCATTCACAAGCATGTTTACTTATATGGTGATATAGCAGCAGAAGTGTGTTTTGAATCAGGCCCTGAATCAGTTTCCTAAAATAGATTTTGATGAATGCATCTGAGATTGGTGCAAAGGGAGGTAACAAGTCTCAAGCCAAACTGTGTTGGCAGTTGGTGATGCAAGGCATGATGAAACTCTGGGAAATCAGTCTGGATATGACTAAGGCTTATATTTGTTCAGTAACATAAATTACTGTCTTTTTCAACAATGTAAGCAGCCAGTTAGATACACTATAAACAAAACCAAGGGTTGTATATTCCTGATATACTATAGTTGGGCTAAGTGATAAAACATGTTTATCAAAATGTAGAACAAATAGACAATAGTGATGTCACATCTTTCAACTGTCACACATTTTGGTTAAGCTTAATATAATTATGTATTAAATTTATAACAATGGTAACAATGTTCAATTTATTTATCAGTTGAACTTGTTGCCATGTCTCATATGGGATAAATAATGCAGACTGAAGAAATTGAATACTTTAGCATGGATTCTTAACAAAATAAATATTGTGAAAATGATTACATTCATATTATGGATATTACATCATGGCTTGATGGTTATATGTCAGGTCAGTGCTCCAGGTAATGTTTTCATCTGTTTAGTATTTACATACAATATATATTAACATCGGGAGTTGAATTCAATTTTCAAGGTTGAGAGTCCGAGCTGCTGTGGTTTTTGATTCAGATCCTATTTTGATTTGATTTGAAGATCTGAGAAATTCTAACATGTCAGGGTGGTAGGAGCGGTAGTTTTTTAGCCCGAAAAATAGTGTGTTGCACGGCAAAGTGATCCTCTGTCGGGGTTTCCTCATGTGTCAAAATCAGGCCAAAGGCTCTATAAGTTCTGAAATAGTCCCTATGTGGATGCAATGTGTGAAGCGCCATTTCTGAGGGTACAGCCTTCCTGTAGCCCTGATACATATTAACATGATTGAATCAAATCAAGGTTGAGAGTCCGAGCCTATTTGTCAGACTATTCTTGGATTGTAAATCTAATTCTGGTGGGGTATATAATTTTCAGGCCAAAGGCCGGGGAGTCCCTATGTGGATGCAATACCATTTCTGGGTCCTCGCGATATTGAGGTAGTGGTTGAGGAAACAATCAGAGCCACCGGCATCAACATCCCTCGCAAAGAGGTAGTGGTTGAGGAAACCAGGCTATCAAACCAAACCAGGCGCCTCAGGGCTGCGAAAGAATGCCTTGACCGCGGACGGTAGTGCTCGGTCACGGGGAGGAGAATGGCTGGTCAAGAAGACCGGAGCTTATCTCCCAGGAGCATCTGTAAGAGGTTGTCGATGTTGTCAACGCTTATGTCCTCACAGAGAAGGTAATTTTCGGTATTTTTCTTATTTATGAACCTGTGAATATCTGGGTTAGAATTGGTCTTTAGCAATCCATGCTTGTCGTAAGGGGTGACTAACGGGATCGGGTAGTCAGACTTGTTGACTTGGTTGACACTTGTCATCATATCCCAATTGCTTAGATCAATGCTCATGCTGTTGATCACGGCATTGTCTGGTCCAGACTTGATTATTTACAGACCGCCACCATATCGCTGGAATATTGCTTAGTGTGGCGTTAAACAACAAACCAACAACAAAAGAAAGGTGTCACAGAATGTATGCATAGTGAAATGTTTTCAACTCAAGTTATGGCGACCATGACATATGTAGTATGGAGTGTTATGCGCTTGCAGAAACGGTTGATTGTTGTTACATCATCAGAGATGTCATGAAAGGAAGTAGGAGTTTAAGAGGTACACTGTGTTTAATTTGTGTTTTCAAAGGGTTGTTTCAGAGGTGTATACTTTTGTGGGGAAGTTGCTGTTTTTTGTGTCAAAGCTGTTTTAGGGCTTGTGTCAAAGTACAGTCAAATCCCGATGAGTCGAATCGCTGGGGACCAAGTAATACATTCGACTTATCAATGTATTCGAGACATAGGTATGTCTATGAGGGTAGAAAAAAAGATGATCCCATCCTAATTCCTCCATCTAAGCAATTGTTTACCTAATGATTTCCCTATCACTAATAGGGGCACCTTATCAGTTCCAGTCTGATTAGCACAGACAGTGATTTCCGTAAAATCACTAATCTGCCTATTGAACTCACCCGTCAATGGCGGAAAGGTGTGAACCGCGCTGGTTTGTTAATTGGATCAGTCTGCTACACCAATCAACTTCTCATTGACTGACTTCGGCTTATGTATACAAGATTGCTGTTGTTTGATTCTCATGGGACCAAATTTCCTTCTCGAGTCATCGTGTGTATTTATGAGATGAATTCGTGTAACCGTATTCAAAGTATAACTATACTATAACAGGGAATGGTCGGGACCGACAGGTACTTCGAGTTATGCATTATATTCGAGACACCGGCATTCGACTCATCAGGATTTGACTGTAAATGATATCTGATCACTGGTTTTGGTGGTAAATCAGCAGGAATTTGACTCGAAGAGATGGTGAATTTACCTATTGTATTGATGGATTTTGCAGAAAGCACTTCACATGCGTTCACTGAAGACATTCAAAGATGACTTCTCCCTCGTGAGGAAGAACGGCGAGGAATGGTTGATCACAATGAAGGACACTGAGACCCACATCCCCGGCGTGTACGAGGAGGTGAGTTATAACACACACACAATACTACATTGTTCTCCTTTGACATTCCATGAAATTACAAAAAAATGATAAAATGTTTTAAAAAAAAGTGTTGATTCTGAAGGAAAATATATTGTATGTATGATATACAAGTTGATTGGCAGTTAGGGACCATTCATAATTTATGGCTAGGGGGGTGATGATGATTTTTATGGAGAAGCATGTACAATGTGAATGACACACACACACACCCACCCACCCCCCAGCTAAATTTTATGTACAAAATCAATGACCCCCTCCTTCTCATAATTTCTAAGCATAATTTTAAGCATATTTTTATGTACAAAATTGCTCCCCAGCTCCTAAGAACAAAATGGGTGACCCCTTAAAATCATCATCACCCCCCTAGCCATAAATTATGAACGGTCCCTTAGACGCATATTTGTTAGTCTTATCTGTTATGTCTATCAATCATGCCTGTGTATGACCCTCTCCGGCTTAGTGGATGGACTGTCAACCATAGACCAGTAAAACTTCCAGGGTCTGCTTATAATAAGATTGAGGCCCATAAGATAGATTCACATCAAAATATGTTCCTAATAGGTCATTTTTCAGTGTTTTGTGCGCTGAATTAATGAGTTTGGTTTTACGTCGCTCTTAGCAATATTCCAGCAATATCCCGGTGGGGACGCCAGAAATGGCCTTCACACATTGTACCCTGGATGTTTGCAGTGATGAGTTTAAACACTGGGCTACCCCACCGCCCCTGCTCTGAATGTATTACAGTGTATTTTAGTATGCTAATATTTGTACAGCATCAATATCTAGCTCAACTGTTTTTCCTTCGATCAATGGATGTAAATCTCAATGGCACATCGTATTATCAATCTCAACTCCCTGGGAATCATCCAACATCTGTACCTGCTGTTACCAGTGTGCTTGTGTTTCAGGTTGTGGGTGTCGTGAACATCACTACCCTAACCAACCGCCAGTACTGCGTGATCCTAGACCCCACTGACGAGAGTGGAAAACCACAACTTGGAAGGAAGAAGCTCATCAAGGTGACACTCTTTCCATAACATCACTCACACCCAAACGTCTCTTGCCCATCTGGTAAAGGCATCAAGTTTAAGAAAGTTTAATTTCGAATGTTAATGCATACAAAAAAATATCATTTAGCTTTCTGTAATTGGATTGTAATGTTTATTAAAAGCATTTTCAAAATGGAATTGTTTTCCTTCTTCCAGGGAGAGAAGTCCTTCTTCTTGTTACCCGGTGAGCGCCTGGAGAAGGGAATTCAGAATGTGTACATCCTGGGAGAAGATGAGGGTCTCATTCTCAGGGCTAATGAGTGCTTCAAGGACAAGGATGCAGTGAGTAGTAAAACTATTTTCTACACAACTAATAACACAGCAGAAACATATTTCACGGCTGGAACTCCAACAAAGGTTTTATTGTCTGTAGCCCATTATTCAGCCACACTTTCTGTCCATGCTAATATTATATGATATTTATATAGCGCACATATCCAGGCAACTAGTGCTTGCTCAAGGCGCTGGTATTTTTTCCCCCAATCACTGGATGTCAATCTCAACGGCACATCATATTATCAATCTCAACTCCCTGGGGAGTAATAATAATCATCTATACAAAATATTCGTAAGGATATAAACAGTTGAAGTTTGTGAACACTAGTTAATGTGGTTTTTTGTTTTCTGAAGGGAAGTGAGCGTAACCCTGGCGATCGCTGGATGATCCGTGGACCCACAGAATATGTTCCCCCTGTGGAGGTGGAGGTGGTGATGAAGCGCCAGGCCATCCCACTGGACGAGAATGAGGGAATATACGTCCGGGACATCAAGACTGGCAAGGTATATGGAAATTAATTTGTTTAGTTCTAACGCAAAATTGATAAAAGATGGAGGATTTCACCAATGTTAAGGGTGTATAGTCTTGATTTATGTGTCATTGCATCCAGTGGAGGCCCTGTGACCTCAGACCCATTGGTTGCCTCCCTTTGCTGTACCAGGATTTTATTTTAGGCTTGGACCAAAAATGTACTTGATTATTTTCACTTACGAGTGAGATATCACACTGTGCGCACTTAGTTTTGGATAGATTTCTTTGTATCCCAAATTTCATTAATTTAGGAGGACCATTCAGTTTTGGTTACAAACTATGTAATTTTAACATTTCCAACAACGAAAACTAAAATTCATGCAGATACAAAACTAAAATTCACATTTAGTGGAATATTTAGAATGGGATCCAATGGTGAGGCTTGTTGGCTGCATGACATCCAAACCGTAGATGGATGTTCATCATGTCAGTCACTGGATTCTCCTGGAGTCCAGACTCGGAAGTTTACAAGTCGTCCTCATATAGGAATATTGCCAAATGAAGTGTTTACAAAAGAACAAACAAACGATATATCTAGATCGCAACATGACCTTCCTCTATTGTATTGGATCCCAGGTGCGTGCCATCACTGGAGAGACCTACATGATCAATCAGGACGAGGAACTGTGGGAGAAGACACTTCCTCCAATTGTAGAGAATCTCATCGCCCAGGGCAAGGACCCTCTTGCTGACCGTGGTGATAGGGGACGTGAAGTTGCAGCTAAACCACGAGACAAGACACGTGTCGTGACCTTCAGAGTCCCCCACAATGCAGCAGTCCAGATCTATGACTACAAGGAGAAGAAGGCCAGGTAAGTTGCTCTTCATTGTCAGACAAAAGTGGATTTGGATTTCCTGAAACAGAGACTCAATCTGATGGACAAAATTTTTTGATTCCACGCAACTACTCATCTCTGATCCAGGTGATAATAAGATGCTTGTGGAACCATTTGACATAATGCAAATTGATTGATTGATTATGCTTTTGGCTCACTTGACAAGCGTCTAATAGGATCAGGTGATCAGGCTTGGTTGATACATGTCATTGTATCCCAATTGTGTAGATCAATGCTCATGAGGTTGATCATCTGGTCCAGACTGCTGCCATATAGCTGGAATATTGCTGAGTGTGGCGTTAAACAACAAACAAACAAACACCTGAAAGAAGTGGCTTTTTTGTGTCACAGTATTTAGACAGTTCATCCTTACAGAGGAATATTTTATTTAAACAACCAATATTTGAATGTTCATCATGTTTGTTTCTAGTCATGTCGTCAAGTCTTTGATTGTTAAATGCATTTCCTTTTAGTTATCCCCCGCAACGCGTTTTGCAGGGGGTATTAAAATGGACTCCGTCCGTGCGTGCGTGCGGCGTGCGTCCGTCCGTCCGTGCATCCGTGCATCCGTGCACATTTGTCTTTTCCGGAGCAGAACTCAAAAACCGTTCAATATTTCTTCACCAAACTTGGCACATACATGGATCTGGTGGTGTACTGGTGCCTTTTGGTAGTTTTGGAATTCTGAATTAAATATTTTTGGCGTTTCCATGGCAACAAGTTCGACTTTGACTGAAATTGGTGGTAGTGCTCTTTTCCGGAGCTGAACTCTAAAACCGTTCAATATTTCTCCACCAAACTTGGCACATACATAGATCTGATGGTGAACTGGTGCCTTTTGGTAGTTTTGGAATTCTGAATAAAATATTTTTGGCGATTCCATGGCAACAAGTTTGATTTAGACTGAAATTGTGTGATAGTGCACATAGATAGATCTGGTGGTGAACTCTTTCTGGAGCAGAACTTTAAAACCTTTCAATACTCTCCTTCCACTTTTCTATATACACACCTAAATATTTGACATAATCATAACTCGTAGAGAGTAGAAGAGTATTTTGCCATTGAGGGGGATATCGATGACTTTGTCTTCTTGTTTTGTTTAACATGCTGGACAGTTCACAAGGTCATGTTGTGTTTCAGGGTTGTGTTTGGACCTGAGCTGGTGATGTTGGGCCCTGACGAGCAGTTCACACAGCTCAGTCTGTCTGGTGGTAAGCCCAAGAAACCCAACGTCATCAAGAGTTTGTGCTTGCTTCTGGGACCAGATTTCTGTACCGATATCATCATCGTGGAGACGGCAGACCACGCCCGGCTGTCCCTGCAGCTGTCATACAACTGGTGAGTTGGCTTGTCAGAGTGATTAATGCAAGGATGGAAGCTGTTTAGTGATAGTGAGCAAAGTTCATATTTTCATGAGATTATAATAATGGCCATTTATGAAGCACAAGCACCCACACAGCTATGCATGCTCAAGGAGCTAAGACATTATTAACAACTCAAGCTGCCTGCAAAGCGCTAGAAGGTTACCAGTCATATGACTTATTCTACCGGGTACCCAATCACTGCTGGGTGAACGAGGCAAATTTTAACAAACTCACTTACCTTTGGGGAGACCACTAGTGTAAGACAGAAGTCATTGAAACTCTCACGAGTCAAGATGACAAATACAAGATGTCACCGATCCAATTACTTTCCGTGACCACTGTTGCATAACTTTAACTGATTTGTGTCCTGGACTCTATGCACAAGATCACATACCACCACATTGATCCTGAGTGTTTCTTAATCAAAGCATCTTCACATGGTACTTGGTAATGTCCATTTCCCAACTTGAAAATTAAGTCAGACAATGAAGTTTGTGTCAGTTGTCATGAACCGTTTCGGACATGTTTCCTTTTGTAGGCATTTTGAAGTGATTGAGAAGTCTGATGTGGAGGCAGCTAAACTGTTCAGTGTGCCAGACTTCACAGGAGATGCCTGCAAGGCTATTGCTTCACGTGTCCGAGGGGCCGTCGCTCAGGTCCAGTTCGATGATTTCCACAAAGTGAGTTTTATATACCACAATAGAGATATGGATTTAAGATGTCATACTCTTAACATGTATGTTTGTGTATGTGCCTGTGTCTGTGTGCGTGTGTGTATGCATGTTTGTGTCCATTATTGTCCTTAATAGGTAGTATGTCCATGCTCATTTTTTTACCAGTCCTTTAACTGCATGGTGTGTATGATCTGTCTGTTCATGCAGTCAAAATGGTTTGGTTTGGTTTGAAAATCTTGACATTTATCCTTGAGCTATCTATGACAAGAAACATTATTTCATTATATTATTTAATTTTAATTTATTTTAACAAATTTATTTATTTATCTACTATATTTTCCAGAACTCTGCCAAGATCATCCGAGCTTCTGTTTTTGGTCTTGATGACAAGAACAAAGTGAGGGAGAAGTTCACCTTCCCCCAGAACAACCTCTTCATCACCAGCATTGACATCCAGTCCGTGGAGCCTGTCGACCAGCGTACACGCGATTCTTTGATGAAGTCCGTGCAGCTCGCAATTGAAATCACCACCAACTCCCAGGAAGCTGCAGCCAGGTAACTATGGCAACAATGTTTGTCATAAGATGTCTAATCCAGTTAACAAGCTACTGTTGTAACTTCAGGCAAGGAGGTATGATATGTAGATTAGACCGTTGGTCAAGTTTCATTGAAGTCATTACTTGGAGATTTAACAACTTATTGAATTGTCAATGTTCATCAATGCTTTAAAGTTTTGAAAATGTAAGAATGTTTTTTGCAGCTGAATTTAATGCCAGCATTGGGTGTTTAATTAATTCTACTCCATCACTGAACAGAAGTGCAATTATTTGTTACTTCGTCTTCTCAGACATGAGGCCGAGCGTCTGGAGCAGGAAGCCAAGGGTCGCCTGGAGCGTCAGAAGATCAGCGATGAGGCTGAGGCTGAGAGGTCCCGCAAGGAGCTGCTGGAGTTGCAGGCCAACAGCGCTGCTGTGGAGAGCACTGGACAGGCCAAGGCGGAGGCTCAGTCCCGCGCTGAGGCTGCCAAGATCGAGGGAGAAGCTGCTGTAGATCAGGCCAAGCTCAAGGCACAGGCCATGAAGATTGAAGCTGTAAGTTTGCCTAGGTATTTCTGCCATTCTGTGTCTGATTGCCATGTGGTCCTCCAACATATTCTCAATGTATGAGCTCTATCAGGCACCATGTCCTTAGTTTCTGTAAACTGTTCAGTCATATCTACTGATGGAATCTCTTGAAATATTAGAATCAGCCTGAAGACTTAAAGAATAATTCTAATGAATGTAATGAAATGATTTATACTTTCTTTCTGGGTCATAAGTTAATATTGAACAATTTACTACATGTTGCTGTTGGCATTATTTTTAGCATCATTGACATTTTGATTTTGATATTTTGAATACAGGAGTCCGAACTAGAGCGTCTCACCCAAGCACGTGATGCCGAACTGAGGTACGTCAAGGAACAAAATGACCTTGAACTTGACAAATCCCGCGAGATCTCCAGCATTGAGACCCAGAAGTTCAAGGAGATGGTCAGTGCAGTGGGTGCAGACACTCTGCGCACGATGGCTGCCGCGGGGCCGGAGTTGCAGGTGAAGCTGCTGCAGTCTCTGGGACTGAAGTCCACCCTCATCACAGATGGCAGCACGCCAATCAACCTGTTCAACACAGCCAACGGCCTCATCGGTGGAGTGGTGCCGTACAAGAAGCGCAGAACTGGGGAGAGCGATGAGGAAGACGAAGCATAAACAGTGCATTTTGATTGGTTAAGTGCATCAGAAATGAAACTGATTGGTCCAATGATCTTGGCAGGGACACTTGTGTTTCCTTGTGCTCGAGTATCTGAGTGATATCCTAAGAATGTCAGTCTGTGTGAAGCTTCTAGCAATGACATATCCTCAGTGTGATTGAAGCGTTCATGCACTTAGGTGTAAATACTAATGACTTTGTTATTATTTGGTTGAATGTCACTGCATGTGCTCGACATAGCAGACCACCATGACATGATTCATGAGTTTTGTCATTTTTGTTAAAGAAAGTGATAAGTCACTTTTTATATTGAAATCGGTTTTCTTTCAATATGATTCTGTTTGCACCCATCAGAGACAATAAACAACTAGCTGTGATATAAAAAGGTCATGTGCCTGAATGAGTGTGAAGGGGAGATAACTGCTTAATATCTTTCACATGGCTCTGCAATCAGATTATTTGTAGAGTAGGACCAGCATAATAATTTATGCATCATTGTTTTTTCATGTACTGTCGAACTGCCCCCCGTTTTGTTAGTATGTGCTTTTGTGGTGTCTGCAGAAGAAATTGTACAGAACAACTATTTGTATGATACCATCAGTTTACATTTAAGTGTTGTTACTTAATGGAATAAAGCAACACTCTTTGACCTTTGTTTAATGTTGTATTTTAAATGACAGGAGTGAGTGAGTTTGGCTTTACGCTGCTTTTAGCAATATTCCAGCAATATCACGGCGGGGACACCAGAAATGGGCTTCACAAATTGTACCCATGTAGGGATTCGAACCCGGGTCTTCGGCGTGACGCTTTAACCACTAGGCTACCCCACCGCCCCAAATGACAGGAAGAAACTTGAAATATGCATGATAGTGATCATAAATGCATAGGATATTTCACAAATATTGTGAGTTTATGTTTTGAGACGTGGCATTGATTTGAATCCGAGCAAAATGTTTTGTGTTGGTCTCAGAAAAAAATTTGGCATGCATCATAAATGAAGATTATCTTTCATTCTACCTTATGGAACATAAGGCCTTTGGGTAATGTAAAGTGTTCGCTAGTCACGCTAAAAACTCACTCACTTTTATGAATGGTGTAGTCAACATAGGTTTTAGACAGTTATAGTGCCAAGGTTGCTTCGTGGAATGAAACACGATGAAGCTGAGCAGTGGCCTTGATGTAGGCTAGCATGACTTTCAGTACATCTAACAACTGAAGTGGATTGGTTATTCATCAGTTTAGTGAATGTGTGTGAGTGAGTTTAGTTTTATGCCGCACTCAGCAATATTCCAGCTGGATGTCTGTAAATAATCGAGTCTGGACCAGACAATCCAGTGATTAACATGAGCATCGATCTATGTAATTGGGATACGATGACATGTGTCAAACAAGCCAGCGAGTCACTCGATCCCGTTAGTGATCACCTCTTACGACAAGCATGGGTTACTGAAGATCAATGCTAGCCCGGATCTTCCCGGGCTGGTCCAGTGGTGAGGGAAACACAAACACATCTACACCTTAGAAAAACATTTATACTACTGCCGTGTGATGAACACATATTTTATTGTGACAATTACAAAACATACATTCATGAGTCTGGTCAACATAATACTTCAGCACTGCAAAAATACATCCACTTGATACATCAGCTTTGTACAGAGACAACCTTTAATTTTGTCTTTCCCAGCAATCACAATCTTTGTGCAAGTCAGAACTTGTAAAAATATTTGCATGCAGAAATGCGGTTCAACCATATCAACTCAATACAAGAACTAGACAAATGCTTAGTCTCTGAAAATATAGAATTAGTATTATGATTATAAATATTATAAAAGAAAGAACGCCATTTAAATTTAAGGGCAGTCCTCATGAGATTGAAAGTGAAAATCTCACCTTGCTTCATTTGGTGTTGTAGCTGGGTGGAAGGGATAACAAGTGACAAGTATACAGGGACCACCAAGTTATTCATGTAGCAGAGAAGAGTGAATATTGTTTCAGTCAGTAATCCCAATGTCAGCATGGTCAAAGTGCCTCATTATTAACCCAGGTCAGTGGGTCACTGTGCAGTCAATTTCACTGATCTTCTTGTTGAATATAACCGAGCTACCTGTGAGCTTCTTGACTCTGTGAGTTTAGTCTTATGCCGCACTCAGCAATATTCCAACTATATGGCGGCGGTCTCTTAATAACTGAGTCTGGACCAGACAATCCAGTGATCAACAGCATGAGCATTGATCTATGCAATTGGGATATGATGACGTGTCAACCAAGTCAGTGAGCCGGACCACCCGATGCCATTAGTCGCCTACTAAGACAAGCATGGGTTACTGAAGATCAATTCTAACCTGGATCTTCACAGGTCGTGAGCTTCTAGAAGGTAAACAGCCCATTACCATGTCTTCCTACCGGGTACCCATTCACAGCTAGGTGGACAGCCATATCCCCAAGTTACATAAACGTGACTGAAAACATGAACAATGATCAATTCTATTGAGACACGATGACCCACAATCAGCCAGAATAACCTCAACCAAATTAACTCTCTCAACTGTAGTTAGTTAGTCCCAAAGGAACATTCCTTTCACTATGTCATATTATTTTGGGGTGGTGGGGTAGCCCTGTGGTTAAGGCTGGTTGGCTGGTTTGTTGGTTACAGCTGTATGGCGGCAGTCTGCAGGGTTTTACATGACGCGTGATTCCTGCGTATTTGACGCAACAATTTTGTAAACGACTCTCAAAATATTATCATACGAGTCAAGCTTGATGCAAGTTTTATGGGTGACCCTCATAATTCAGTTCAATAAAATCGATTTGATAAGCAAAAAATCATATTATTGTTCGATGATAGTTTGACTTTTACAGAGCTGTCAGATTATTCCAGAGAACTCAGAGGAGACAGTAATTCTGGCTGTGTGAATTGAACAATGCTGTAGTTTCATTTGGTGGTGTGAAAGAAATATTATAATTTTCATGACTCCCAAATATTGAAAATGACTCCCAAAAATAAATTTTGTGAGTCACCATGACTCCCAAAAATAAATTTTGTGAGTCACCATGACTCCCATTTTTAAAAGTCTGTGTAAAACCCTGGTCTGTAGTGAGGTATGGTTTTACCCCGCTTTAAGCAGTATTCCAGCAATATCACGACAGGGGCACACCCGAAATGGGCTTCACATATCGGTGGACTGTAAATAATCGAGTGTGGACCAGGCAATCCAGTGAGCATCGATCTACGCATTTGAGATACGATGATCTTTCAACCAGTAATATTGTTTTAGTCTCCTAACCCTGAAGAATAAGTTTTGTAAGAATAACTGCAAGTCAAACTGAATAGTCTGACCAAAATTAGATGTATAAACGCATTTGACCATATGAATCTGCAACGTGATCTTCTGCAAGTGAACAAAGAAAAATGTGATCATCCCGTTTCTGATGTATCTTTAGGTAATGCAAAAAATAATCACCTCAAACCTGCCTCCTATTGAATAAAGAGAGAATTTCCCATGTTTAAGCAGCCAGGAAGTTTAAGTGTGAAGGTTCTCTTTCCACCAGAGAATGGGAGATGGGTGGTCGTGTGTTTAAAGTGTTAGCTCATTGCACGTAAGACCAGGGTTTGATTCCCAACATGGTATCCCCTGGGTGACTTGGCCGGAATACTGGAAAATGTTCTGCAAAACTTATTCTCTCTCACACAGACACACAAACACACAGACACTCCAACAGACAGACACTCCAACAGACAGACACACAAACACACAGACACTCCAACACACAGACGCTCCAACACACAAACACACAGGCTCTCCAACAGACAGACACTCCAGCAGACAGACACACAGACGCTCCATCAGACACACAAACACACAGACGCTCCAACAGACAGACACACAAACACTCCAACAGACAGACACTCCAACAGACAGACACAAACACACAGACACTCCAACAGACAGTCACACAGACGCTCCAACAGACAGACACACAGACACTCCAACAGACAGACACACAAACACTCCAACAGACAGACACACAAACACTCCAACAGACAGACACACAAACACACAGACATCTCCATTCTCTAAATATCCTTGACCTCCACTACAATAACAGTGTTTTAAGCCATATTTGAAGTTTTGGAAGTTGGGGATTTCAGTTACCAGAATAGTGAAAACTTTCAAACTCCCTTTATATGTCTGAATACAAGGTAATGTTTTGAAGCCACAGATTCCAGTAATTCGTCTGTCTCTTTACAAATGTGATTCCCACTAAAGACCAGTGAGACGCTGAATGCCATCGTACAAAGCAACCATAACGCTGCGTCAGCCGTAAGTCTATGTTGCAGTATTGGAGTTACGATCACCTTAGCGCTACGATCGCTTTGTACAATGGCATCCAGCTCTAAGGTGACCGTAACTCCCATATCTTAACATAGACTTAAGGTAGTCTTAGCGTTAAGGTTGTTTTGTACAATGGCATCCAGCTCTTAGGTGACCACAACTCCCATATCTTAACATAGACTTAAGGTAGTCTTAGCGCTAAGGTTGTTTTGTACAATGGCATCCAGCCCTAAGGTGACCACAACTCCCATTTCTTAACATAGACTTAAGGTAGTCTTAGCACTAAGGTTGTTTTGTACAATGGCATCCAGCTCTAAGGTGACCACAACTCCCATATCTTAACATAGACTTAAGGTAGTCTTAGCGCTAAGGTTGTTTTGTACAATGGCATCCAGCTCTAAGGTGACCGTAACTCCCATATCTTAACACAGACTTAAGGTAGTCTTAGCGTTAAGGTTGTTTTGTACAATGGCATCCAGCTCTAAGGTGACCGTAACTCCCATATCTTAACATAGACTTAAGGTAGTCTTAGCGTTAAGGTTGTTTTGTACAATGGCATCCAGCCCTAAGGTGACCGTAACTCCCATATCTTAACATAGACTTAAGGTAGTCTTAGCGCTAAGGTTGTTTTGTACAATGGCATCCAGCTCTAAGGTGACCGTAACTCCCATATCTTAACATAGACTTAAGGTAGTCTTAGCGCTTAGGTTGTTTTGTACAATGGCATCCAGCTCTAAGGTGACCGTAACTCCCATATCTTAACATAGACTTAAGGTAGTCTTAGCACTAAGGTTGTTTTGTACAATGGCACCCTGTACATCAAATATTAAAGAAGGTACTGAATTTTGTCCAATTTTGTTTTAAGTCACTGTTTGAGGTAGATATCTTTTCATCCAGTGAGAGAGGAGTCCAATGACATTTTCTGGAATACTCTGTTCTCTTCAAGTGAAATGTCTTTCCCCCCTTAAAAACACCTCCTACCTTGCCACCCCAACCAATCCCACAAACCCATCCCACAAACCTACCCACCAATACAGAGGTTATTAAACTTGGCCCTACATTTCACAAATCCTGTGACCACTTGCACAGATTCTGGCGAGTTAAAGCCAGTGAGTTAAAGTCAGCCATAAGACTGGCACACATACTGAAGCAAACAATCTGAAACAGGGGCCTTATTCTCGAAACGTTCGTAGCCCTAAGAATTCTTAACTTTGATCGTAGCCAATGTGTTAAGAATGGGCTTAAGAAGTTTGTAGGGTTACGAACGTTTCGAGAATAGCTAGCCTGGCTACTAAGGATAAGTGGAAACAAATGAAACTAACTGCAGATAATATAGGATTAGGAAAATACACTGTTTACAAATGGACTGAAAAATATAAGAGTACTATTATGCTTCTTGCTAAGGTATATTTCATATAACATTCTAGCAATACTGGTAACAAACTTGGAGTGATGTAAATTCCTCAATAAGATCACAGCTATCTTATACAGTCATGTTCTTTGTCCAGTGTCTTGAATCAGGTGTATATTTCATCATTGAAGAGAGATATCGATAAAAGGAATTACGTCATAATGCTTTGCAGACCAGTATGACATCATATACTATGACATCACAATCAAATGACATCACTAATATCTTTGCTATTGAAGCAGGTCAGCTGAGCATTTCCCGAAAATGCAGTCTAAGTAAACTTAGCTCAGTATTATTCGTTACGCTGCTATACTGAGTCTAACAAAACTTAGTAGAAGGTCGTGGTCAGCTAACCTTTGAGCAACCTATGACCATCCAATCAAATCTTGAGAGATGGCGAACAGATTTAACCAATCAGACAAGCGACTACTTGTTAGGGTTAAGGAGGGAATTACAAAACGTTTTTGGATTTTTTTCTTCCATGGTCAGCTGACACTGATTTATCAACAAAAGCGAAAATCTGCATAAAACACAGATATTTGACCTGCAGTATATATGCTTATGGGTTTCTAATGACATGGTTACTATTTGCTTATATTTTTGCAAGACAGTTTTCAGCTGACTGTTTATTCATTAGCGTGTATCACCGGAAGCCATCATGTGAAAAATAGCAATCGGAATCGTTCGAGTTTTGGAGGTAAAAGGCTCAAACAGTGCGTGCGAATTTTAACTTTCATGATTTGGTAAGCTCTGTTCTGATTGGTCAATTCAAAAAGTTAGCCTACGCGACCTTCTACTACGGTTTATTAGAATCAGTATAGCAGTGTAACAAATAATACTGAGCCTAAGTTTACTTAGACTGTTCGTTTGGGTTAAGCTAAAACTGCAGTTTTCTGTAATCACGCAGAGTTACGGAATTTTCACAAGAGACTAATATTGTACTAATTATATCATCCATAACATTTATTACCTGTAGGTCACTTGGATAAAAAAATCTTTCAGAGGTCGGAATATATACAAACACTAAAATCTGAGCAGCTTTATCTTGAAGAAATGTATCAAATTTCACATCTTCTGTACTCATCAGGAGCCAGTATAGGCATCATAATTCAAACTGTGGTGCGGTTCACAAAATCTCTCCAACAGCAAAATAATTTCAACAGCACCATAGAGCAAGTAATCAGATCAAGAAAGAGTAGATTGTCACAAATTATGTCGTTCCAACTCATTGACTCAGAGGAGCCTGATCACAAAGATCATAAACACCAACCATTGTATTTGACTTAGAGTTGGGCGCTTACCGTTACATACTCTAATTCCAGAAGTCTTTGACAACAGCCAATCACAAAAAGGTTATACTGAATCCACGGCTCATTAACATAATAAGTTGTTTCTCACTGAACATCAAACAAAACTGATTCTAACATATTTGTTTTCAATATTTTTAAAGGAAAAACAAGGATTTTGCATAATTCTTAAAAATAGGTATTCATAAAATTGGAATGCTTTGAATAGCATCCACAAGAAGAAAGATAAGGACTACATCATCTGAATATTTTTTGAAACCCATGAAGTTGGATTCCATACATACAATACTATACAATTATAGACTCTTGTAGAGGTCGATATCGGTTTTTATTGACCTGAGTAAAACAATATTGTATTGTTTTTCTCAGGTCAATAAAAACCGATATCGACCTCTACAAGAGTCTATAATTGTTTTATTATATAATGAAAGAGAAACAGGTTTTAACATAAACTTTTAATGCACACACTGTGCCATCTATCCAAGTGATATGATTGGCTGAAAAGCGCGGGAAGCCCCTTTGTACGGGATTCCTTGTCTATTTTTAGTAACCCAAGTCAATATCGTAATTTATCAGAAAACTCAAGTCAATATCGTGTTTTGTAGTCAATCATGTGACGGTCTTTTGACCAATCGTGGTACAGGAAAAATACTACCTATATAATAAAACATTTTATACACCGTCGTCATGGTTGAGCAACTGGGCCAGGGTCACGATGCACAAATGTTTGTAGCGCTATGACATTTGCAAGCCTATAATAAACTATAGAGTTACAACAGGTCGTAACGTTACGAACGCTTCGTGGATCGGGACCCTGGAGAATCAGATATCTGAATACTAGGAGCCTTTACATGTTTATAAATGGCCAGGACATGCAAAAAACTGACAATATAAACTCAACAAAATCTATCACATATCTATCAAAATCTATCACATATCTATCAAAATCTATCAAAATATCACATATACATATGAAACACTATATACTTCACTGGTTCCTACACCAGCGCCAGCTCTAAAAACAACAGAATAATGTGTAATGTGTGGTAGGTGAAAAATCACACAAGGTTTATATATAGCATATATTTGTCTATAACCTTTTATAGTACATAATATTAGCCAGTTGTCATCTGTGAAGCAATTCAGAAATTCATGCAGTTCCTTATGCAAGTCTGAAGACAAAAGGCTTCAGTTGGATTGTTTTAGATTTAGACAGTTCATTTTGTTTATGCTGCTGTACAAATATTTGGTAGCACCACGTTTTCTAGCTAGTGTTAATACATGTACACCCCATTCTCCAGTAACACCCTATCTCCAGTAACACCCCGATCTCCAGTAATACCCCGATCTCCAGTAACACCCCTATCTCCAGTAACACCCCGATCTCCAGTAACACCCCTATCTCCAGTAACACCCTATCCCCAGTAACACCCCTATCTCCAGTAACACCCTATCTCCAGTAATACCCTATGTCCAGTAACACCCCGTCTCCAGTAACACCCCAGGTACTCCCGGTGACAAACAGCGTTTCATATCTTTTCGAATGGTCTCGTAATTGTCAGTTAACAGAAAGGAACTGATAATCCTTGCAGGAATAACAATTTTGCCGATCTAACCATCCCCAAATTAACCAATTATTACGACTGTCAACAGCTTTGACAGCCAAGCATGGTTGTACCTTGGTCCGGTCTAATAAAGTCATATTTGGCGGTTACGCAATTTGGAACCAGAACTGGTTCTTGAAAATACTGCCACCGAAAATCTGGTACCGTATCGCATATCGCAAGTTGCCGTGCGCAAAGGAAGCCGGGAACCAGCTTAGTACCGGAAGTAGCGCCTCACGAGACTTACAGGCCTTATAAGGACATATCTCGGATCTAAACTAACAATGACAGGGTTCAGGCACAACTCGGCACCTTGGTGCTGTGGACGCCCTTATCATCTCAGTTACGAAGATGAAGATTGCACCTAGTTGCAGTGTATGGACATAATGGATGGAGCATGTCTGACGTCAAGGATGTTTTATACCTTGGCTCGCATAAACAAAATAAATATATATTCAAAATATTGAAGAAACAACATACTTTTATCATGCTCATGAATTATGACGACAAAAGTCCATTATTAGTCTCCCAATGAAGAATTTCTAATACAAATGATAAAATACTTAAATGCCATGCATCTTCGTAATACTCCACGACAAAAACCTTTGATAACTCAATTCATCCGAATAGATTTGTTTGTAAATGTGATGACAGCAAAACTTGTCACACATTATAAAATAGTTGATGATGGTCGGATTAGTAATGACTGGCTGATGATGAAAGTTGTTCTGTCTCCAAGGCCACGATTAGGGCTATGACCGAACGCGATGTGGACAACGCAGCACCACATACTGTCGGCACATGGGACATTCAGCGAGACGCTGTCGCGGGAGGTGCATGTGATCATGTGACCACATTCCAACAAAACACAGTCAATAGTATTGTCCATGCATATCTTACACAGGTCCTGCTCCGAACTGGCAGTCGTTCCTGCTGAAATGGAAGAAGCAGCCATGACATAGTGAGTGAGTATTATATTACGCCGCTTTTAACAATATTCCAGCAATAACATGGTGGCGGACACCAGAAATGGGCCTCACACATTGTACCCATGTGGGGAATTGAACCCAGGAATTCAGCGGAACTAGCGAACACTTTAACCATTAGGCTACCCCACCGCCCCACATCACATGACAAATGCCACACACTTATCATTGATGGATACATACAAGTAGGACGACTCAATATATATACTTATATCTACCAATCAAAGGAAGAAATGCCAGACTTTTTCCTAAAACTACATTTAATCTGTTAAACTATCAAATGATAGTATGTCATAGTCATATATACAATTACAGAATGGTGATGAGGTCAATACCTGTTTTTATGGACCCGCGAAAAGCAATAACAAGTCCATAATTGTTTTATTATGTAATTACTGAAAAAAAAGCTTCTAAAAAGCAAAACATGTCCATTTACTCAAGAAAAGTAATTTTATTTTCGCTACAAACCAATAACGTTATGTCAACAATACTGTGACATGTAAACAATAGAATGATGTCATAGCTTGATGCTTCACATAAACAAAATCTATTTTTAGTAACTCAAGTCAATATGAATTTTGGTCGGACCTGGGTTGGAGTTAATAGGCTTTTCTGTCGACGGTCACATGACCGCCTCTAGACCAATCAGACAGCCGGAAAAATATGCATACATAATAATAAATAATATCTCTATTCAGAAGTACACTTTACAATTTTAAAAGTCATAGTTGAGACCCATATTCAACTGGAGCATTTACAGACCCAGTATATGCTGAACAAAGACTAAGGGTGCTTTGCAAACTGGGAATCTCTTAGAGTTAGCAAATGAATCACTTATCCCAGGCTTGCAACAGCTCGAGGTGTTTCTCACTCTTCCAAAATGGCGGAGTGATTACTGTTTGCCCTAATGAAGAATGTATTAGAAGAGTCTCGAGTGATGAACTTAGATTGTTAATGACTACATTGAACCTGTGGAACAAACTGAGGATGCTTGGATGTAAGCTGTTTTTGCCAATTTCCTAAGTTAAACTTTTCAAGTCAAACGATTTTTGTTCAGCCATCAAATTCAAATTTCCCAAAGCCACCTTTTGGGTTGGAAACGAAGTGACCTCATCAAACGATTGGTGCGATTGCAAGCGTCTGAAAGTTAGCTCTCCGTTGTCTGGTGAATCGCTGTACATCGCTTGCAAGTGATTGGTTGTTGCAATGCACCCAAAATGTACCAGCAATAGCATCAATGACCCAAGCAAATCAGCAGGGCTCCAGATAAGGGAAATAATTTAGTAAAATCTAAATATTTTTTATATTTGTATACTTATCCTGCACTACTTACTTCCTGCACTTATTGCTTACGGCTCGAAAAGCGTGGCTTGCCAGACGATGTCAAAAAGACGTAGAACTGCAATCACTTCCTGGTCTCGGCTGCTTACTCGTCTGCCCATGCGTCACCGGAAGGTGACGTCAGCCACCTCAGATTATTGCTTAGAAATCCCACAGATGGCAAAACTAAGCGGGGAGGTAGCTGATAGCACAGGGTGGGCCCTTATCATAAGTAGTGCAGGATAAGTATACAAATATAAAAATATTTAGATTTTACTAAATTTTTAACTAATCCTGCACTACTTACTTCCCGCACTTTATCCGACAGGCTGGAAGGTGGGCGTGTCATCTGAGGGATCGCTCGCTTACGTAATAGCAGCCAGCTCAATCCGTAATCCCGTGCTCGGAAGGCGTTGATAACGCCTATAACAGAGAGCGAATTAGCGAAAGTGACGATCAGGTAGCGGTAATTCGCAAATAAGACTTCGTCTTAAATGAAAAGAACCCACTAATTTTAAAGCTGGCGAAGCTTAAGGAATGCAGCAAAAGCATGGACTTGAAAAACAAGGATAACTCCTTAACTGACATACCTAGTTGTTTGTGAAGAAAACAACTCATTCCCCACATGGTGGTCCGTGGAAGGAAACACAAGGCAGGAGGGTCACTTTCTTGGGGAATGGCGAGTTGCTGAGCAACCACCAATGGTCGAAGCTGTGGACATCATTAACGCCCTTGACAGCCATGTCACGCAAGTAATGACTGGCAAACACTGTGTCCGACCGCCAAAACAACCTTGCATAATGGATGACACAGTGCAATTACTGTGAAGTGCCATAGTCGAAAACAAATGCCTCAATCTCGTGGGGATGAGAGGACGTGGGAGGGGTCCAGCCCAGCCGCTTTATACGCCTGAAGAATGGTTGTTCTTAACCATAAGGCAATAGTGTTTTGCTGACATCTGACTGCGGACCGGACAGTGGAAGAAATAAACGTTTCCTTGTACCACACGAACGCCTTTGGTGCGCGATCAATGTAAGTTTTGAGGCATCGAATCGGACATAACAGTAATTCCGCGATCGCCTTCAGAGCCAACAATAGATGATAATGGCGGGATGGAAAACTGGCGATCAGGGTTGTCCTGGTAGTTGGTTTTAGCAATGAAATCCCAACACATACCTAAGTGCACAGAACCATGACGACGGCGCTCAAACTTGATCCTAGTCACGTCAAGGCGTGAACCTCACTCCTCTAGCCGCGGTAAGCTAATGACAACAGAAATGCCGTCTTCCTGGATAAATCAGCGAGGGAAGCGTTATCAAGAGGTTCATACGGTGCACCCACGGAGATGGTCTAAAACAGTGTTGAGATTCCATGCCGGGCGATCTAAACTTCAACTTCTGGTCTTCAAGTCGGAATGAGCCGAAGCATGGCCTGTAATTCTGGGATTTTGGAAATCCTTCTGTCAGTGGGAATCGCTAAAACAGAGCTAATTGCCGCCAAATGCGTTGGCAATGGTGCCTCCCTTCAGACGCCTGGACGTTAGGAGATAAAGTAAGAAATCTGCTATGAACTGAGGAAGTCAGCGGATCCTGCTTCTTAGTAAAACAAAAACGTTCAAACGACTGCCACTTGTCGCCATACAAATGTCTAGTAGAAGTTCTGTGCGCCCGTCGCAATGGCTTTGGCTGCTCTAGCCGAAAACCCTTAGCACTCAGTGCTTTCTGCAAATGGTCCATGCGTGCAGATTGAATCGGTCTGGAGCCGGATCGCGAAGACGGCTGTGAGGGTGCACTAGAACGTTCCTCCCGCGGGTAGAGGGAAGGGATCTCCTACCACTAGACTTTGTAGAACGGAAACCAGTTCCTGGCTGGCCACCAAGGCGCGACCAAAATTAGTCGTAAGTAAGCAAGTTGTCTCCCTTGACTTTTGCGAGAACTTTGGGTAATAGAACTGGTGGCGGAACGATAATGCGCGTGAAGTCCCCTCCCATGATAGGCTGAGAGCATCCACCGCCCAAGCCGCTGGATCTGGGACTGGGGACACATACACTGGCAGTTGATGGTTTTGGCTGGTGGCAAACAGATCTATGTTTGGATAACCCAGTGCGTGACTTAAAAGAGTGAAGGCCTCCTTGTGTAGCATCCACTCCGCGGGGAGCAACTCTGTCGGTCTCGAGAGCGCGCCTGCTAGTATATTGCGGCACCCGAATATGCCGAACTCTCAACAGAATGTGGAGATCGCCGACCAGTTGAAAGAGCCGAAATGTCTGATCGAGGAGAAGCTGTGAGTGTGTCGACCCTTTGCCTTCGATGTATGTACCATATGCGACGCGTGGTGTTGTCTGTAGCCACTAGAAGACAAGTTCCTCGTGAGTCGATGTGCCCAATGATGAATAGCGAGGATCACGGCCTCCAACTCCAGACTGTTTATATGCCAGTTGATGTGTTGACCGACCACAGGCCGGAGGCTGTCTGGTCGTAAGTGAGCTTCCAACCCTGCAGGGAGGCGCCCACTAACAGTTGGCAATCCGGAGGCTGCTCTGTCAAAGAGACTCCTCCTAAGACGCTCAATGGGCGCAGTCCACCAAAGAAGATAGCGATGTAACTGAGGTGGAAGGCAAAACCGTTGATGAACGCCTGCCCGGATTTAATGTATGGTTGAAGAAAACGCTGCAGAGGACGGTTGAAGACGCCTCTGCTGGTAAGATCCTGCGCCGACGCCAACAATCCCAGAAGTGACTGCCACTCTCTGAGGGACAGAGGTTGGGAGAGTGCACGACGGGAATCAGAGACTGAATCTTGTCCCACCTGTCCAGGGAATCTGAACTAGGTTCTTGTCCGCCTGGAAATGGCCTCCGATGAACGCCAGAGTGTGAGTCGACAAGCCTCGATTTGTCCAAGTTGACCAGCCACCCTAGTTGGCGCAACAGACGAAGGGTGAAATCCCGCTGTTGTATAAGAAGTAGACGGTCTAACAGGTGCATAAGGCAATCGCCCAGGTACGGTCGAAATTGATGCCCCTCAAATGTAGATACCGGGAAATAGGAGTTGTGATACGCGGTGAACAACCACGGGCCGCTTGAAATTCCAAATGGGAGGACAGCCCATTGGAAATGTTGATTGTTGAAAATAAAGCGCAGGTACTTCCTGTCGCTGGGGCGTATTGGAACATGGAGGTATGCATCCTGTAGGTCCAGGCTGATGAGAAAGTCGCTGACGATACCATAGATTTGAGGTATTCGAGGGACGCCATTCGAAGTGCGGAGGACGCTCCAGGAAAGTCTCGCTGAAATAGGACAGATTGTGAATCATCCTCATTTTCGGACCCTTTCTTCGCACTAAGAATATTGGAGAATAAAACCCTGGTGTTATGATGGGATACGGAGGAGTTCGATGGCTCTTTTCTCCAACAAAATCGCTATGTTCTCCGCTAGAAGGTTGTGTTGAACCTGAGAGTGATTGTGCCGGAGCGGAACATTGTCAGAGGTGGATCGGAGAGGAGGGGAGCCAAACCCCTGCCTCAATATATCGGGTGACGATGGATCCTCTAGGATGGACCAATTTTCCCAAAAGATCCCTATTCTCCCACCTACCGGTGTAGGATAAACTGGGACGACTGGAGGTGGAGTGTCCAGTCGCATGCGGTCCCTCACTTCACTTGCCCTACGCCTCGCCGCCTCTGGGCGGAGCACGGCGACGCTGATATCCACCCCTGTCTGATCTAGGCTTGGCACCACGCCCCTGCCACGAGACGGCGCTGAGTTTCTGGCACTTAACAGACGGTCGCCGAGGCTGGTAGGTGTTGGATGACGCGGAGGCAGGACGCTGTCCCTTTGAAACGCTTTCAAGGCAGTCTCCCCTTTGGCAAAATCACACACCTGCCGATAAACATCATGAATGGCATCGCTAAACAGTGACGACGATGACCAGGGTTGGTGGAATAATTTCCGCTGAAATTCAATCCCATGAAGAAAAGGAGAGGAAGCCTTGTCGATTTAATTACGCACGCTGCTGGCAAGCCCGACCTAAGGTGTTCACGCAGGTCAGTGATCACTTTACCCTGCCATAGCATCATAGTTGTAAGATGATCCAGTCGATCCGGATTTATTTCCTTAAGATCCTGAGTGATGGCATCAGTCGCTGACGCCAATGCCGATATAGGGCGGAGCATACGCTTAAGCTCTAAGTCCAAAGCCGCCGACCCTTTGTATCCTGAACTTTATAGGAGGACACAGAGGAAGAACCTGTCACACGCTTCATTTCCTCATCCACCTTAGTCACTGTCTGGGCAAAGTCCAAGCCATGAATAGGATAGTCATCACGACGCACTCTAGGCTTTAATAGTTGGGTTGAGAGACATTCCCGCCAAATCTTCATCAAGGGTAGAGAGAATCTCTGACCGCTTCATGTGCTGGTAACATTAAGGAAGGCGAGTCCCAAATAGTAAGTGACTTTGCAACATCAGGGCCTGGTGAAGGGACTGAGGCTATTAAACGATCAGCAATCCAGTCAAACACGCGGATCAAAGCCAAGGTGATTAGAGCCCGCGGTCTTCCTCATAGTCTGGGGCAAAGTCCCTCTCAGAGGACGGTGAACTAAACGCAAAGGGGAACGGCTACGGCAGACGACGCCTTTAGCAGAAGACGCTTTACTACGAGGTCTCGACCTATGTTCGCCTGTCGAAGACGTGGACGAACGGGAGACGTTAGCGAGGCACAGGAGCAGACAAAGTTGACAAGATAGGCACCGATGCTGGAGGGGGCAGAGGCTCAAATCGCCGGAGGTGGCAAAGGTGGCAAAGGCGCTGGAGGCTCGTGAGGGGAGAGAGGCTCGATGTAGCTGGTGGCATAAACGCATAGGCGCTGATGTACCGGGCTTGACCTGATAGTAAAGTCAAGAGAGTGCTGAGCGTGGATACATCAAACTGCTGGTGGTCGATGGCGCTTTGCATCATAGACTTGAGGCATTGAAACCCCGTGATGTGGTTGATACGCATAAGGCGCCTGCCCCGGAACACTGGCTGGGGTGTCTGATACGGCGCAAACTGCTGGCCCATCGGTCGCTGTGGAGATGACATCGGCAACAGCGAGGAGGTGAGGGAGTGTGCTGCCGAAGCGCCAGGCCGCCGATCCAAGCGCCGACGGCTGCAAGCCAAGCCGCCAAACGCTGCCAAACACCCGCGACATAAGCGCTAAGACATAATCTGAATGCTGGTGACAGGCGATTCGCTGACACAGTTGACGCCGCAACACTTGACGACGAGTGGTCGCCAAGACCGTGTCGAAGTAGTAGACATACTCTTCCGCCTCTGTTGTCCCAGGCTTCTTAACAACCTGTAGATAAACGGAGAAACTCTTGGGTGATAGCACAGCGCAGCTGGCACATTTATGGCCAGGGTACATTGAGTAGTACATTTCAAACATCGGGATGAGGGTCTTTACGAGACTTCCCACCTCGACAATGTATACAACTGGCGCTGTACATAGATCTGCAATGAAGCAGAAACCCAGTAAACGCACATACAAAGTAATGAATATAACAGCAAAGTTGAGAACAAAAGTCTCAAAATAACTGAAAGTTTAAGAGACCATAATACAGGCACAATAAATATACCACTATTATATGGTATAGTATATAAGCCTGAACCAAATGAAACACAACGACGTATCAAATAATGCAAAGTGTTTTAATGGCGAAGTGAAAGTGTGATGACGGGACCGTATAAACGAATCCACATCACTACACAGAACTACTGAATGACAAAAAGAAAGTGAAAGATAATACCTACACTTTCGTGAGAGGTACAAAAACAAAATACACACAAAGTCAGTCTTTATTAATGCTTCACAAAATATAATCCCGTAGGATACAAGTTGAGCTGGCAACAACACGTCTAACGAAGCGTCCGAAAAGCAATAATCTGAGGTGGCTGACGTCACCTTCCGGTGACGCATGCGCAGACGAGTAAGCAGCCGAGACCAGGAAGTGATTGCAGTTCTACGTCTTTTTGACATCGTCTGGCAAGCCACGCTTTTCGAGCCGTAAGCAATAAGTGCAGGAAGTAAGTAGTGCAGGATTAGTTAAAAATTTAGAAAACGTAGCAGATACTCGCACCACGGCAATGGTGCACGGTCTTAGAATCATTTACGGACGTATTTATCAAAAAAAAGTATTGTTTATTGACCTGTTTACGCAAGACTAGCAATGTTGTGGTGCATATATGAAACGAAACACAAGATTACTGATACTCCATTAAATTCCACTCAGTACTCTAAATGTACTCTTAAGGTTTTCCAGTACTCCTATATTGAAAAAATAAGGAGTAAGTACTCCTGATGTTGAAAAATTGTCTGCATCCTGAAGTCAGTGAGTGAGTATGGTTTTATGTCGCTTTTAGCAATATTCTAGCAAAATCATGGCAGGCAACACCAGAAATGGGCTTCACACATGGTAACCATGGGAGGAATCAACCCAGGTCTCCAGCATGAAAAGTAAATGCTGTAACCACTAGGCTACCCACCAGCCCTAGGCATCCAAGTAAACTATTAATACTTACTTAATTTATCTGCATTCTCTCTCATCTTGTCAGCTGTAAATAGAAGAAAGAAGTGTGAGAAGGTCGCAAACAATGACCAATATACAGATCCATAGCTCTGTAGCTGTCATGGTGTCACTCAAAAATATTCAAAACCATTTCCTATCCAACATATATTCTATGCCGAAAACATGTAACACAGTATCCTAACCACTCATAGGCGGAACCAGACAGGGCTGCCCACCCCATCTTTTGTCCTGCAAGTTTATAGTTTAATAAAATGACCATTGAAACTCTTGTGAAAATGGATGAAAAGGAACTGTGCACCTCCCCACCCCCACCCTTTCTGAACTATGCAACGCCCCCTCTCAAAAAGCTGTATCCGATCCAACCACATAACAGTTTGGGACAATGCTGAAATGCTGAGATGCTGAAACGCATTTGGGGAATCAAACCCAGACCTGTGGCATGATGAGACAAAGTTTCAACCACAAGGCTACCCAAGCGCCGCCATCTATTGCCTACTGTCTGTAGTCTCCAGTAGTGATGATGCTCGGTTAAGTCACATCAACATGCAATCCCACCTGGTACCCATTCTCAGATGCCATACTCACTAACTTGAATAGACACCACATGTTATCACAAACCATCTCAAATGTATATTCACATGACTGGCGTCAAATGGTGTCACACATGAAGATGTCATGTCCACAGATTTGTCGTTAACAAATTTAACTTGATTGCGAATGTCTGAGAACTTATTTCATGATTCAGTTTCAGGAAGAGTTAATTTTGGATACTTTGTTTGCATGGTGGACACATGCTGTTGCTGCATTTACAATTGTTCTACCTACAGAATGCAACCATAATCTGGGCTGAGTTACTTCCCTTTATATTACATCCATGTTTACATCTTGTTTGTGTTATTTATTTGCCTTGAATCTGAATAAGTTCACTGAAAAAGACTTGAATTTTTGCATATAAATATAAAACAGAATTTCATGTGTAGTTAGAGTATAATTCCAGGATTTTTAAAGTCATTTTCAAGAAAAATGCTGATTGTTGGCCTTTTCAAGACAAACTCTACAATTCAAGGCTTTCCTAGTCACCATGGATGTGAGTGAGTGAGTGAGTGAGTGAGTGAGTGAGTGAGTGAGTGAGTGAGTGAGTGAGTGAGTGAGTGAGTGAGTGAGTGAGTGAGTGAGTGAGTGAGTGAGTGAGTGAGCGAGCGAGACGAAATATGGTCTTATGCTGTTTTCAGCAATATTCCTGCAATATCACAGCATCAGACACCAGAAATGGGCTTCAGACATGGAGAATTGAGAGCAGGTCTTCGGCATAACCAGGGATCTTTAACAAATAACCTGACCACCCACAATGTGAACCCAGCTGTCCTGGGGACAGAAAACACTGCGTTCCCCAGTTACCTTTGTCTTTGTTTAACTGCTCTTCATTCCACAGCCGCTTCACTCGTTCAGTGAGTTCCGACTTTTCACAGCACCCCTTGTAATCGACAAAGTTATTTGCAAGGACCTCTTTCAGTTGCCTGACTGTCAGCGTGTCGACCTCCTCCACAGACGAAATATTATCCAGCCTCATACGGGGAACTTGATCTAATACTGGCGAGTCCTGCAATACCTGAGGGTAAGAGATTCATGGCAGTGTTTGAACCCTGCATTTGATTCAGTAGGTATATATGACCTAAGTCTGTCACAGCAGAGTGACTACTAGAACATCTTGAATGAATGCATCTTGTAAAAAACAATAACAAGTATCCAAGTTTGTTGGCTGTCTACCTCTCAATATTTCAGCTATAAGATGGCAGCCTGTAAGATTTTTGCTGCAGAGAATAAACTATGAGGCGAATATGAAACATGTGAGTGGATAATTGTAACTATATATTCTTGGATACGTTTTGTTCATGCTGACAACATGTCATGGTAAACATGTGTTCATTTATTGCAATGATGAGTGACCACATAAATTAAATATGTGAGGTGAAAGTGGGTTTAACGTCGTGCTTGAGAATATTTCGCTCATATGACGACGTGCATGCGTGTGTATGTGTGGCTGCTTGTACTAGGCCAGACTGAAGCTGGTTTTATAGTGCTAGCCCACTGAGATACCATGCCGCAGTGAAGCATGAATACCCCACTCAGACACATTATACTGACTCCGAGCCGACCAGTCCTTGTTGTACCCATTAATGCTGAGCGCCAGGCAGGGACCAACAAGTACCATATTTTAACATCTTTTGGTATTACGCGGTCGGGGATCGAAACCACGACCTTCTGCTCTCTGGGCAGACGTTCTAACCACTACACGGAGGCGGTCAATTAAAATATGGAAGAGTGTTGGATTCATCCTGCTGGGCTTGGATACATTTAACTTTGCATCTCTAACTGATATAAGTTCACATTTCAGTAAAAACTCCCCTATTTAAGAAACTCATCAACTTGCAATTGCGAATAATGAACTGAATTGATGAAGGGATACGGTTCAATTCACAGAATACGCGAGTGAATTATAACAGCCCCAGTCTAAATCCATATTTTGAGCAACAATCCATGCAGTCAGGTCACGACGACATGCAATCAACCAGTTTACCAAGCACGACCAGCAGATCCATTTCATTGCTTGTTATGGTGATCATAGGTCGCTGGGACGTTTTCTAACCCAGAGTCTCTACAGGGAAATACTGAAGTATGATATGTGTTACCATAGGCCATATCCAAGCTGACTACACCACCATCTCATTAAGGGCTACTACAGATTACCAGTCATCAAACTTTAGGGTCTTTTCAAGGCCAAATCAACAATTTTAGGGCCCTTTAGAAATGCATATAAAACATCCAGACAACTTTTGTGTGTGTGTGTGTACTTACACCTCATATTGCAAATGGAGGTGTACTGAGAATTTTGAAGGAGTACTGACATGTTTTCGTGTGAGAGAGTTGGTGAAGTGGTTTGTCTGGACGATTCATCGATCACTATTTCCAACAATGGGTGCAACTTCTACCAGCTCTTTTCAGTCACGGTTTGTAACTTGTACCCGCCCTTGTGGCCACTGGTCGCATAACCAAACGTAATAGTTCATTGATTAATTCCTCCACTAATTTCGTCGATGAAAATGTTTCTGATCCCGATTTAGACCCACTGTTTCCTCGTTATTTGTTGACATGTTGGATGCTAGCCCCGATTCTATGACGTTTCGTCCTACTTTATTTTCGCATAATCGATAGATTTCTGTTGTTTTTGTCTATTACTTTTCAAATGAATTGTAAATATTCTAATGGTGTATGTTACTGCCTTGCATATGATAATACCGACACAATGTATGCACAGTTCTCAGTAACAAAGTGATATTTTAAATTAGTGTAAATAAATTTGAAGATGAGTGAGAAATAACAGAGCGACTGTTTGATGAGCGAAATATCTGGTCCGACAGTGTAGGGTTTAGCCAATCGAAAATTAGTGACGCCATATTGTTGCATGGCAACGCAAGGGTGAGGTGAGGTGAGGTGAAATTGGGTTTAACGTCGTACTTGAGAATATTTCGCTCATATGACGACATGAATGCGTGTGTATGTGTATGTGCGGCTGCTTGTACTAGCCCAGACTGAAGCTGGTTTTATAGTGCTAGCCCACTGAGATACCATGCCGCAGTGAAGCATGAATACCCCACTCAGACACATTATACTGACTCCGAGGCGACCAGTCCTTGTCGTACCCAATAATGCCGAGAGCCAGGCAGGGACCAACAAGTACCATATTTTAACGTCTTTTGGTATGACGCGGTCGGGGATCGAACCCGCGACCTTCCGCTCTCCGGGCGGACGCTCTAACCACTATACCACGGAGGCGGTCTGGCAACGCAAGGGATTCTCACTGCTGGGGTTTCCTCATGTGTCAAATCGCGTTTGGCAAAAGAAACTCTTGACACCAAGTATTGATCCGAAATAGATTTCCATTTGCACGATACGACCAGAAATTAACTGTTAGACGTACAAAGGTATTTATGTGCGTACATGATGCGTTTGAAATCTTACTTTGTGTCATACCTCATTGATTTTGAGGCGAACATTACGCCTGATGCCCCTTATCTGTAGCCCTGTATAAGTGGTTGAAGAAACACAGGGTTGATCGATTGTGGGGCCGACAAAGGGAGGTAACTATTCGCTACATCATGGCACTGGGAAGGTTTTGTCTCATGATGGCAAATTAATTAACACACATTGCCATTGCAAGGTATATTCTATTTTCTATAACTTGACAAATTTTGCTAAATTAAGGTCTTTAAGGTTCAAATCACCATTGCTGATGGGAGTATACCCAGTACCTGCATGGGCTCCTCTGTGGGAGTGTCTCCATCTGTCTGTGTGTCTGTTGGTGGCACATCTGGCACAGTATCTTCTCTCATCCGCTCCTGTGAACAAATAAGGATGCAGACAAATTCATCTTTAAAACAAGACAAACAGTAATACAGCTATCTCATGCCCTTCCTCCTTGAGTTGACAGATATACGCCCCTCCCTCTCTACTCAATACAAGCACGACTTACCACCAGCTGATGTACAAGTCTCTCATGCTCCGCCTCCTTGAGTTGATGGACAGATATACGCCCCTCCCTCTCTACTCAATACAAGCAGGACTTACCACCAGCTGCTGTACCAATCACTCATGCTCCGCCTCCTTGAGTTGATTGACATATATACATCCCTCCCTCTCTACTCAGTACAAGCAGGACTTACCACCAGCTGCTGTACCTGTCTCTCATGCTCCACCTGCTAGTTGATAGACAGACATAAATCCCTCCCTCTCTACCAAATGCAAGCAGGACTTACCACCAGCTGCTGTACAAGTCTCTCATGCTCCGCCTCCTTGAGTTGATTGACAGATATACATCCCTCCCTCTCTACCCAATACAAGCAGGACTTACCACCAGCTGTTGTACCAGTCTCTCATGCTCCGCCTCCTTGAGTTGATGGACAGATATACATCCCTCCCTCTCTACCCAATACAAGCAGGACTTACCACCAGCTGCTGTACCAGTCTCTCATGCTCCGCCTTCTTGAGTTGATGGACAGATATACATCCCTCCCTCTCTACCCAATACAAGCAGGACTTACAACCAGCTGCTGTACCAGTCTCTCATGCTCCGCCTCCTTGAGTTGATTGACAGATATACATCCCTCCCTCTCTACCCAATACAAGCAGGACTTACCACCAGCTGCTGTACAAGTCTCTCATGCTCCGCCTCCTTGAGTTGATGGACAGATATACATCCCTCCCTCTCTACCCAATACAAGCAGGACTTACCACCAGCTGCTGTACAAGTCTCTCATGCTCCGCCTCCTTGAGTTGATTGACAGACATAAATCCCTCCCTCTCTACCCAATACAAGCAGGACTTACCACCAGCTGCTGTACCAGTCTCTCATGCTCCGCCTCCTTGAGTTGATTGACAGATATACATCCCTCCCTCTCTACCCAATACAAGCAGGACTTACCACCAGCTGCTGTACAAGTCTCTCATGCTCCGCCTCCTTGAGTTGATTGACAGATATACATCCCTCCCTCTCTACCCAATACAAGCAGGACTTACCACCAGCTGCTGTACAAGTCTCTCATGCTCCGCCTCCTTGAGTTGATTGACAGATATACATCCCTCCCTCTCTGCCCAATACAAGCAGGACTTACCACCAGCTGCTGTACCAGTCTCTCATGCTCCGCCTCTGAGTTTGAGACAGATCCTCGGCTGTAGTGGAGTATCACAAGGTCAATGAGGTCATGTTTTTCACGGCACATATTGGTAGGAATATTGTGGCTGTCAAGGAAGCATCTCATGTCCTTGACCTTCCACTCTTGCAAGATTTGGCGGCTAAAGTTCCCAGAGACAATAATTCGGCACTTTTGACATTGTCTATCACGTTTATTTGCTTCTTTTGGCAGACACGTTGAGCAAAATTGACGTTTACAATCTCTGCACATTTTCTGAAAAAAAAAGAAAAGAAAAACAAAACATTAGAAAAGGCAATGACTGTCTGATGGATTATTTCATATTTGGTGTACCTATTTACACCATTACCTAAATTACATATTGTTATGAGAGTGTGTTTTTTGTCATTTGTAATATCACATTGATTAAGTGATAGTTATTATGGGTCACAATGTTTAAAGTTTTGAGTGTGGGTTTTGGCTCACATCTCGCATCATATATGTTCAATGGCAATAGTATTTGTAGCGGAACACCTTTTTGATAGCGCTTCAGAGTTGCCTCCCTTGGCAAGTATTTGTTTTGACTTCTGGCTTTCATCATGTCATGTGCTCGAGAAAATCCCGCATCGTTCTGCGAGAATAATGATGGAGGCTAGCTTTGCCAGAATGCTCGAGAACTGTGTAAGAGCTATATAAAGGCTGGTAGTTGAGTTGTGCTGCACGGGACTTTCACATGACTGGATTTATACACATCTGTCTGACATCATCAAGTTGTTCAACGTGCTTGTCTATTCAACTGCTGCCATTGTAAACAACCTTCAATCAGTATATCTGTTCTGACTGTAAATGTCAAGACTCTAGTGAGTTAATATTTTATATTTGTGACCCAATAGTTTATATTTGTGACTCAATTGCATTGTACTAGAAATCTGTATTGTCATTCATTGTTTGTTCAATATATTATTGAATATTTTAGAATTGTCTGTGTTCTATTTTGCTGGTTCAAAGGGGACGCTTAAACCTTTTGTCACAGTAAATTATTAACCGTAAGAATATTTTATGGAGGGAGAAAAAAGCTCTTTGGGTTGTTGTTGAACTCATGTAAAACTCACATACAGCGATTAGTCAGGTCAGTCAAAGTAGAGATCCATAATCTACTGATCATGTTGGACATTTCATTTATTTCCAATTTCATATAGACTACTGAAACATACAACATTATGGAGGACAACTTATTGTATATTGCATAGAGCGATGTTTCGATGTAGATTCTTAGTTATCAAGCTAAAATAACAGTGAAAGAATCTACATGGAAACGTCGCTCTATGCAATAAACAAGAAGCTGTCATCCATAAAGTTGTATGCTTCATTTTAACTAACCAACTTCTAGAATGTTGATCAAACAATCAGATAAACTATCCTTATTACAAACACACCTATAATGAACTACAGATATAACAAATACAACTAGAGATCCCTTTGAGATTGATATAACTGTAGTTTACATTATTATTTACATAACATTTATTTGCATGTTGATATTTATCTTAGATGTCGATTCATAGGCGGATCCAGGAATTGTCAAAGGGGTCTTTAGTCATTTTCAAAACGGTGGGGGTGGGGTTCGAACCCCCTGAACCCACCCCTTGGATCCACCAATGCGGTTAGTGTCATGTTTGTTTGTACATGTATTTCATTATTTTGATAAACAAATTACTTCTTACAGCTCAAGAAATAGTTAAGATATGGTTACTGGGGCTTTTGGAAGGGACATAGAAAGTACATGTAAGAATCTTGTCAGTTCATCAATCTAAATCTTGATAATGGGGAACATGTCAACAATGCTAAACTTTCAAAATATCATTTCTTATTTATATTCTCTACATTGAATAAAAAAATAAGTGAGTTTATGTTTCCATCTTTCTGACTGAGAGTAGCAGCACCAGGTAGGAATGAGGTGTTAGAAACTAAAGTAGAAATAACATTTAACAGTTCTGGGGAGTGTTCAATATTAAGGGGCCCTTTGGGCCTTCAAGTGCAGAGTAATGCTCATGATGTCAATCACTGGATTGTCTGGTCCAGACTCGTTTATTTACAGACTGGAATATAGCTGGAATAACGCTGACTGTTGCATTAAGCAAGAAATAAAAAACTCCAGCTTTAATTTTAACATTTGGGTAATTTATGTTATTTGTTTTTGATTGTTTGTGTTTAATCCCAGCACCCAGTAATATTCCAGCTATATGGCACCTTTCTGTAAATAATCATGTCTGGACAAGACAATCCAGTGATGAACAGTATGAGAATCGATCTATGCAATTGGAAATATGATGGCATGTGTCAAACCAAGTCAACGAGCCTGACCACCCGACCCTGTTGGTCGTCTCTTATGACAAAGCATGGGTTGCTGAAAACAAATTCTAACCCGGATCTTCACAGCAGACAAGCATGGCTTGCTAAAGACCAGTTGTAACACGGATCTTCATGGGGGGTCAAACATGGGTTGCTGAAGACCAGTTCTAACCCAGATCTTCACAGGTATGTTATGTAAGTTAAGCAACCACAGAGTTGAACCGTGAACACTGTTTGTACATACCTTCCGTTTGAAGATTGTGAACTCCGTAGCACATGATTCACATGCCATGGTTTTTGACAAGACTTCCTGATTGGTTACAATTGTCCCTTGATGTTGCTGGCCTCCCACGGCTCCCGCCCCCATCCGACCACGCCCGCGTCACCCACAGAGCATCAATGCCCACAGCTTAACACACCAGTCCTGTATAAGAAAAAACAAATGTCTACAAATGAGCAGATAACCACGGGATTCGAGATATGGTGAACCCTCGAAGGAGTAACTCTAGGAAAACCCTCAGTCAACTTTGACCAATCAAAATACAGAATACAAGGGTCTCTGAGCCAATGATATAGCAGCTTCTTAAAGTATGAACCTTCATGATCTGACTGACATCCTTGACTACAATGTCATGGCTGTTCTTATTACGTTTTAGCGGAGACCACATAACAGAGGGTATATGGTCTCTGGTTTTAGTGTAGTAGAAATAAAACAAAATTCTTTGTTTTTGACAGGAAGATGAAATTTAAATGGAATGAGCACGGTCACTATTATTCTCTATCAGGAACTGTCAGTTTATATTATTTTTAAGACAGAAAATCAGATAAGCTTCCTTGAATTCTTCACTTCTTCATACTGACAAATAACAGACTATGCTGATTGGTTGACATGACAATATGAAGTCCTTGCTGGATCTGACTCAGTGACTGATAACGGTGTATCAAACATAGCCTGTCCCATCGTCCTTGACGGTCTATTTTTGTAATGGGTGGTCTATTAAATAAGTAAGGCTGTCCTTTGGTCGGGGGAAATATTTGAAAAAATAAACTTAACTTGGCTTGAACTTTGTCTTATCTATTATTTATCATTGTTTTAGTTTTTTTGGACTGGCTATGTTTGTTCAGGACTGATCACTTTTTTGGACTATTTTATTCACTGCTGATAAATGTGCTGATAAGTTGAGTATCAGGTCCGATCCTAATGATTAAAAATAAGCATTGTTTCAGCAAAATAGTGACAGAGATTGTAACTCAGTAGCTTTGTGATGCCTTCTAATACAGAAAAGTAAAAGTAAAATGGTCAAAATCATTATTACATATAATAAATATATTTTAAAAGTGCAGCATATTTATTGTCACAGAAGACATATTGTCACAGAGTGAGTGAGTGAGTTAAAATTCATAGTCACATCAGCAGTATTTCGGCAATATCGTGACTAGAACACGTCCTACATGATAACCGAAGACAAATTAATGAGATAAGTGGTTTTATGTTTCCCCCAACCTATGTGAGAATCGAACCCGGGTCGTCGGCATGACGAGCGAACGCTTTAACCACTGGACTAACCCACCACCCTAACAGGATATGATACAAAATGTGAATTATGACATCCCTCAGTATACTTCACATGTTTTGCAGCACACAGTGACAACTAAATTGCGACATTTTATTCCAGAAATATTTCCAAGTATAAACAATCAGAGTAGTTTGAAAATATTTATTTCTTACCACCTGCCATTCAGATCTTAACGACCGCCTCTGTGGTGTAGTGGTTAGAGCGTCGTCCGCCCGGAGAGTGGAAGGTCGCGGGTTCGATCCCGACCGCGTCATACCAAAAGAAGTTAAAATATGGTACTTGTTGGTCCCTGCCTGGCGCTCGGCATCAATGGGTACAACAAGGACTGGTCGGCTTGGAGTCAGTATAATGTGTGTGAGTGGGGTATTCATGCATCACTGCGGCGTGGTTTCTCAGTGGCCTAAGCACTATAAAACCAGCTTCAGTCTGGGCTAGTACAAGCAGCCGCACCTACACATACACATGCATGCACGTCGTCATATGAGCGAAATATTCTCAAGCGCACGACGTTAAAACCCAATTTCACCTTACCTCAGATCTTAACTTTGAAACTACAAATTTTCCAGGAAGACATTTACCTTTAACAAATGATCATTTATGAATATAAACACACGCATGTAACCAGGGACAGTTATTGGAAAGTGCAATTGATATCAATTTCATATTATTCGCTGGGTATTGGCAAAATAGTTTGGGTATTGTAGTGGACTGACCGAGCTATTGCACACCTGTTTGTGGTTATCACTAGCCGAGATCTGTGAAATGGCCCTACACAGTCAAGACATAACGCTGATCATGGTTGAGGGGGTACAAAATAATAATATGCATACAATTATAAACATATATCGACAGTGACTAAATATCGGTGATGATGAATGTAAAGTGACTTTACCTGCCTAACTAGGTCTGCGTCTAAATACCCTACTATTGACCAAAGAACCCTCCCTGGAATACAACTTACAGACAACCTGTTCAGTGCCAAATGTCTATCCTGTCAGTACCACCTTGCTGTAAGTATCTCATCAATATTTGTATCAAGGTGTTCACAGGTGAAAATAGCTCATGGTGCTTGAATAATTTAGTATATTTCTGCTAGGTCACCGTGATAATTATTTTGTCAAGTTTGTGATTGTAATCACATGATCAGTAATCGATGATAAAGCTGGTCAAAATAGAAGACAATCGTCAAAATGGGGGGTCGAGCCAAACATCTAAAGTTACGACTCCGGTCTGGATAATTTCATCCTCTAAACACTACGTGAAGAGTAAATATCAGACATATTACCAACAATATCTATTCAATCGTCAGTCCACGGTCGGTGTGTCGTCTGTTTCTTCCGTCGCTCTAGACCTAACAGGAACTTGTATTCACCATTTTGACTGATTGACGTCACGCAAAAGCGAGAGTTGTCCTCCCTTGACAACCAAAATGCCCCATCTAGACTTGCCGCGGGTCTTATCGCCTTGTGAAAGTTTTATCGACTCTAGCGTTGTTATAATATCGATTCTTGTTATGTGCGAAAATATGACAAACCATTCAGAACACGCGTAATGGTTGCAGTGCTTTGATAAAAAATAATCCCGACTACTTAATTCGTTTATGGCATTATGTTATTGTTTAAAAAATCATGAAAAATATATATCGTCATATTGAAAGAACGTATCTAACAGAATTGTGCTGTCTAATGTGAAGTGTTTGATAAGAATCATGCGATTGACGGTGAGAGATTCAAATACACGCACATTCGTTTGTTGACATAACGGTTGTCACTGGTCCAACTGAGTGTATTTCTGATGATCTTGCGGGCTTGTTGTGGTGATTGTACGTGCGCTTTCAACAGTTTGCGGAACTAAAATTATATATCGCTACGAGCTTCAAAACAATAATATTATATCTGTATACATGTAACAAATCAACTTTAATCTTTAACATTGGGCATATATTTCACTTTTCTGGGAATATTTTAGTCTGACTTTTTGGGTAGACATTCATATATTTTCCAGCGAATTCATTTAAAATTCCACTTGGGGTATGACAGCAAGGTTACACGTATGTTCAGTTATTTTTGAGTTTCTGCTTTGGGATTTAATGTCGCGGTGTTTTTTTATAAATCTTATTCAATAAAAGAAATCCCATTTGTGATTATTAAACCCTTTTCAGAAATATAATAGGAAATATAAGGTGAACATGTAATAATTACGTCAGAATATGTCTTTAACAAGAGAGAGAGAGAGAGAGAGAGAGAGAGAGAGAGAGAGAGAGAGAGAGAGAGAGAGAGAGAGAGAGAGAGAGAGAGAGAGAGAGAGAGAGAGAGAGAGAAACACTTCATTGGAGGAGTCTTCTGAGGAAAAGGGGCGAGTGGTGACGAATGTCATTCCCATTCGTCACCACTCGCCCTTTCCGTAAACGCCAAGACGACTCGTCCCCGTCTCGATGCTTGTTATGTGCGTAAATACATCGACAGGGGCGAGTCTTCTTGGAGGTTACGGAAAGGGGCGAGTGGTGACGAATGTCATTCCCATTCGTCACCTCGCCCCTACCGTAAACGCCAAGAAGACTCGTCCCCATTCGTCTTACTCGCCTCTTTCCGTAAACGCCAAGAAGACTGGCCCCGTCTCGATGCTTGTTATGTGCGAAAATACGACAAACCAATCAGAACGCGCGTAAATGAGTGCGGTGCTTTGCTATAAATAATCCCGAGTACTTAAATCGTTTATGGCATTGTGTCATTTTTGTAAAAAAAATTATGAAAAATATATATCGTCATATTGAAAGTACAAAGAAAGTAGCTAACAGGGTTTTGCTGGCTATTATGAAGTTTTTAATAAGAATCACGCGATTGACGGTGAGAGATTCAAATAAACGCACGCGCGTTTGGGTGTGTTGACATAACGGCTCTCATGGGTCCAACTGAGTGTAATTATACTCGCTACGAGTTTCAAAACAATAATATCGCATTTGTATGTGACTAATCAACCTTAATCTTTAACATTGGGCTTATATTTCACAGCTCTGGGGATATTTTAGTCTGACTATTTTTACTAGTCATTCATATTTTTTCCAGGTGTGTGACAGCAAGGTTACACGAATGTTCAGCTTGAGAAATATTTTAAAGTCATTTTTGAGTATCTGCTTTGGGATTTAATGTAGCTGAAAAATATTATTTTATTTGTATATTCAATAAAAAAAATTCCCATTCGTGATCATTAAAGCCTATTTAGAAAATTTACGTAATTAGAATATGTCTTTAACAAATATGTTTTTCTCCTTCTTTTAGTTGTATCAAAGAGGTTAATAAAATAAAAGTTGAACAACAAAGGGAATAACAAACATCCCTGTTTCAAACCTCGGCTCACCTCGAACCAGGAAGTAAACGAGTCATTCACTCACACACTACATTTAACTTAAATTTAATGCCTCTGGAGTTATCAACCTCATTTCTGTTCCCCTTCTTGTGAAGTGGGAAGATATTACTCTGTGACCAAGAAGAGGGAAAATCTCCAGAGTTAAAAATACAATTAAAAGTACATGCAAATAAGGTAGTGAAATATGGCCTCCGTGTTTCCACATTTCAAGATTCGGGGCATGTGAGAGGTCACCGATTTGCGGTTCTGGTCAGTATGTGGATCAGTACAGGATTGAAACACCCGTTCTAACTTCTGAACTGTTCAGCAGTGATACCCATTGTAAAACATTGACTTTGACTCTTTTTATAGCGTCTTGTGATTATATTCGAGAGAGGGCCCACGTGAAACGTTAGTGTATTTTTGACGATCTTGTCTTCGAGATTGTACGTGCGCTTTCCAACATTTTTTTGGAAATATAATTATAAATCGCTTCAAAACAATGATATTTTATTTATATATAACTAATCAGCTTTAATCTTTAACATTGGCCTTATATTTCACATCTCTGAGGATATGATAGTCTGACATTTCTTCAGGTCATTCATATTTTTTTAAACGTATTCATTATCAAATACGGGCGGTGGGGTAGCCTAGTGGTTAAAGCGTTGGCTCGTCACGCCGAATACCCGGGTTCGATTCCCCACATGGGCAATGTGAAGCCCATTTCTGGTGTCCCCGCCGTGATATTGCTGGAATATTGCTGGCGTAAAACTAAACTCAGTCAGTCATTATCAAATACCGCCAGGACCATGGCAGAAATTTCTGCTTTGGGACTTAATGCAACTGAAAAAGATTATTTTATTGGCATATTCATTAAAACAAATCCCATCTGTGATTCTTCAACCCTATTCAGAAATACACATTTGGAAATATAATGTGAACAGCTGGTAATGATTACATTAGAATGTGTGTTTAACAAATACTTCCCCCTTTAGTTGTAGGCGTTTTAGAGGTTTAATTCGTTAAAATAATTAAATAAAAACGAAAACAGGAACATCCATACAATATACGAGTGCTGGCTGATATTAAGTACCATTGGAATCAAACGTCATCATCGTTAATGGGGTGTGTTTGTTCGTTTAACAATATTCCAGTTGTATGGCGGCAGCTTGCGAAAGGAGGGACGTTGGGTAAAAGCAATGGATAAGCCTTGGCGTTGAAACTAAAGATGTCCGAACCACCTTTAGCAAGACTAGACTAGATGTCTATATCAACTAATCCAAAAGCTGCTTTCTCGAACTTTACACAACTCGCTTCAAGTGAGTGAGTGAGTGAGTTAAGATTTTAAGTCACATCGGCAATATTTCAGCCATATCGTGACTACAACAACTCGCTTCAAACTGACAACTTCCATTCAGGAAAAGTTTTGAAATTTTTGGACAAAGTATATCGACTGTATGAATTTAACTGAACGGTAATTTCCAATAATTATAAAAAAACAACCTAAATGAATCTTCGTTAAAATCTGCAACACAATGTTTCTACTTTGTATAAGATAGATTCAGAATTGCTTCCTAGTTTGTGCTATTTATGTATCCAATGACATCTCATCGTCATTATCGCCGTCCGGTTTGTCAGCACCGCCGAGGGGAAACACTTGAATAACTTCAACTATTTTTGACGATCTTGTCTTCGAGATTGTACGTGCGCTTTCCAACATTTTTTTGAACTATAATTATAAATCGCTTCAAAACAATGATATTTTATATATATATAACTAATCAGCTTTAATCTTTAACATTGGCCTTATATTTCACATCTCTGAGGATATTATAGTCTGACATTTCTTCAGGTCATACATATTTTTTTATCGTATTCATTTATTTTAAAATACCACCAGGGCCATGGCAGAAGTTTCTGCTTTGGGACTTAATGCAACTGAAAAAGATTATTTTATTGGCATATTCATTAAAACAAATCCCATCTGTGATTCTTTAACCCTATTCAGAAATACACATTTGGAAATATAATGTGAACAGATGGTAATGATTACATTAGAATGTGTGTTTAACAAATACTTCCCCCTTTAGTTGTAGGTGTTTTAGAGGTTTAATTCGTTAAAATAATTAAATAAAAACGAAAACAGGAACATCCATACAATATACGAGTGCTGGCTGATATTAAGTACCATTGGAATCAAACGTCATCATCGTTAATGGGGTGTGTTTGTTCGTTTAACAATATTCCAGCTGTATGGCGGCAGCTTGCGAAAGGAGGGACGTTGGGTAAAAGCAATGGATAAGCCTTGGCGTTGAAACTAAAGATGTCCGAACCACCTTTAGCAAGACTAGACTAGATGTCTATATCAGCTAATCCAAAAGCTGCTTTCTCGAACTTTACACAACTCGCTTCAAACTGACAACTTCCATTCAGGAAAGTTCTGAAATTTTTGGACAAATATATCGACTGTATGAATTGAACTGAACGGTAATTTCCAATAATTATAAGCTGGGGTTAATAGAACTTAATACTGGGTTGCAAACGCCAGAAAAGGACTCCCGTTCATTTCCGCAGTCCCGCCAGCCTCCCTCCGGTGTTCAATCCAACCAAGTTGGAGATGGGACTTGTCCCATGGGGAACCCGTCTAAGAATATCTTTGACTCAGCAACTCTACTCACTAACGCTAATAAAGTTCGACAGTTGGAAGACTTTTTTCAGAAAACAAACACTAAATGCATCTTCGTTAAAATCTGCAGCACAATGCATCTACCTCGTATAAGATAGATTCAGAATTGCTTCCTGGGTTGTGCTATTTATGTATCCATTGACATCTCATCGTCATTATCGCCGTCCGGTTTGTCAGCACCGCCGAGGGGAAACACTTGAATAACTTTTCCTGCTAATGTAGCATATAGTGAATCTCAATACTGTTTGACAGGGGCTTTCGAGTAACTTTTGTTCGCTTTCAGAGAATTTGTTTGTTCGCCGAAGATCTCTGAGAAGACAAGTTGTAGAATTTTTAAAGCCTAAATTGTAGCTGGGATCCAAGAGTGCGCGGACGTCGGAGAACACTGACCAGGTGAGAATGTTTTACGTAATACGATGACCCACGTTCTGTAATCTCCCACTGTCCTATTGTCTTGCCCATCTTGTTACAGGATAAATAGAGGGCATAGTGGAGGGGACAAGTATTATTATTATTATTATTATTGGATATTTATATAGCGCACATATCCACGCACTAGTGCATGCTCAAGACGCTGGTATTTTTTTCCATCGATCATTGGACGTCAATCTCAACGGCACATCTTATTATCAATCTCAACTCCCTGGGGAGCATACAACTCTTGCTACCACAAGGCGCACAGAGTTATTGCGGCTTTCCCATCCTTATGAGGTACCCATTCACAGCTGGGTGGACTGGGACACATAGTCACAATACTTGTCCAAGTTCACTGCACGTTGCTGTACCCGCAACTAGGTGTTTGCGCGTATTCATGTGGCCACCATCTGGTCATATACCAACGGATTCGTGGGTTCTTTTAAGTGCACAGGGTTGTGTACTGTACACTAGAGGTTATGACAACATTGAGAGAGTCTGCACACAAAGTTGACTCCAAGGATTTTACACCCGGTCACAGGTGGGCTCGATCCCGGCACCTCATGCTCGGTGGATCACTAGCCTAGCGGTTCGGCCAGCTCGCCCATCACACCCCCGAGTAAGACTAAACGAGCATAGACATGGGAGGGTTCAATGATGGAAGGACAATAAAGGGGACAGCTTGATAGAAGTGATGGATAGGCCTTGGTGTTTAAACTGAAAGGATGGTTGACGACAAAATATTAAGCGTAGGAACAGAAATCCCTGAACGTGTTCCAACAATACTGCACACACAAGAAACACAGAATGGAGTTTACTGGACGCTAACACACACCACTACTGACACTCCACTAAATAATACCCAAACCTCCATAGCCTTAGGTATATTTCGAACCGCATATAACCCTACTTAACCCACTTGTACAAATATAAACACAAACCACGCACAACACACATAAAAAAGAAATAACAGATAAATAAATACAATTACCAGCATTACCACCTCCCCCCGTTCTTCCTACCACTTCTGGCAAATACCAGAATTCAAAATTCATACCTAAATAAAACAACGGTCATAATCACACCTTTTTTATTAAACACTGAATAGCCTGATGGGACACATGAATGTCGGGGAGTGCACGTAAAATCTATAAATCATCATCATCGTAATGGGTACCGCTTTTGAAGTGTTTTGATTGTTTAACACTATTCCAGCTGTATGGCGGCAGCTTGTTGAGTGAGGGACGCTGGATGAAAGCAATGGATAAGCCTTGGCGTTGAAACTAAAGGGGTTTAATGTAAAGTGTAGAGGATAGACGTGGAAGAATGAATTGTGTGGTAGGAGGGTATTGTTCGTTTGCTTACAGTATTTAGTACACGTGTGCGTTTACAACCACAGGGGCGTGTCTCGCTTAGAAACACCGTTAGGAAGGCATATAGGTATAAAGACCCCACCCTATTACCGTATGAAAGACACCTATATGTCTTCCTAACGGTGTTTCTAAGCGAGACACGCCCCTATGTTTGTAATCGCACACATGATACTAAATACTGAAAGGAAACGAACAATGTCACCACTCGCCCTGTTCGCAACCCCCAAGAAGACTTGTCCCCCTTTCGATGCTTGTTATGTGCGAAAATACGACAAACCAATCAGAACGCGCGTAATGATTGCGTGCTTTGATAAAAATAATCCCCGGTACTTAAATCGGTTATGGCATTATGTATTAATATATCATGAAACTATACTCTTCAAAAAAATAAACTTGACATTGGACAAATTTGAATTTTAGGAAAATATTTGACACACACCAATCCATGTTGAATCCCAGCCTGTGGGGGAATGGTTGCCGACGACAAAAACGTTTGTAAAAAGAAACGTTTAACAAAAAAGTTAAATGCTCGACCTCACGTTGCACGTGTTTGACAGGTCTTCCTCCAGCAATGTTAGTTGTTACCTCGGCCTTCTCGAACACCGGATTTGTTCCCTTTTGAACATCTATGGGATACTCTTGATTGACGCTTACGCCAGCGTAATCCGCCACCTCAGGCACTTCAAGAACTGCACACAGCACTTCAGCAAGAGTATCAAAACATTCCTGAAGACAACATTCGGCATCTCCTTTCTTCTATGGGTCACCGCTGCCAAGCTGTTATCGATGCTCATGGTGGTCACAACAGATACTGACATTTTACTCTGATCAAGTGGCTTTAATAGCTCTCTGTGGTTTTTTCCAAACGTTTTCTGGATAATCATGTTTTGGAAATTTGTAAAGTGATGATTTTACTGTAACTGATCAAATGATGTCATGTTTGAATCAGTTATATGCACTCAGTAAGTAAACTCCAAAACAGCAGTGCAAGTTTCTTTTTTTGAATAGTATATATATATATATAGCGTCATCTTGAAAGAATACATATACAATTAACGTAGCTAACAGAACTGTGTGGTCTCGTGTAGTTTTTAGTTAGGATAATGACATGGATGATGAGAGATTCAAATGCACGCATGTGCGTTTGTTTACATAACGGCCCTCATGGTTCCAATTGAGTGTATTTCTGACGATCTTGCGAGCTTAATTTTGAGATTGTACGTTCGCTTTCCAACATTTTCAGAAAATGTAATTATAAATCGCTACGAGTTTCAAAACAATAATAATATCTCTACAAGTAACTAATCAGCTTTAATCTTTTACGTTGGGCTTACATTTCTGGGGATATTTTAGTCTGACTTTTTGGGGTCATTCTTTTTTCCCCAGCAAATTCATTTTAAAATTCCACCAGGGATATGCCAGCAAGGTTACACAAATGTTCAGTTTTAAAAGTATTTTAATTTCATTTTCGATTATCAGCTTTGGGATTTCATGAAGCTGAAAAAAGATTATTTTATCTGCATATTCAATAAAACAAATATATAGAAATATATATTTGGAAATATAAGGTGAACAGCTGGTAATAATTACGTAGGATTGTCTTTAATAAATATGTTTTTCTCTTTCTTTTAGTTGTATCAAAGAGGTTTAATTTAAAATATATAAGTAAAACAAAATCAGCAATACAATGTGAGGATGCCTCGGTCATATTATGTACCATTGGAGTTATCGTTCTTGTTTAAAGTAGTTCTGCTGTTCATCCTTTCAGAGGAGCACGAGTGCGCATCCCCTCTGGATCCGCCCCTATTGTTGCTTCCCCTGTGGTACTCTCGCTGAGGTATTTACTCACCAACATTTACATTCTCACATCGAACAGGCCAGCTCTCATCGGTACCTCGTATCTTACTGTAAGATGCATGTACCCGTATCCGCTCATGCTTGCGGTTCAACTGTACTTGTCACTGACACCATTCTGTTTTGAACAATACGAATCAATAACATTACTAAATATTAATCTGTACGAAAATAGTTTAATTAACTAAATAATACTAAAACTCCGTAGGGAAGCGGAGGATGTGGACTTTTCTACAATTCTGTTCTGAAAGAATTATGTGAGACAATCGAGTCCACCACCCTCCCTCTTCCCTGAAACGTTATCAATTCAAATGGGAGGACATGGTTTGATTAACATGGAGGGTCTTCATGACAGAATTTGATTGTGCACTTTTGCACACATTTACTAACCTGATGATCTTGTAAAGCATGTCAAATCTCATGATGAAAACTAGTCATCACATGAAAATACAGCTATCTAAAAAGGGCCAAGGATGTTGGACAGACGCCAAAACTCTGCAGTGCTGGATGTTACAGAAACTGAGTGTCAATCAAGTTAAGTGCAATATCAGATCAGGACGACCGCTGCACCTAGTTTACTTGTGTGTGATGAGGAGAAGAGCAGCCCTGTTGAGTCCTTTGTTTGGATGAAGTCGGCTGGCCGGAAAAGGAAAACAGAAGGCTTTCTGTTTGCTGCTCACAATCAGTCACTCCCCACTCGTAACCGTCATTGTGTTATTTTACGTCAAAATGTAACTATACTGGACCACAAAAGAAATGTCGCACCGATAGCGGTTTCTTTAGAGCACACACTTTAGTTCACTCCAGTTAACAATCAAATCGGAGGACTGAGGTCTAACTTGACAATTACGGTTAACACATTTTCGGGAATAACATTTAGAGGTCACACAAACAAAATCACTAAAAATGGTACCATTTCAGATATCCTAAAGTCAGTATCGTGTGTGGCCTCCATGCGCATCGATGAAAGCGTTGCATCGTCTGTACATGGAATGAATTAGCCTGTTGATGAAGGCCATAGGCACTTGGGTCCATACTCTGTGAAATGCCTGATCGAGTCCAGCCGCAGTTGTCGGCCTTGGTTTGAGGCCATTCAATCTTCTTTGAATCTCGTCCCAAAGGTGTTCTGTTGGAATTCAATCCGGACTGAGTGCGGGCTATGGTAGGGTTTGGATGCCATGTTGTTTTAGGAAGTCCAATGTTGCTCTGGACGTGTGGGCACGACCGTTGTCTTGCTGGAAGATGTGATTTCTGTAACGTCCAAAATGTGTCAATATAGCGAGCAGCTGTCACGTCATTTCCTCATCCTGGACCAAGATTCTGGAACACCACAGTGTCAACTAACTGGTTCAGACTGACTGCACCCCACACTATGATGCTTGGACCACCCCACTAGTCTCTGTCAAGAATACACTAATTGGAAAACATTTCCCACGCCTTCACCATTCTCTCACTCCGCCATCGACTGTCGAAACACAATATCAGCTTTCATGAGAAAACACCAGTTCTCCATTGTCGATAACGCCAATTTCGATGCTAAGTTGCCCATTGCAGTCTGTGTTTCGGCGGTGATGAGGGGCGAGGACAGGACTACGATAGGGTCTGTGACAGCAGTGGTTTCTTCCGCGCAAACGTCGGCGCACTGTACCGGCACTGATGGGTCTGTTGTTAGTCCCAGTAGTATGGCGTGCTGTATCCGTCGCCCTGGGGAAGCGATCCTGTAGATGGTGGCGCACTATCTGTCGGTCTTGTTACTGAAGGTCGCCCATTGCGTGGACGGTCTTGGATGCTGTTAGTGACCCGATACCATTCCTGCAGTCGGTAGATTGTCCTAACATGAACATTCAAATGATTGGCACCCTCCGAGCAGTCTGGACATCTTGCAATCGTCCCAAGACGTGCATCTTCTGTTCTCTCGTAAATCATGGCATGGTGATTGTGCCAAAACAAAAAACTGATTTCAGGCGAATTTGGGACCGCTTTCTATGGTAGGGTTGTCACAACATGCACGTGCATTTCATTTTCACGAATGTCATACGGAACCTTTTACCATGTCTGCCTTTTCGGTGCGTTTGGTCGATATGCTTTTTAATCAGAAAACACACTGATGTTGGTATTAACTGTCAATTCGGATTGAAAAACATGTTACCAAAACGTTACAATCATAATAAAAACACCACCTAGCAAGAACAAAATTTTGCAGTTGGTTTTGAAAAGCGACGTTTCTTTTGTGGTTCAGTATATGAAACGTAGATTGTATGATGAATTTTATGAGACTGTCCAACACCTTGTTAGTGGATGCCCAGTACTGGTGCAGACACAGTATTGTAAGCAACATAATGCATGACTTTCTAATGACGTCTATGGAATAGGCCCGTATACAGCCCAAGACACATCCAAGCCAACATACCGGCTCTTGTCCTTTTTGACAAAACAAATGGAATTATACATATCAGTGAGTTTTTAGTGAGTATTTGACAGCAATATGTATTTGACAACATGGCAAATATGCGAACCTCGCCTTTGACCTCGCTTGCAACACAAGCACACTGTTGTCCGACTTCCCTTTGTTCTTAGAACCCTTGGTTTGGTACCTCCTAAGTGCCAGGGTTCTCCACCGGGAGCACAATCCTTCCGATACTCTGGATAATGCAGAAGGCTGCATTGATGTCAAACAGTTTGAGAATCATATTGCCGAAACCGGTCTTCTTGAACAATTTTTTGAGGATGAAACTTCAGCACAAGAAAGGTTTACGCTAATCTTGATTCCGTGGACGACAAGTTAAAATTCTTAGCAACAGCCCCTGTCAAATACTGAATAAACATGGTCTTTTAAGGACAGGAAAACTTAAATCCCGAGTTGTGTCCAGTTGGAAACAATGATTAAAACAAAACATGAACGGCGAGCAGCAGAAAGAAATGTCGCCAGACTAAACTTGAAGCTTTGAGACAGATATATTGAGCATCAAGAATCAAACTGAATATCATTATTCGTCAGAAAAAGCTCCAGAAAGACAGTGATGCACAGCTAAAAGAATTCAAGACAACTGATTGCCATCACAAAGAAACTAAGAAGTCCCAAGTCGATTGAACGGTCTAGGACTGATACAAAGACTATGACAAACTCAGTTGCATCCTTTTTGATACAAAGAAGTGGAAAATATGAGAAATAACGTTATCACTGAATCGGAGAATGATTTAATGGAAATTGATATTCAATTTTCAAGGTAACCTCAGCTATTATTCCAAGCTACTTGGTCCATGGAGATGAAATCAATAATTGATGCCGGGCGCAGCAAACCGTGTTGCATGGATCTTATTCCTGCTTTGATTTTGACAGGATGTGTAGAAACTAGTCCTGCAGTCTCATATTTGTTGGACTCATCATGGCTGGAATAATCCAAACTATCTTCAAGCACAGCCTTCATAACTCCACTTCTAAAGAAGATATCGTTAGACACAAGTGTGCTCAAGAACAATCGTCCTGTGTCTAACTTGCCTTTTGTGTCAAAAGGACAGTGGACCAAACCATCCTTTTAACACCCCCAGCAGACTCTTTGGCAATTAAAGATACATCCTTATCCAGTGGAACTGTTGAACCTTCTGATCAAGTTCACTGTCTGGGAGTAGTCTTTGAGAAGACAATGTCATCAGAGGAACAAGCACTGACAGTCGCCAGATCAATAACTTGTTGGTGGGACCACAAAGTTCCTTGTTCACAACTATGTTCTGCTTACTCCCAACTCTATCACACAGTTCTGCAGTTACTCATTTACAGCACTGCCGTCTGTATCATTACCATAACTAAATCCATACAGCACACCACACCAATACTATAGTGCTTTTCTGGTTGGAAGTCATGTGCAATAGAACTTAATTATTATAATCGATTATGGTTCCTTTCTTTCGAATAAATGCATGTTAATGAATGTTCATTAAAATACATAGCAAAATAGTGTCAGACATCTCTCACATGCATATTCATACCACTTTGTTTAACCGAAATTGACATGATTAAGGTATAAAGACATTGTCATCCATAAAATCCATGATAATGTAACAATAAACAATCTGCACTGATGTGAGCGTGGTAGCAGTGGGGCATTAAAGGCTCCAGATGATGTAAACAGATTGAGGATGTTGTTCAAAATGTCAACCAATGATTAGCTCAGCTGAGCTTGCGTTACCGGATAGTTCTTGTCGTAAGCCTCGTTCCCTCTCATCGGAAACCTTTTCTATTCTAAAGAAACAGATGGCCGGCAGTAGTGGCCTCAAAGAGGTGAAGGTGCCTAGCATGTATCGACACACTCGCTACTGACCGTGTGAACTTGCTTCTGTAAAAATCCAGTCGGACAACTAAATCTCCACGGTCACTGGCCCGACTGGTTAGTGAATTTTCATAGGGTCAGTTTGTAAATATATCACTCTCTCCGACTTGTTAAGTTATAATACACTTTTAAATCATGCAAGATTATGGTCTGATATTAGCAGCTGAATGATGAAATCCGTGTCTATATTCAAATTCGGGCTAGTGAATTATTTTGTGGGCTAGTAACTTTCAGGCATATCTAGCCCGACAGGCTAGCAAAATTTGTAAACTATTTCGCACACTGTTCTGAACCATACCTTAAGTGAGTGAGTTTGGTTTTACGCCGCCTACAGTAATATTCCACCAATATCACGGCGGGTGACACCAGGAATGAGATTCACACTTGTATCCATGTAAGGTATCGAACCCGGGTCTTCAGCGTGACGAACTTTAACCACCAGGCTACCTCACCACACCGATCCATACCTTGAAACATGTCTTTTCATGTAATAGCCTTTCGTTCGAGGTAGAACACTGATACTCTGTGGTTATGGCAAGTCACAACAACCCTTTGCTTTCGAGTACATAATATTCCAAAGTTGATTTGATGAATGTGTAAACCGCTGTGGCAGTGGCACTGGTGGTGGACTGTGTAAATCAAGGAGGCTTATAACATTTTACCATTCCCCACCCTCGATAATCTCCAGATACTACCCTGGATGCATCTACGGCTCGGCCCGATGATTTAACTGCCTCTCTTGGTTGGCTCCGCATTTTCACAGTAGACAATCAGATAAACTGCCGTTACAACCGAGCTTGCAAGTGTCAACAAAGATAGCGGTCGTAACCGCGAAAGTTTGTTCGCAGTGGGACTCAGATTTTGGGGAAAAACATACAGACAAACTGACAGGTCTGAAACCTTTAAAAATATATGCAAGAACTCCTTCTACCTCTTTCAGAGTACCTCTGCAACAATATATTATTGTGTTGCCAAGTTTAATCGGTTAGATAAATTAAAAAAGCGAAAGTGAGTTGTGATTGGTACGCTCAACCTCCCAGCGTAGACCGCTGATTGGATAAAAAGCCAACCAAGGGAGGTAATAAAATCATCGGGCAGAGCCGTAGATGCATCCACGGTCTTTAGTCCGTTTGGCTCAAAAGCGGACCGATGAATTGCAATCTAACTCGAAAACTAATAAACATAACATACTCAATGAAACGATGAAACGATGATCATAATCAAAACATCATACCCACTCTGTGAGGTTTTTGCAGAATTTTTGTCCTAAAAATAATAAAGTTGTTTAACAAACTATCATTAAAATATTGACACAGTTCACTGTTTGTTACGAGGGAGGAGTGCAGAAAAAGGGACAGCCAGGTGTTCGAGAAGCACGTTCACAGACAAAGTTATTTATTCATTAACCTGTGCTGTGCCGTCTCCATCCGTTCTCGAACACCTGGCTGTCCCTTTCTCTGCACTCCTCCCTCGTAACAAATAGTGAACTGTGTCAATATTTTAATGATTATGATCAGCGTTTCCGTGAGTATTTTATGTTTATTAGTTTTCGAGTTAGATTGCAATTCACCGGTCCGCTTTTGAGCCAAACGGACTATAGTGGAGAGTTATCGGAACGTATACCCAGGAGATTATCGAGGCTAACCATTCCCAAGAACCTGTGGTATGTATATGTTCTCCTTTTATCTATCAGAGATGGATCTAGTGAAGGTGTGTATGGCCGTGGTGCTGCCTCTGATGGTGTACTGTGTGTGTGAACCCGGGCTTCAGGCCTGTGAGTGGGAGTCTTGGGGTGTGTGGAGCTCCTGTACCAGAACATGTGCTGGGCTGAGAACCAGAACACGGAAGATGTGCTGTGGAGTTCATGTTCCAGACTGTATCGGTAAATGTCGCCGACCCAACACGTCTGTGGAGACAGAGCCATGTGCGACACACTGCCCCAATGGTGGAAGTTACATTGATGGCTACTGTCACTGTCCTCCTCTCAGATATGGAATTTGTTGTGAACGAGGTGAGAGTTATAGGTTAATAATCAGGTTTTCGATTTCACATTAAGTTTATTTCTTGTTTACCGGGGCCTGTTATTGCCAATGTGAATTTTTAATCAGTGATTTGAATAACATTACGTCATGTCTGGTGTCTTTGGTAGTGATATTACAAGGCTTTGAATTCTTCTCATGTGTTGTTCAAAAAGGTCATTGCAATAAAGATGTTCATTTCTTGTTCATAATTGTCCATAAAGACTTTTAGAATGTTTGTCAGTAGATATACAAATTCTGGGCGAATTTTGTCTTATTTCAAACTATTCTTGAACTGAGCTAGTGGACACACCACAACGTCAGATAAATAATAAGCGATGTAGGAATATCTGTAAAATTTGTGTACCTGTTTATTTCATGACATGTTTACAGACGAGACGGCTGCGCGTGGTGGCTGTGCCCGACACTGCACGTGGCTCAACTGGTTGTCATGGGGGAGACTGCAGCACAGGCTGTGGCTGTGGAACACGAATCAGGAAAAGATTGCCTTGTGGTCGAGCAGGACTCAGCTTTTCTGAGCGTATAGAGGATTGCAACTTCCGGGAGAAGAGTACTGAAGAGAGGGTCTGCACCACACAGTGCACCAACCTGCCAGGTAAGAGTTGGTACTGGGTGTATGGGAAATTTCAGCAATCCAATAGAGTGAATCCAACAGTCACGATTTCCATTAAAGTGTATGTCTATCTCAAATGCGATGCCTTTTAGAAAGTGGTCAAATGCAACAGATATCAATTTTGGGATTACCGCTGATTTTATGTGATGGCGAGTGTGAGTGCGAATCCCGGATGGGACTCGACCCGAAAAGGTACTGTTCTCTGTTCTTAACGTAGACAGTGTAATTCCAGATATAACAGATGTTCAATAATTTTACCTGTATTTTGGAACAGATCTCACTCCGAGCAACCTTTCACAAGAAGGGGTGTTACAATATCTAAAAAATAACATCTTTTTAATATATTCACATGCAATAGTTGCGACACAAACAGCAAACAGAGTCAGCGTTTTTTCCAGAATGAAATGTTATTACAATGTACATGGACAGGCAAGGTACAATAACGATTAACAGAAAGTGCGCGTGGCATAATATATGCAGAAGAGCCAGCGTGTAGCCCTCGTCACGAGGAAGACCCAGGGTTCGATTCCCTACATGGGTTACAATGTGTGAAGACCAGTGCTGGTGTCCCCCCACCGTGATATTGCTGAAATATTGTTAGAAGCGGCATAAAATTACACTCACCCACTCACTAACTCACTAAAGATGGGCGTTCACCAGTAAGCTCACACGGTCAGTAACGAGTGTGTCCACTTGAACGTGCATTCTAGCACGACATTGTGTGATACTCGATTCTGATTGGCTGAGAGCTCATCAAAACCGTACTTAAATGGCAGTTTATGACCGCTATTAAAGTGACCGATTCACCGCGTTTGAATACAACGAACTCGTTGACCCTATTCTTTGTAAACAAACATGTCGGACATCGTTTATTTCTATCTCGGCAGCATCTTTGGTGTTTTTGAAGTACTGACTGACTGAGTTTAGTTTTACGCCGCTTTTAGCAATATTCCAGCAATATCACGGCGGGGGACACCAGAAATGGGCTTAACACATTGTGCCCATGTGGGGAATCGAACCCGGGTCTTCGGCGTGACGAGCCAACGCTTTAACCACAAGGCTACCCCACCGCCCCTGTTTTTTGAAGTAAAGAGCGAATTGTTTGAAGAAGAATTTCTTGACCCTAATAACAGTGAAGAAACTACGAAGATGGAAAATCCGCCAGCAGCGCAAAAGCGGCAGTATCTTCAAACCGGGTCCAGATCTACGTATGTTGACGCCGACAACACATGTCGGCCCACACGTCCTAACCTGACCTCTCCCGTCCCGGCCGTAATGCCCAGTCCTTCCATTTCCACCGTCCTTGTATCCCACATAAAACGTGGCATGTTAGGTCTTTTCCAAATTGGGAATAGTAGGGTGGTTATCAACAATTATTTCCGTGAATAAAGTTAGCGGCGACTAAACTTAGAGAGTTCACGGCTTGAATTTGGGCGAGTCGATTGTCATACAGTAGGGGAGATCAATAATTCGTTTGAGAAAAATCAAATAATTGTACTTGCTCACAGTATAAACTGTATTTCTTTTATTTATGTATGCTACTTGTCACAAATACAAGCATTCTGGTTTCTGAAATATAGCATTAATGTTGTTGAAAATGTCTTATTTTGTTCATTACACAACCTGTCCCTCAAAGGGACGATTCCAAGCAATTTCCAGGAAAAAGGGCCCTTCGCGCCTTGCAATTGTGTTCTTGCGCGCCAAACAGTTCGGTTTTAAAACACTTATCAGTCGTGCTTGAATGAAGATAAAGCTACTCTGTTTTCAATTTTGCGGTCCTTTATCGTTGAATTAAGACCACTAAATGTTTAATTTAAATTGATTCATGCAGAAGCCACCATCGCCTTATTGAGGCCAATGGACATTGATGAATGTCTTCAACTTGATTGCTTTGTTGGAAACATTACCATAAGTGACAGATTGTGTTTTTATTGACGTTGCATCGACGAGCAACGTGGCAAAGGACGAACAGAGAATTGTTTACTGCACTTCTTCAGACTCTGAGTGAAAATGACAAAAAAATGTCATGTTGTCTGGTCTTTCAAACCGAAATTTGCTGGCCATATTTCTCAAATATGTCCTCCTTCTTGGAAATTGCGAACATCAACTGCTCGTTTGCATTTTTTTGACCGTGGACTCCTTTTCTGGTTAAAGAAAAATCATTCATAGCATTACCAATATAACGATTCCACGTCACAAGAGCTTTTGCCTCTGGGTATATTTCCTACAGCTGATCTTCAAATCGAAACGAGTGTCGCCTCTGGAAATCCAACACACACGAATGGCTAAAAAAGGTTTTCTTGTTACCAATATCATTCTTTTGATCGAACGCCTGTGTAAGCTGGCGGCCATCCCTTAAAATGAGTGTTTTTCATGATCACGGCTATTTTCTCATAATACGCCCATCAACGTGGACTACTATATCATTCAGATGATTGATACGTTTTCAAAATGAACTGTTTACTTGCATTTAATATGCATATTATAGTCGCCGAAAGGGAAGTTGGGAAAGGCTACGAAAATACGATTAATGTGCAGCAAGTAGGGATGACCGCTAAACAATGTTCTCATTTAGGGACAGTTCATAAATAATGGCTAGGGTGGGGATGGGGGGATGATGATGATTCTTATGGAGAAGCATGTACAATGTGAATGCCCCCCACCCCCCCCGCTTAAAGTTTATGTACAAAGTAAGTGACCCCGCCCTGCATGTCATGTACAAAATCAATGACCCCCCCTCCCTTCCCAAAATGTTTTAGCATATTTTTAAAAGAATTTTATGTGCAAAATTGATGACCACATCCCCCTAGTACATGTGTACAAAATTGATGACCCCCCTGCCTCTCCAAAACAAAATGGGTGACCCCCTTAAAATCATCATCCTCCCATTAATTATGAACGGTCCCTTACACAGAGTTCGTGAGTAAATCTTTATTAAAAGTGAACAAAAATATTACTTTAATTCATTTTAGATACTTAAGTATTGAACATGTTATTATTGGTTGGTGTGGTTAGTAAATCCCTGACGGGGTCCATTCCAACGATTTAGCACCGGATCCAAGAGGTACTGTACTTGAGGTTGACGTTCAGGATTTTGACGGTACCTTGTGTTTTTCTAGTGCTGTGTTGACTTACTTATACTTACTTTTACTGAATATTTATCGTACAGATGGCCAACCAAGCTGCTCTTTATGTTCATGGAACACATGGCAACAGTGGAGGGGCTGTAGTAAAGATTGTGGTGGAGGTTACAGGTCAAGGTCAAGGTCACCATGTTGCTGTGAAGGTCAGGACGTCGAGGACTGTCTGTCGGACTGTGGACTGTCTGAAGAGGACACACTTCAGTCGGATGCTTGTAATGACGTATGTTACAACGGCGGTAGTTTCTCCAACAGCATGTGTAATTGCACACAGGGGTACTCAGGCCAGTGCTGTTCTGAAGGTACATCTTTATGTTTGAATCTGATTAAGCGCTTTAGTGAAGAATCTGACAATGCGCTTTAGTGAAGAATCTGACAATGCGCTTTAGTGAAGAATCTGACAACGTGCTTTAGTGAAGAATCTGACAATTTTAGTGAAGAATCTGACAATGCGCTTTATTGAAGAATCTGACAATGCGCTTTAGTGAAGAATCTGACAATGCGCTTTAATGAAAAAAGTACTGTGTATTTCACTTATAAAAGGACTTGGCGCTGAGAGAAATGTGAAAAACATTATGCGTGGACACATAACAGTTTGAACAAGTACTGGTACTGACAGGTCAAATGTCGTGATTCGGACATCATGGATTTGAACCATTTTGGCCTCAACGTGAAGAAGCACGATTTACTTGCTGAAATCTATGTAAATATCTGTATACATTCTACACTCCACAATGTATGACGATATACGATACCCAGCCTTGGTTTAGCAGAAACAGATTTATGACCAGATAGGTTAATGCTGTTTTGTTAAATGCCCATGCAGATGTTGATGGTACAGAATGCTGTTTTGTTAAATGCCCATGCAGATGTTGATGGTACAGAATGCTGTTTTGTTAAATGCCCATGCAGATGTTGATGGTACAGAATGCTGTTTTGTTAAATGCCCATGCAGATGTTGATGGTACAGAATGCTGTTTTGTTAAATGCCCATGCAGATGTTGATGGTACAGAATGCTGTTTTGTTATTACCCATGCAGGTGTTGATGGTACAGAATGCTGTTTTGTTAAATGCCCATGCAGGTGTTGATGGTACAGAATGCTGTTTTGTTAAATGCCCATGCAGATGTTGATGGTACAGAATGCTGTTTTGTTAAATGCCCATGCAGATGTTGATGGTACAGAATGCTGTTTTGTTAAATGCCCATGCAGATGTTGATGGTACAGAATGCTGTTTTGTTAAATGCCCATGCAGGTGTTGATGATACAGAATGCTGTTTTGTTAAATGCCCATGCAGATGTTGATGGTACAGAATGCTGTTTTGTTAAGTATCCATGCAGGTGTTGATGGTACAGAATGCTGTTTTGTTAAATGCCCATGCAGATGTTGATGGTACAGAATGCTGTTTTGTTAAATGCCCATGCAGATGTTGATGGTACAGAATGCTGTTTTGTTAAATGCCCATGCAGGTGTTGATGATACAGAATGCTGTTTTGTTAAATGCCCATGCAGGTGTTGATGATACAGAATGCTGTTTTGTTAAATGCCCATGCAGATGTTGATGATACAGAATGCTGTTTGTTAATATGCCCATGCAGGTGTTGATGATACAGAATGCTGTTTTGTTAGAGTGCCCATGCAGATGTTGATGGGTACAGAATGCTGTTTTGTTAGAAGTACCCATGCAGGTGTTGATGATACAGAATGCTGTTTTGTTAAATGCCCATGCAGGTGTTGATGATGATACAGAATGCTGTTTTGTTAAATGCCCATGCAGGTGTTGATGATACAGAATGCTGTTTTGTTAAATGCCCATGCAGGTGTTGATGGTACAAGAATGCTGTTTTGTTTAAAGTACCCATGCAGGTGTTGATGGGTACAGAATGCTGTTTTGTTAAATGCCCATGCAGGTGTTGATGATACAGAATGCTGTTTTGTTAAATGCCCATACAGGTGTTGATGATACAGAATGCTGTTTTGTTAAATGCCCATACCCATGCAGATGTTGATGGTACAGAATGCTGTTTGTTAAGTACCCATGCAGGTGTTGATGGTACAGAATGCTGTTTTGTTAAATGCCCATGCAGGTGTTGATGATACAGAATGCTGTTTTGTTAAATGCCCATGCAGATGTTGATGGTACAGAATGCTGTTTTGTTAAATGCCCATGCAGATGTTGATGGTACAGAATGCTGTTTTGTTAAATGCCCATGCAGATGTTGATGGTACAGAATGCTGTTTTGTTAAATGCCCATGCAGATGTTGATGGTACAGAATGCTGTTTTGTTAAATGCCCATGCAGATGTTGATGGTACAGAATGCTGTTTTGTTAAATGCCCATGCAGATGTTGATGGTACAGAATGCTGTTTTGTTAAATGCCCATGCAGATGTTGATGGTACAGAATGCTGTTTTGTTAAATGCCCATGCAGATGTTGATGGTACAGAATGCTGTTTTGTTAAATGCCCATGCAGATGTTGATGGTACAGAATGCTGTTTTGTTAAATGCCCATGCAGATGTTGATGGTACAGAATGCTGTTTTGTTAAATGCCCATGCAGATGTTGATGGTACAGAATGCTGGTTTCAGAAGTGACTGATGGAAACTGCTCCAAGTGTTCATGGGGAGGGTGGGGAGGCTGGAACACCTGCGACACATCCACCAGAAAGGTGTCCAGGGACAGAGAGCCGTGCTGTCGTATTGGACAGAACAACAGAGGGTGTTTTGATGAATGTAAACTTGAAACTAAGGGAGCCAAGCAATGGAAGTCGTGCCCCTTTCTTAATGGTGAGAAAATCCTCAACATTGTGGAGTAGAAACTAAATTATTTCAAGCTTTCAAGCATCAACGTAATATAGAGAGGTAAAATTACTAAAACAGTGATTTGATTCTTTGATGTTAAGACATCCTGCTAGATAATGGAATCAATGTGGATTTAATCGAAAATTAGGAGTCATTGTGAATAAGATAATGTATATATGTAAAGTCTGTTGATTCTGCTTCTGAAACCAACATATTGGGGTTATTTCTCTTATCTTGCTATAGATGGTATAAAGCTTCGGTGTGATATTGCATAGTTACCTATTGTTTAAAGCCACACTCAGCAATGTGTCAGCTAAATGATGGCGATCTGTGAACAGACCAAGCAATCCCGTGATTGGTATCATGAACCTCGATCTGCAAAATAGTGATACGTAAGTCAGCGAGCCCGAAAGGCACCTCTTACGACAGGCATGGGTTGCTGAAGACTAATTCTAATCCGGATCCTCATGAGAGACAAGGTTGGGTTGCTGAAAAACATTCTTATCCGGACCTTAATGGGAGACAAACATGGGTTGATGAAGACCAATTCTAATCCGGATCTTCAGGGGAGACAAGCATGGGTTGCTGAAGACCAATTCTTATCCGGACCTTAATGGAAGGCAAACATGTGTTGATGAAGACCAATTCTTATCCGGACCTTAATGGGAGACAAACATGTGTTGATGAAGACCAATTCTAATCCGGATCTTCAGGGAGACAAGGTTGGGTTGCTGAAAAACATTCTTATCGGACCTTAATGGGAGACAAACATGGGTTGATGAAGACCAATTCTTATCCGGACCTTAATGGGAGACAAACATGGGTTGATGAAGACCAATTCTTATCCGGACCTTAATGGGAGACAAACATGGGTTGATGAAGACCAATTCTAATCCGGATCTTCAGGGGAGACAAGGTTGGGTTGCTGGAAAACATTCTTATCGGACCTTAATGGGAGACAAACATGTGTTGATGAAGACCAATTCTAATCCAGATCTTCAGGGAGACAAGGTTGGGTTGCTGAAAAACATTCTTATCCGGACCTTAATGGGAGACAAACATGTGTTGATGAAGACCAATTCTAATCCGGATCTTCAGGGAGACAAGGTTGGGTTGCTGAAAAACATTCTTATCCGGACCTTAATGGGAGACAAACATGTGTTGATGAAGACCAATTCTAATCCGGATCTTCAGGGGAGGCAAGGTTGTGTTGCTGAAAAACATTCTTATCCGGACCCTTAATGGGGAGACAAACATGTGTTGATGAAGACCAACCCTTATCCTCGGACCTTAATGGGGAGACAAACATGTGTGTTGATGAAGACCAATTCTTATCCGGACCTTAATGGGAGACAAACATGTGTTGATGAAGACCAATTCTAATCCCGGATCTTCAGTGGAGACAAGGTTGGGTTGCTGAAAAACATTCTTATCCGGACCTTAATGGGAGACAAACATGTGTTGATGAAGACCAATTCTAATCCGGATCTTCAAGGGAGACAAGGTTGGGTTGCTGAAAAACATTCTTATCCGGACCTTAATGGGAGACAAACATGTGTTGATGAAGACCAATTCTAATCCGGATCTTCAAGGGAGACAAGGTTGGGTTGCTGAAAAACATTCTTATCCGGACCTTAATGGGGAGATAAACATGTGTTGATGAAGACCAATTCTAATCCGGATCTTCAGGGAGACAAGGTTGGGTTGCTGAAAAACATTCTTATCCGGACCTTGGGGGAGACAAACATGTGTTGATGAAGACCAATTCTAATCCGGATCTTCAGGAGACAAGGTTGGGTTGCTGAAAACATTCTTATCCGGACCTTAATGGGGAGACAAACATGTTGATGAAGACTAATTCTAATCCGGATCCTCATGAGAGACAAGGTTGGGTTGCTGAAAAACATTCTTATCCGGACCTTAATGGGAGACAAACATGGGTTGATGAAGACCAATTCTAATCCGGATCTTCAGGGGAGACAAGCATGGGTTGCTGGAGACCAATTCTGACCCGGACCTACAGGGGTTGCATAGTGACCTACAGTTGCGTCAGTGTTCCTTTTTCAAAAATACAGTTTAAGTTTAGCGAGAACATTAAGTAATAGGCAAACGTTCTGAAGTTTTTCGTTCCAAAGAGTGCGGGCGTTCATGCTTATGTTACTGCTTTGTGTTCCAGACCCGGCCCAAGTTCACGTCATGTACGCTGTCATCGCCTCCGTGGTTTCAGTCATCGTCACGTCGCTGATCTGGTAGGCCTACCTGATACTATTGTAATAGAACAGACATTTTAACATAATTAGTCCGTATGACGCGACGTGAAGGGATTTACTAAATACTAAACACGATCACGCCTATGTAGAAAGTACGATGTGAATCGGGATTCATCTGGAGCACACGTGACCAGCGACGGTTATCTCAGTTTCAACGACGTTGGCATGCTAACAACGTTGCAGACGCCACAATGTTGGTCCACACACAGAACATGAAAGCAGTCAAGTAAATCACACCTGTATGGCTGGCAGAACTTATACCATTAGCCAAAGTAATGATCCTCAAAGTGTCAGCATCAGGAATGACGCTCAACCCACGTGTGTAGCGCACCAGGTCTTGCTCTTTGTCTTGAACACTTTCCTTTGTTCTGATACTTGGTATCAATATCTATAATTTATGATCCCCTTCTTTTCAAGAGAAGAGTATATTTTTATAGTCCTGTGCAGTATATAGACAGTTCGATGCTATTGACATGACGACAAATATACCTTCAGACGTCTTACTGTCTTCAGCAAAGCTGTTACATTTCATCAAAATGGTCAAGCAATATATATATATATATATATATTCCAAATCGGGGCAGTCGAGAACTTAGTGTGGGTGTTTGGAAAGAAACACATTGTCACAGGTATGGACATGGAAAATGTCTTTTGTGTATTGCAGGACTGCTTGCTACTGCGCACATCGAAGAAGAAACAAAGATGGATCCCGACCTTTCAACGATGCTATGGATCTGACGACTAGCGGTCCTGGTGCTGGAAACATTTACACTAACAGTGGGGTCCTGGCAGCTCTGGGGACCTCTGGGGATAGAGATGGTGATGTTGCTGGGAAGATCCAACCAGGAGACGGAGGAATCCGAAGACAAGGAAATCCGACCTTGAATGGAGCTTGGGCGAGAGACATCGCCGGAGATTGTTCCACTTATGAGGATCTCTATGATTCAGTCGAAAACATCTACGTCAATAATTAAATGGAGTAGAGAAGATGAACCCGTGAAGATCCGGGATAGAACTGGACTTCAGCAACCCATGCTTGTCTCCAGTGAAGATCCGGGATGGATTTGGTTTTCAGTAACCCATGCTTGTCGTAAGAGGCGACTAACCCAATTGCATAGATCGATGCGCATGATGCAAAGCACTCGATTGACTAGTCCAGTCTCGAGTATTTACAGACTGCGGCCATACAGCTCGAATGGTGCTAAGTGTGGCGTTAAACAACAAAGAAACACACAAAAAAGAGAAGATGAACTGTGCTGCTTGTAAGATATTCATCTTTGCAACAGAGTGAGTTTAGTTTTACGCCGCACTCAGCAATAGTCCAGCTATATGACGGCGGTATGTAAATAATCGAGTCTGGACCAGACAATCCAGTGATCAACAGCATGAGCATTGATCTGTGTAATTGGGAACTTACTACTAAGCTTGTTCAGCAACATTGAACTTTACTCAAAACATTCATTATCAGTATTATTATGTATGTATGCATTTACATAGGCATTCAGTATAAACTATACTTCGTATGTATATCGTTATCATCATCCATTTTATAATTTTTATATTATGCAAATCTTGACGAGAGACTGCAGAATGATGTACAGTTGATGTCTTAACTGGAATCTCTCGTTTAGCGGACAGTGTTTGTTTGTTTTCGACAAGTTGCATTTTTCAGATCATGTCACGAGGAAATAGGTCAATCTACGTGAGTGAGTGAGTTTAGTTTTACTCCGCTTTTAGCTATATACCAGCAATACCACGGCGGGGGACACCAGAACTGATCTTCACACATTGTACCCATGTGGGGAATCGAACCCGGGGTCTTCGGTGTGACCAGCGAACGCTTTAACCACAGGGCTACCCCACCATCCCAGGTAATTCTACGACCCATAGATATTCAAACACTCAGTAATTTAAAACGATATAATTTAATGGACAGACCGTCACATTCGAATTCAACTGAAGTGGAAGTAAATGTACCAATGGGTCATGCACTAGAAAGCTGAATTTATAGATCCAGTGCCCCTCGAAAGAATCCTAGCCCTAGGATATTTAACTTTGATCCTAGGGACTAGGATAGGTGTCCTACCTTATTCTCGAAAAGTATCCTAGCGCTAGGATATCCTAACTTAGGACAAATGGTAGGTTAGGTTCTGACTTGTCCTAAGTCTATCTTACTGGAAGTCACCATGGCGGTTCTTGTTTGTTCACCAATTTTGACGTTGTCAAACAAAATAACTCGCCTAAATTACATTTGAATTTACAACAGCACACAGTTTGGATAAGTTAAGAGTTTTTTGTGTGTTTATATTATCAATTTATCGGTAATGAATAGACACACTTGTTGCAATGCACATATTCTTTAGATCTACAAAAGAGATTTGTTCAATTCTTACCTATTCTCGGCCTTTTTAATCACAACATTGCTCTTTTCTGTCACATTGCCGTGAAATGTCAATGTCAAGGCCAAATTGATAGGAGAAGTAACTCCTGTTTATTTCCTAGATGAATTTTCAGTTTGTGAGATGACGCATAATGAGAGTTCAAGTCATGATTTTCATTAAAAACAAATAAAATGAAAATATTTTTTTCACATATCTTATTGCTTTTTTTGGCAGACTTTCAAACTCTGAAGTAAAAATGTTATCTCCTTGTCAAATAAATGAATTTTCAAAAACTTCAAAACTACTATAATGTGATGAAAATATCGAATATATTAACATATAACAATACTTTTTTCTGGAAGTATGGTAATTCGAACAAATAGATGTGAAAAATCTCATTAAATATTTTAAATCTATTCAAGTACTAATTCACTCTATTTTTCTGGATACAAGATGTGTATTTTAATTATAACTATAATTAATTATAATTTCTTCTAGATCTACTAAGTCCACCAAAAGCTGAATTTCACTGCTTTCAAGCTTTTACTTCGATTTCTAGTCCATTTATCTTGTAAAACGAGATTGTAGTTATTTTTTTTGTGGAATGATTCATGGGTAATATTTAGGGGAATCCCCAACTTAATGAATGTTTTTCTATCTCACCTACTGAAGAGCTCGCTATCCTAGCAAGGATAGGTAGCTCAAGTTATTACAGGGATAGGGTCGTTTCGAGAATGGGTTTTATCCAAACGGTAGGATGTCCAAACTCCTGTCCTAACTTGTTAGGATCTGTCTTAGCTGGGACACCTTGGAGAATAGGCACCCAGGTTGTTAAGATCTACCACATCGATCAATAAAACCAGAATGATGTAAATGTGATGGGATTTATTATTTCAAATCTGTCCAATGGTCGGGTGTTTGAACTGTCAATTGTTCTATAGTCGACCTCCTGTTGACAGTGCTTTACTGAATTGATTGTTTGTGATAAATATCTAAATTTGTCAATTGGAAGTCTCTATTTTATACGTACAATTTAGAGAAACCTGGTGTGCGAAAATCAGCGTGCTTTACTGAATTGGGTTTCAGCGTGAGGTTTTGAAATATTTAGTCGCCATCAATTCAATAAAATATGTCTCTGATTTTCAAACACACTAGGGTTATCTCCATTCTATGACCCATTTAAAATCGAACTTCCTCGCTCTGCGGAAGACACTGCGTAATCCGGCATGGGACGAGAGGCGAATTGAACTCGTCTGTGAAGGGGCGGTAGGTGCCGTTCGTATTTTTTAACATTACAACATAACAATATTCTGTCCAAAGAAATCAAACTACTGTTTATTCAATGCAATTATGTAATACCCGAGATCTTGGTTTTTCCATCCCAACTCCACACGACTAAAACCAGCCTATTGTTTTGTGTGCCGTGAAACTGTACCCCCCTGGCCACACTATAATGGAATCGTCTGACCTACTTATTTTCTTCGAAGTAGACAGTTACGCAACAGTTTGAAATGGCGGACGAGCCAGTGTTTACATTTTGCGAAAGGTTGAAATTTGAAGTGACAGTGGACAATACTTGACTGACTGTTGAATCTGAACCCTGCAGAATCGAAGAATAGATCCTTTCCTGATCAACCTACGACCTGTAACTCATCAAAGACTGTTGATTTTTATGACCGGCCGATCATGATTTCACGTACTGCCTCCACCCCGGCATGCGACAAAAGAGTCACAGTGCTGCTGCTTAGTGTACATGCGACTAACTTGTGATTCCTTGGAACTTTGTTTCATCGTTTGGGACTGGACTGTGTCCATTCGTTTTCAAAGTAGATGAACATAACAGTGACAACCAAGGAAGCTGGCAGAGAGCAGAATTATTCTGTGAACGATGCAGCGGGATATGATGGAGTATGACTATGAGTGTCATAAATGTGGTGTTTCGCCAGACCCTTAGATCTATCTTGCAAATTTCCCATTCTAAACGGAATTAAATATACCATTTACCAGGTAGGTAAATATTTACTAATGTTTTGCTGCATATTTTGTATAGATAGGGATGTATTTTACAAGGCTTTCTGATTTATATGTTAGATATTGTTTTGTTTATGTTTGGGGCTGTGTATTGTAATTGAGTTTGAATATTTTTATAATAGAAGGTAATATGATAGTGAGGTTCCCTCATAATTGTAGGGGAAAATCATATAACTGTATTTTTCGAGTTTAATAAATGTTTCATCAGCATTTCCATCACGTCTGTTGTGTTGATATTAGTCATGTTGGTGGTCAAGCTGAAGTAGTGGGGCAGTGTTCTATACGTGCGCAGTGAAGCGCAATGAAATCAAACGCATTTTTAATCCAAAAATTTCCAATTGCCTATGTGTAAAATTCGAAAGTCAGCGTCAAAATCCATGGAGTTGTTGTTATGATCCGCCATCATTGTGGTCAAACGGAAGTAGTTCTCACAATAAGATTTGTTAATGCGCGGTGAAGCGGCCCAATCAGATGAGCGTCAATCAATCAGATTGATGCGTCTGATTTTTCTGAACAATTGAATGTAGTATTTTCTTGATTCATGGTAGAATACATGATTGCATGTATTTCATATTATGAACTTACATTCCAAATGCTTTTTACTATTTTTACTCTCTGTAGAGGATGTTTGCTATGAATTTATACCCAACCGCACGATAAAAGAATCGCATCATTATGGAAAATGTGGATTGTATTGTAGAGCACGTGTTAATTTCTGAATGTTGTATGTAAATGATTTGATAGTTAAATGTATCAAAAGATACTTAACACCATCATTAACTTCATTATATCTGGTAAGCCATTTCCACATTTGTTTGCGAAATAAGCGATGTCATCAATTGTTTTAAAGACATCTTGAATAAACTAGCGATTGCTGGAATAAACTTTAAGAGACTTAGAAATCAATACGAGATATCCCAATTATAGATAATAGATATCTACAATAAGATTAATGATATCAGGAAAGTAATGACGGATATGTTGAAGTGATTTAATGATATCCCGAAAAGACTTGCCCATATCGTAAATTAGATTAATGATATAATGCCAGGATTTAAAGATATTATGTGATGTGCGATAATTCATGTTTTGTAATGATGTCAGTTTTCAATATCTGATTTCTTGCAATGAAATACAGATTTTTATAAATTAATTATTGATATCTTGAATTGATGCTATTATCAACGACTTCCACATTTGTTATATATTTTCAGAAACATCGTCTGTAAATTGGTGATTTAATATTTCTAATAATGACGTGATGACATGCGACATTTGTCAGTTTGTTCCCGAGTAGTGCATAACTTGCAGTCATTTTCGAACGGGGAAGAATCTACGGATGTCGCCGGGAATATTTGAAGATGCATGTAAACCATTTCTGGCCATTTTGGGACCGAAAGAATTCGTCTGCGGTCTTTCATTTTACAGATATCTAATACAGATATCAATAATTGATGTCAAGATATCTGCAGAATGATTGATGACATCTTATATTTGATTTCTGAATTCTGTCACGGCGAAAATATACTATATATTGAGTCAAGTTGAATTTTTACCTATATTGATACCATTAATACATATGTCGCTGACCATTGAGAAAAATTGCAGCTCCCTCAAATCATGCACCTATCATTACATCACTTACCAGGTCATCTCACATGTGTTACCTCTCATTACACCACTCATCAGCTCTTATCTTGCTTTCATGTAACATACTTTTAATTTCATCGGTCAATGACGGTTTAACAAGTTTCCGTTTCCGACAACTGGAAAAATATTACCCACTGCCACGGTAACCGCTAGGGTGGGTATTGCAGACAATTTTCATATTGCGATATATTGCGATGCGAAAGCATATCTTGTGATATGTATTGCAATATATTGCAAGAAGTTAATGCTTGAATTATAAAGCAAAAACACAAGAAAAGCACTATTCTTGATTAAGCTTTAATAAAAACTTTTAATTTACTTTACCATTGCGTATTTTACATACCGCGTTACTCTTATCAATAGTTCCATCTACCGTGAACTTTTCAACCCAAAATGCTGCCATACTGAAGCCTCTGCCCTTGTATTTGGCACCACAATAAATTGTTCGTTGTTGGGGGTCGCCATTTTACAACAAACGCGTGACTTCCGGTGTGAAAACGGAAATATCCGAAGATTTCCGAAAGTTACGAAGTTTTCCTGAATGCAAATACCGGTTTTCGATCGACGTATTGCAATACGTATCGTTTTCTATATCTGAACTGGTATATACCGGTAAACCGGTTATTTTGCGCAACCCTAGTAACAAATCCAAGCTCTCCGCCGAGAAGCTGAAGTGCTAACAATCGTATGACGTCATAATATGACGCATGCCGTGCCCGGAGTTCGAAAACCGTTCGATCAGCTGTCTTTGTGTTCACTTTGTACAGATTTATTTTACCGACTTTCACTGCTTTATTTAAGATATTTTATGCATTGAGTGGTTTGCACACTCGGTTTATGCATAATTAAGAAATAAAAAGCAGTTTTATGCTTGTCTGAATATGTTTCACTGATGTTAAAAATCCAGTCGAGAGGAAGACGCCATTTTGTTTCCATGTCATATAGTCGGTAGCGATCAATAACATAAAATATAACGGTGTTTTGTACATTTAACATGGCGTAAGATATAGTATGACCAGAAATTATTGAGAATTTTAGGAATATGTTTAATTGGATATCTAGTATATAAACAACCTTGACCAGCTATCAAGTGCTTGGTTTCATTCAAGAGAGACAACTCCGTTAATCCTTTTCATTAGTTTGTGAAGAGTTATCTCCCTTTGTTTACTTGCTAGCAAACGACATTTTCAGTGATCCTCAAGAATAGATGATTTGAGAAGAGGAAGTTGATTTTAGAGTATTATAACGAGGACATCAGATCAGCTAAAGTGATTTCAAGTAGAACAGGCATCCTTTGTCCACTGTTTATCGTGTTTCGAAAATTATTGCAAATGGATATGGCACCAGGGAGGCGCAGGTAGGCCCAGAAAATTGACTGTCGGTGACAGGAGGCGGCTTGGTATTCTTGTTTCTAAAAACAAACGAAGGAGTTTAGAAAACTTAAGGCTGGATATGATTGATAGAGGAACTGTGGCTGTCTGTAAGGAGACAATTAGAACTGAGCTGCATGCAATGGGTTGGCAGAAAAGTCGAGGAATTCCATCACCGATCATGAAACCTGAACAAAAAGGAGCGAAGGTTGAACTGGTGCTTACAGCATAGAAATTTTAACTGGGACGATGTGGGATTTTCTCAGATGAAAGTTCTGTGTGGCTGTTTCCTAATACACTGAAAGTCTGGACCAAACATACTGAAAAACCCTTGTATCAGCGCCCAAAGTGCAGTCCGGAAATTTAACGTGTGGGGTGGCATATCTGTGTTAGGGGCAACGCCCCTCTGTGTATTTCAGGGGATATGAACAGTGAGCGGTACACAGATATTGTCGAGGGACATTTACTTCCATCTGCTCTCGTGTTCTATAGAATTCCTTTTAATTTTCCAGCAGGACTCACCAGGTCATCTCACATCACGTACCTCTCATTACATAACTCACCAGGTCATCTCACATCACGCACCTCTCATAACATAACTCACCAGGTCATCTCACATCACGTACCTCTCATAACATAACTCACTAGGTCATCTCACATCACGTACCTCATTACATTACTCACTAGGTCATCTCACATCACGTACCTCTCATAACATAACTCACTAGGTCATCTCACATCAAGTACCTCATTACATTACTCACTAGGTCATCTCACATCACGTACCTCTCATTACATCACGCACCAGCTCATCTCACATCACCTACCTCATTACATAACTCACTAGGTCATCTCACATCACGTACCTCATTACATAACTCACTAGGTCATCTCACATCACGTACCTCATTACATAACTCACTAGGTCATCTCACATCACGTACCTCATAACATAACCTACCAGGTCATCTCACATCACGTACCTCATAACATAACCTACCAGGTCATCTCACATCAAGTACCTCATTACATCACGCTCCAGCTCATCTCACATCACGTACCTCATTACATAACTCACAAGGTCATTTCACATCACGTACCTCACATTACATAACTCACCAGGTCATCTCACATCAAGTACCTCATTACATAACTCACTAGCTCATCTCACATCACGTACCTCTCTCATTACATAACTCACCAGGTCATCTCACATCAAGTACCTCATTACATAACTCACCAGGTCATCTCACATCACGTACCTCTCATTACATAACTCACTAGGTCATCTCTACATCACGTACCTCATTACATAACTCACTAGGTCATCTCACATCATGTACTTCATTACATAACTCACTAGGTCATCTCACATCACGTACCTCTCATTACATAACTCACCAGGTCATCTCACATCACGCACCTCTCATCACACACCAGCTCATCTCATATCACGTACCTCATTACATAACTCACTGGGCCATCTCACATCAAGTACCTCATTACATAACTCACTAGATCATCTCACATCTCGTACCTCATTACATAACTCACTAGGGTCATCTCACATCACGTACCTCCTCATTACATCACACACACCAGCTCATCTCACATCACGTACCTCATTACATAACTTACCAGGTCATCTCACGCCTCTCATTACATCACTCATCAGGTCATCTCACATCACGCACCTCATTACATAACTCACTAAGTCATCTCACATCAAGTACCTCTTATCACAGACAAGGTCATCTCACATCAAAGTACCTCATAACATAACTTACCAGGTCATCTCACATCACGTACCTCTCATCATCACACACCAGGTCATCTTACATCAAGTACCTCTCATTACATAACTCACTAGGGTCATCTCACATCACGCACCTCTCATCACACACCAGCTCATCTCACATCACGTACCAGATTACATAACTCACCAGGTCATCTCACATCACGCGCCTCTCATCACACTCCAGGTAATCTCACATCACGCACGTCATTACATAACTCACCAGGTCATCTCACATCACGCATCTCATTACATAACTCACTAGGTCATCTCACGTCAAATTACCTCATTACATAACTCACCAGGTCATCTCTCCACATCACGTACCTCTCATTACATCACACACCAGGTCATCTCACATCACATACTTCTCATCACGCACCAGCTCATCTCACATCACGCACCTCTCATTACATAACTCACTGGGTCATCTCACATCACGTACCTCATTACATAACTCACCAGGTCATCTCTACATCACGTACCTCATTACATAACTCACCAGGTCATCTCATCACGTACCTCTCATTACATCACACACCAGGTCATCTCACATCACGTACCTCTCATCACACACCAGCTCATCTCATATCACGTACCTCATTACATAACTCACCAGGTCATAGCACATCACGCACCTCTCATCACACAACAGCTCATCTCACATCACGTACCTCTCATCACACACCAGCTCATCTCACATCACGCACCTCTCATCACACACCAGCTCATCTCACATCACGCACCTCTCATCACACACCAGCTCATCTCACATCACGCACCTCTCATCACACACCAGCTCATCTCACATCACGCACCTCTCATCACACACCAGCTCACCTCACATTACACATCAATCATTCACCTCACTTCAACAACATCAGACATAAATCATTTCACATCACACACACCACGAACCCATTCATCTCATCTCACATCACATCACTATCTGCCTTTGTATTGAACAATGTTTGCCTCGTATCAAAAAAAGGTACAAAAGACACAGACATGGCGGAGCGATCATGTTTCTTTATACTGCAGACTACAAGATGCTGCTTCACAGAGGAAGAGCGGCAGTGGTTGTAACAAGACCGGATGACCGAAGGATGTAGAGGTGCACCTTCCCCCATGTGGTGAAAAAGGTGTACTTATCACTTGCAGGCGGGGGAGCAGCTCCTAGGAAGTGGAAACCATCGTCAACAATCATCATTATCACTAGATATCTTCATCATCAACAACATAGCCACAACCAATTATCATTATCATAAACCACCACTCAGAAACAACCATCCTAATCATAAGCCACCAGCATCATTAAGAACAATCTCTATAATTAACCACCAGCGTCAACAACAATCCTAATCATTATCCAGCATTATCAACAACAACCATCCTAATCATTAACCAGCATTATCAACAACAACAATCCTAATCATTAACCAGCATTATCAACAACAATGATCCTAATCATAAACCAGCATTATCAACAACAATCCTAATCATTAACCAGCATTATCAACAACAACAACAATCCTAATCATTAACCAGCATTATCAAGCAACAACAATCCTAATCATTATCCACCATTATCAACAACAACAATCCTAATCATTAACCGGCATTATCAACAACAACAATCCCTAATCATTAACCAGCATTATCAACAACAATAATCCTAATCATTAACCAGCATTATCAACAACAATAATCCTAATCATAAACCAGCATTATCAACAACAACAATCCTAATCATTATCCACCATTATCAACAACAACAATCCTAATCATTATCCACCATTATCAACAACAACAATCCTAATCATTAACCGGCATTATCAACAACAACAATCCTAATCATTAACCAGCATTATCAACAACAATAATCCTAATCATTAACCAGCATTATCAACAACAATAATCCTAATCATAAACCAGCATTATCAACAACAACAATCCTAATCATTTATCCACCATTATCAACAACAACAATCCTAATCATTATCCACCATTATCAACAACAACCATCCCTATAATTTGCCACCACCATCGGCATCAACAATTCTTATCATTAACCACTATCAACAACATCGAGAAATGAACATTTACCACAACCATCAGAAATAATCATAATCATAAACTACCATCATTATAATCAACACCTACCAAACATAATCATTAACCACCATTACCAACAACAACCATCCTAATCATTAACCACCATTAACAACAACCATCCTAATCATTAACCACCATTATCAACAACCATCCTAATCATTAACCACCATTATCAACAAGACTCCTATTCACTACCCACCATTATCAACAACAGCCATCCGTATCATTAAACACTAACAACAATGACCAAAATCAGCAAATCGACATAACAGGTCATTATAATCTAAAATAATCCGATCATCGTATTTCTGAACAAATTCCAATAATAACACTCACACGTGAATATGTTGACGCACTTACACAATCGAGACTAATTTCCTGCTCCAATAAAATACAAAATAATAAATGAGAAAATATATGTATACAACACAGCACTCATACCTGCAGCCAGTTCACTGGTAGCCATATAGTTGTAGCCCCATTTGGAACACTTGTCCTGAATGAAGGGATGTTGCAGTTCAAAGGCGCTTTGACTGGCGGCGTTCAAGATAGCACCCACTGTCTGGTAGCTTTTCTCTACTGTCGTGTCTAGTACTGTCTGAAAGAGTATAAGTACAACCGTTTATGTACCACATGAATGTCTGTCTGATCGTAGTGGCCTCTCCCGGCGTATAGTATTAAACCCGTAAAGATCCTGTTTAGAATTGGTCTTCAGCAACCCAACTAACGGGATCAGGTGTTCAGGTTCGCTGACTTGGTCGACACATGTCATCGTATCCCAATAACGTAGATCGATGCGCATGCTATTGATCACTGGATTGTCTGGTCTAGACTCGTTTTTTGAGAGGCCACCGCCGGAATGTTGAGGGTATTAGAGCGGAATAGTGAGTGAGGTCTGGGTATGGATGTGCACACCCCTCCTTTTGACAAACAGAAGAAGAAAATGTGACATATCATTTGGTGACGTGTTAAAAACAAAACAATGAACTGACTTATGCTTTGCACTCTTATTTATTTTTATGGAATGTGACGCTCTGTTTCAACAGCTGTAAGACCCCACCCCGTTTCAAAAAGTTACATCCGAGATCGAACATTACTCACCAGCGCCTGTAAGGCGGTACTTGTTTCATTGAACGTGCCTATGAGGGCAGGTGCCACGTCGAGTAGGAAGCAGGTTTTGCCAATATCCCTTCGTAGCTTGACTGCGAGCTTAGCCTGAAAATAAAAAAACAATTCAAAAGATGGTTTAACTACATTTGATATATTGGTAGCGCTGTGCCACATTCTGTGAGTGAACATGCAGCTGTGGTCAGCACAGTCCACCTTTATCAATGGTTGAGAAAAATGAAACACACGAAGTCAGCGCACAGTGCCACATTGAAACCACTGAGTGATATCAGGTAATGGACCCAGTAAGTTTGACCAGACAATGAATCCAGTGAGTTTGACCGCACAGTGAATCCAGTCAGTTTGACCAGACATGATTCCAGTAAGTTTGACCAGACAATGAACCCAGTCAGTTTGACCAGACAATGAATCCAGTCAGTTTGACCAGACAATGAATCCAGTCAGTTTGACCAGACAATGAATCCAGACAGTTTCAGTTTGACGAGACAATGAATTCAGTCAGTTTGACCAGACAGTGAATCCAGTCAGTTTGACCAGACAGTGATTCCGGTCAGTTTGACTAGACACTGAATCCAGTCAGCTTGACCAGACAATGAATCCAGTCAGTTTGACTCAGACAATGAATCCACTGTTTGACCAGACAGTGAATCCAGTGAGTTTGACCAGACAATGAACCCAGTCAGCTTGACCAGACAATGAATTCAGTCAGTTTGACCAGACAATGAATCAAGTCAGTTTGACCAGACAATGAATCGAGTCAGTTTGACCAGAAAGTGAATCCAGTCAGTTTGACCGGACAGTGATTCCAGTCAGATTCACCAGGCACTGAATCCAGTCAGCTTGACCAGACAATGAACCCAGTCAGTTTGACCAGACAATGAATCCACTGTTTGACCAGACAGTGAATCCAGTGAGTCTATCCAGACAATGAACCCAGTCAGTTTCAGTTTGACCAGACAATGAATTCAGTCACTTTGACCAGACAATGAATCCGGTCAGTTTGACCAGACAGTGAATCTAGTGAGTTTGACCAGTCAATGAATTCAGTTAGTTTGACCAGACAATGAATCCGGTCAGTTTGACCAGACAGTGAATCTAGTGAGTTTGACCAGTCAGTGAATCCAGTGATTTTGACCAGACAATGAACCCAGTCAGCTTGACCAGACAAAGAATTCAGTCAGTTTGACCGGACAGTGAATCCAGTCAGTTTGATCAGACAATGAATCCGGTCAGTTTGACCAGACAATGAATCAAGTCAGTTTGACCAGACAATGAATCCAGTCAGTTTGACCGGACAGTGAATCCAGTCAGTTTGACCAGACAATGAATCCAGTCAGTTTGACCAGACAATGAACCCAGTCAGTTTGACCAGACAATGAATCCAGTCAGTTTGACCAGACAATGAATCCAGTCAGTTTGACCAGACAATGAATCCAGTCAGTTTGACCAGACAATGAATTCAGTCAGTTTCAGTTTGACCAGACAATGAATTCAGTCACTTTGACCAGAGAGTGAATCCAGTCAGTTTGACCAGACAATGAACCCAGTCAACCTGACCAGACAATGAATCGAGTCAGTTTGACCAGACAATGAATCCAGTCAGTTTGACCAGACAGTGAATCCAGTCAGTTTGATCAGACAATGAATCCGGTCAGTTTGACCAGACAATGAATCAAGTCAGTTTGACCAGACAATGAATCCAGTCAGTTTCAGTTTGACCAAACAGTGAATCTAATGAGTTTGACCAGTCAATGAATTCAGTGAGATTGACCAGACAATGAATCCGGTCAGTTTGACCAGACAGTGAATCTAGTGAGTTTGACAAGTCAGTGAATCCAGTGAGTTTGACCAGACAATGAATCCAGTCAGCTTGACCAGACAATGAATCCAGTCAGTTTGACCAGACAATGAATCAAGTCGGTTTGACCAGACAGTGAATCAAGTCAGTTTGATCAGACAATGAATCCGGTCAGTTTGACCAGACAATGAATCCAGTCATTTGACTAGACAATGAATCCAGTCAGTTTGACTGGACAGTGATTCCAGTCAGATTGACCAGACAATGAATCCAGTCAGCTAGACCAGACAGTGAATCCAGTCAGTTTGACCAGACAATGAATCCAGTCAGTTTGACCAGACAATTAATCCAGTCAGTTTGACCAGACAATGAATCCAGTCAGTTTCAGTTTGACCAGACAATGAATTCAGTCACTTTGACCAGACATTGAATTCAGTCAGTTTGACCAGACAATGAATCCAGTCAGCTTGACCAGACAGTGAATCCAGTCAGTTTGATCAGACAATGAAACCGGTCAGTTTGACCAGACAAGGAATCCAGTCAGTTTGACCAGACAATGAATCCAGTCAGTTTGACCAGACAGTGAATCCAGTCAGTTTGACCAGACAATGAATCCGGTCAGTTTGACCAGACAATGAATCCAGTCAGTTTGACCAGACAATGAATCTGGTCAGTTTGACCAGACAATGAATCCAGTCAGTTTGATCAGACAATGAATCCAATCATTTGACAAGACAATGAATCAAGTCAGTTTGACCAGACACTGAATCCAGTCAGATTGACCAGACAATGAATCCAGTCTGTTTGACCAGACAATGAACCCAGTCAGTTTGACACAGACAATGAATCCAGTCAGTTTGACCAGACAGTGAATCCAGTCAGTTTGACCAGACAATGAATCCAGTCAGTTTCAGTTTGACCAGACAATGAATTCAGTCATTTTGACCAGTCAGTGAATCCAGTGAGTTTGACCAGACAATGAATCCAGTCAGCTTGACCAGACAATGAATCCAGTCAGTTTGACCAGACAATGAATCAAGTCGGTTTGACCAGACAGTGAATCAAGTCAGTTTGATCAGACAATGAATCCGGTCAGTTTGACCAGACAATGAATTCAGTCACTTTGACCTAGACAATGAATCCGGTCAGTTTGACCAGACAGTGAATCTAGTGAGTTTGACCAGTCAATGAATTCAGTTAGTTTGACCAGACAATGAATCCGGTCAGTTTGACCAGACAGTGAATCTAGTGAGTTTGACCAGTCAGTGAATCCAGTGATTTTGACCAGACAATGAACCCAGTCAGCTTGACCAGACAAAGAATTCAGTCAGTTTGACCGGACAGTGATTCCAGTCAGATTGACCAGACACTGAATCCAGTCAGCTTGACCAGACAATGAATCCAGTCAGTTTGACCAGACAATGAATCCAGTCAGTTTGACCGGACAGTGATTCCAGTCAGATTGACCAGACACTGAATACAGTCAGCTAGACCAGACAGTGAATCCAGTCAGTTTGACCAGACAATGAATCCAGTCAGTTTGACCAGACAATGAATCCAGTCAGTTTGACCAGACAATGAATCCAGTCAGTTTCAGTTTGACCAGACAATGAATTCAGTCACTTTGACCAGACAGTGAATCCAGTCAGTTTGACCAGACAATGAATCCAGTCATTTGACCAGACAGTGAATCCAGTCAGTTTGATCAGACAATGAAACCGGTCAGTTTGACCAGACAATGAATCCAGTCAGTTTTACCAGACAATGAATCCAGTCAGTTTGACCAGACAGTGAATCCAGTCAGTTTGACCAGACACTGAATCGGTCAGTTTGACCAGACAATGAATCCAGTCAGTTTGACCAGACAATGAATCTGGTCAGTTTGACCAGACAATGAATCCAGTCAGTTTGATCAGACAATGAATCCGGTCAGTTTGACTAGACAATGAATCAAGTCAGTTTGACCAGACACTGAATCCAGTCAGATTGACCAGACAATGAATCCAGTCAGCTTGACCAGACAATGAACCCAGTCAGTTTGACCAGACAATGAATCCAGTCAGTTTGACCAGACAGTGAATCCAGTCAGTTTGATCCAGACAATGAATCCAGTCAGTTTCAGTTTGACCAGACAATGAACTCAGTCACTTTGACCAGACAGTGAATCCAGTGAGTATGACCAGACATTGAATCCAGTCAGTTTGACCAGACAATGAATTCAGTTAGTTTGACCAGACAATGAACCCAGTCAGTTTCAGTTTGACCAGAGAATGAATTCAGTCACTTTGACCAGACAGTGAATCCAGTGAGTTTGACCAGACATTGAATCCAGTGAGTTTGACCAGACAATGAATTCAGTTAGTTTGACCAGACAATGAATCCAGTCAGTTTCAGTTTGACCAGACAATGAATTCAGTCACTTTGACCAGACAGTGAATCCAGTGAGTTTGACCAGACAATGAACCCAGTCAGTTTGACCAGACAATGAATTCAGTTAGTTTGACCAGACAATGAATCCAGTCAGTTTCAGTTTGACCAGACAATGAATTCAGTCATTTTGACCAGACAGTGAATCGAGTTAGTTTGATCAGACAATGAATCCGGTCAGTTTGACCAGACAATGAATTCAGTCATTTTGACCAGACAGTGAATCCAGTCAGTTTGACCAGACAATGAATCCAGTCAGTTTGACCAGACAATGAATCTAGTCAGTTTGACCAGACAATGAATCCAGTCAGTTTTGACCAGACAACGAATCAAGTCAGTTTGACTAGACAGTGACTACCAGACAATGAATCCGGTCAGTTTGACCAGACACTGAATCCAGTCAGTTTGACAAGACAATGAATCCGGTCAGTTTGACCAGACAATCTATCACCCGAGAGATCACAAACTGGTCCCAGTCAGTCAATCCACACTATGAACCCACTCAGTCAGATTACACAATGGACCCAATCAATCGGATCACATAATGGACCCAATCAGTCAGATCACATAATGAACCCACTCAGTCAGATTACACAATGGACCCAATCAATCGGATCACATAATGGACCCAATCAGTCAGATCACATAATAGACCCAATCAACCGGATCACACAATGGACCCAATCAGTCAGATCACATAATGGACCCAATCAGTCAGATCACATAATGGACCCAATCAATCGGATCACATAATGGACCCAATCAGTCAGATCACATAATGGACCCAATCAATCGGATCACATAATGGACCCAATCAGTCAGATTACACAATGGACCCAATCAGTTGATCACACAACGAACCCATTCAGTCAGATAACACAATGGACCCATTCAGTCAGATAACACAATAGACCCAATCAATCGGATCACACAATGAACCTAATCAGTCAGATCACACAATTAACTCCAACCAGTCAGATGACATCTGATAACACAATGAACCCAATCAGTCAGATCACACAATGAACCCAAACAATTAGATCAGACAATGGGCAGATCAGGCCTGAATCCAGTAAACCTGATCAGACAATCATTCCGATCAGTTAGAGGAGACAGTGAACCCACTCCAGTCAGATCAGACACTGAAGCATCCTTATGAGTCAGACGACGATCATATGATACAGTGGACACGCTCCGTCTCTCCTCCCCTCATATACACTACCAGCACGCCTTACCTGATTGAATTCCGTAAAGGTGCGGCTCCTAGTGATGCCTGACCCGACCAGATCCTTGGTTCGGGACATCAAACCGATCCCAGATAACGCATCCCAGATGTACGCGTACTGGGTGATGTTGAGGGTGGGGCTCACTACCCGCAGCCACTCAGCGCTTGTGGAACCCGGCTGAAACAAGGGAATTTAAGTCAGTGACTGAGCGTTATTTTACGCCGTTTAAATACACATACAGCCATATCACAGCAGTTTGTGAATATTGCGGCGTAAGATCACTCCCATCCCCCACCCCACCCCTCTCACAGCAGTTTGTGAAGAGCCGTGTTTGGGTAGGCACGCATTCCGTGGAGATACTCACCTTGTAATACCTGGACTTCACCCGTGAAGTTATCTATATGGAAATTGTCTCAGGGAACAATGATCATGAAGTCAAATTAACATTGAGCACAAGTCTGAATATATTCTATACCACGGCCGCTTTAGCACCAGGATGGGTTGTAGCGATAATAATATTTAATATATACATTCGTGTGTGATTTCCTGTCCTATGTTTTGACTTCGCGTTTGAAGAAAGAAAGAAACAGACAAATCATCACATTTTGAAGATCCTACTTCCTATTCGTGTGGTTGATGAACAATTTGTCTGGCATTCTGTGTATTGCCCTACTGGCGCGTTTTAGTTGTTAACATGCACGTTCGAATGAACAGTGAACTCCTCGCCAGAAATAAACAGCTATAAGAATGGCATGCCCTCGTCGTAATGGTTTAAATGGTCAGAGAAAGTGGTTTTGTGGAAGACAATTCCGAGGTGTTCACCACGAATGTAAAACTAGTCCGTCTGTGTTAACATGATATTATCAGTAGCAATACAATGTGAACACCAGCGCTGCGATCATGTTACCGAGTTCTCGTCCGCTAAGTATGCCGCATATATCGCGTAAACTTCATATTTAGTCAATTTCTGTGGATATTTATGTTTTGAATTAACAAAGCTTCATATTAGCTCGGTGTCAAGTTATATTCGCTTCATCGTGGTAATACAACGACAAGGTGCAGTAATGTTCACAGCATGTACGCCGTCGTCGCCTCTGTGGCCTCAGTTATCATCATGTCGCTGGTCTGGTAGATGTTCCGGACACTGAAAACATCACCAGTGTTGTACCGGAATAGAAGAGGACAAAACTTGTCTTACAATCAGACCGTATAGCACAGTATGTAGTTATGTACGAACTATAAACAGAACTATAAATATTTTAGTAACAGTCGTAGTGATATTGGACAACAATAACACATATACTGCAAATCTAGATAGCATTTACGGTTATTGAATTTTGGACAAAATTTGGTATCTGTTTGCACAGATATTAACACTTTATGATGTCAGTAGTCCCCATCCCACTTAATGTCGGACTAGACTAACACCGGTTGTACTTAAGTTAATGCTCACTTTTAATGAAAACGTTAACGTATTTTTGAGGTAGCAGACTGAGACAGTTATATCTAAAGCAGGAGTGGTGTCATGAATGATGACATGCGTACCTAGCCAACTTGCTCTGAAGGTTACCCTCACAAGTTAGGCAAGTGGACAAGGCGTCGCAACTGAGATTAGAGGGTAATTGGCTCAAATCCACCACAGAACTAAGACCTTTATGGCAGCTAGATATCGAATTTCAAACAAATTTAACGAATTATAGGCACTAGGATATGACGGACTGAGGTAGAAATCTTTCTCCCATTATTCACATACACTTTCAGGGCAAACGCATTTCCTTTCTCCAAAATCAGCCCCGTACACCGTTTATCCAGATCAAACAAAACAGATAAAGCATTATACATGATAAATAATTACCGCCATGGAATCAAAGTATTCGTAAGACAATTTGTTTCAGAATACGATTTTACAAATGGCAAATTATAATGAATCCGTTATTTCCTACTGTCAGCATATGTGTACCACGTTCAGACTTACCCGTGCCGGCCACTGAGACAAACCGTTTCCAACCAGACACACGAATACCGCGAGGCAAGGAAGTAACCCATGATGACTGGGCTTCTTGCTAACTTGCAGACAAAATAACGTGTTTGTGTATGGCAAGAGACTGTCCTGCTCTTATATACTGTGTAAATGCGTCACAGTTTTAATTTTCGCCACGAATTTATCTTGAAGCATGACGGAGAAGAGTAATTATCAACATGAATACCAAATCTGTATTTTTAATGAAGTCTATATTTTGACCTGAAGGAAATAGAACGACTAAATCCAGAGCCGTACGATAATCTTGACTGTGATACAATGCTGTAGACAAATGATGTATGCTTGAGGTAGTCGAAAATGTCATATAGAAGTTTAAAAAAGTTACACATTTAAAATCACGTGGAATTGTAAATTACTGAAAACAATAAAACGTCTAACATTTGTCATGAGTACGTTACTTTGGAACACATGATTTATCATATGATAAGTAGTTATTTTGAAACATAGATCTAATTTTAGGACATCGATGTCACAACGCATGATGTTAACTTATATTCCAGCGATACTTATATATAAATAATTTTGATCCAGCGGACCATGCGTTCACAAACACACAATTCAATACACGGAGTGGTCTTCCTTGTGTGTGCAAGAGCCCTGTGATCGTCCAGGGCTCCTTTCACGAAGCAACCTTTACTAAAGGTTAACCTTAACTCCCATTCTTTAAAATTGCACTAAGGTTACCTTAGTGACTTACGATCACCTTAGTGCTTTGTGAAAGGAGGCCCAGGTCCGCATCGATTATGCAACTATCCCATCGACTCTGCTTTTAGTGGAGATGCCCTACGGTTATGGAAAGGGTTTTGTCGCTTTTATTAATTTTGAAAATACGAAAATTAAGACATCACTATCATTCATTCATAAACTCACTCACTCACACACTCACTCACTCATTGGAGAAACAAATCAAAGGATTAATCTTTAAATCGAACACTTATTCATTCTGGAGCTACGTTTATAGATGAAATGAAAGCCTTTGCTTTAATATTAAGCTTGCAATCAATACTAAAATATTTGTAAACATTTCAGATTGTAAACAAGCAGGCCAAGGCGGCTTCACTAGTCTCCGATAAAGTTGGCAAATATTCTTTGAATTAAACATTGATTTATGTGACGGTGCAGGGTATTTTTTTAACCTTTCACATTAAATTTTAGGCTTGGCACATTCATATGCATGTCAATTAGGCCTGTCAGATAACCATTGAACAACCACGGTATAGTAAATCCGACAATTGGTAAAGAATCACAAAGATGCAGCCGGTCCACTTTTTTCGTGAGTCTTTACTTGAACCTCTCCTGTAGAAAAGTGTGCTAGATATTAGATATTCATGACACAATCCGAAGTTAAACGACGATCTTCGAAAAAGCTATGTTCTGATGCACACAGGTTTGTGGTCACTGTAAATATACATAAGTGAAAAAGCATTCAGCAATATTCCAGCTCTATGGCGTTGGTCGGTAAGTAAGCGAGTCTGAGCCAGACAGTCCAGTGTTTTACATCATGAGCATCGATGTCAGTAATTGGACGCGATGACATTCCTTGTTGAAGACCACTTCCAACCCGGATCTTCCAGGGTTAGAAGAAATGTTGTGCTTATCCCAAGATGGCAATTGGACATACTATGTTCGTCATCAGCTGTACGAATGTGTTGACAGTCACTGATCATCTGCAAGGTTGCCTTCCAAAGGTTAGTTCGCCACGTTCTCGTGTGAAGGACCAAAACTACATTATTCAAATCCAAAGCCACAAACATTACTGTTGATTATTCGCTGTAGTTTGTTGACGTTGACTCAGGATTTAGACGTCAGATTTTCCAGATGTAGTACAATGTATGCCAGGAGCATTGCATCTAAATGTTTTAGTTTCTTTGATGCAGGGATGATGTTTTGCCATGGATCACATGCAAGTGTTTAGTTAAGGTTGGGCTAAACATATTTTATTTATGGTTCCCTATTTCTTTTACATTTGTGGGACTGTGTGTTCATCAGCAGGGCGGTGGGGTAGCCTAATGGTTCCAAGGGGACGGGTTCGATTCCCACATGGGTACAATATGTGAAGCCCATTTCTGGTGTACCCTGCAGAGTTGGAATATTGCTAAAAGCGACGTAAAACTAAACTCATTCACTCAAACAGCAGCGTGAGTGAGTGAGTTTAGTTTTACGCCGCACTCAGCAGTATTCCAGCTATATGGCGGCGGTCTGTAAACAATCGAGCCTGACCACCCCATCCCACTAGTCGCCTCTTACAACAAGCATGGGTTACTGAAGATCAATATTCTAACCCGGACCTTCACCGGTCAAATTACAACACGATGGCATATACAAGTTGTAGAAATCTTGACAATCTTTTATTCAGGACATGTATCATATTTTTGCTTATATTTTTGACATGTTAGGCCATTTGAAAAAATAATCACTGATCAAAAGATGCGGATATTGAAAGCATTGTGGGATACCACAGATACTTAAAATGTCTTTGATGGAATTTAACCAAGAAATAAAATACCCTTGTGTACGTAAACTTTACTTATCATGTAATGTTGCATAAATGAGGCAATTGTATTGATAGGATGAGAACAAGATACTTTGCACCAGTATGCTTTAGCACGTTTATCTATTTTGTTGCAGTTTAGAATTTGTCGTGATAAAGGCTTGTGAGTCCCCTTTAAACCAGCAAAATGAAAACACAAACGAATCTATAATATAAAATAATTCTTGTAGATGTACTGATTGAAGTGTGTTGACAGCTGTTGAAAGTTCAATGTAGACGAGACCTTTCGAGTGGTCGGTCTTGAAACGTCGATGTTAGCAGACAGATGAACGTAAATCGAAAGTAGTCACCCGAGATACATCTCAACAAACCATCCCTGATACACCTAGGATACATGCCACACCACAGTCCCCTCATAGCTTACAACATGACACCGAAGACCGGAAGAAAAACAAACGAAGGGGAGGTAACTCCTTAGCTTACTCTTAACAGGTGAAAATACATAGCCTAAGTTCAAGGTGTGAGTTCAAATCCACACTCAGCGCTTTAAACCTTTTGTGACCCATAACGACTAAATCTTAATTAATGTGACATTACAATTTAACAAAACACACCCTCGTAATAATTTGTATGCGCAACGGTTCCCTCCCAAATTCATCGTAAAACCATCTAGTTGGATGTTGACAGACCAGACTTAATCGTAGATCGTAGATCGTCACGAATTGAACCAGAAAATTTGCACGAATCCTCATCAATTTTCACGAATCCTCAAATCCTATCAACTCGTGGAGACTTTGTGGGATTCCTGGTCTGTGTGTGGAATAGGGGCATTAAACAGTCTTCTCACGTAATTGTTTCATACATCGAGATAATATATTATGTTCAATAGTATCTACCAAAAGGGTATATTCCCAGGAGAAATGGCCTACAGGAATAATAACAATACCTTTTCACAGAATGGTGAAACTTCTGGCCCCGACAACTACAGAGTAATAAGCCTCCTGAGTATTCTCAGCAAAGAATCTTCACGTACATTCTGAATCAGAGATGTGCCGAGTAAAAACTCTGAGTGTCAGTCAGGTTTTCGTAAAGGTTATTCAGTGGTTGACAATTGTTTCCTTTTGCATTCTATTATACAGCATCATCTTCACGCAAAGGTGGTAAATTCTATATAGCGTTTGTTGATTTCTCGAAAGCTTTCGATTCTGTTCATAGACATTTACTTTGGAAGTTATTATATAAACATGGTTTGAGTTGTAAAATGGGTAAAATGCTAGAGTCTATTAACAACAATGTAAAATCCTGTGTTCGTTCAAGTAGTGGGTTTATCTAGTGTATTTGGTTGTCCGATAGGAGGAGACAAGGGTGTATGCTCAGCCCCCTTTTGTTTCAGATTTATACATGAATTAGTTAATGTAACTGGAAAGAGAATGTTCAGCTACATCCAGATGTTATTAATATATTTTCCTTCTCTTATTGCCGATGACCTTAGTTTGTTTAGGACCAGTGTGAGAAGTCTATAGGTTAAACTAGACATTCTCAGCAGGTATTGTTCAGAATGGAAATTGTCAGTCACTAAAACTAAAATTGTAGTTTTTAAGAATGGAGGCGGCTTTATCCTCGGTTCGAAAAGTGGTTTTATAATGGTAGTGTTGTTGAAGTTGTTTCATGACATTGTTATCTTTGATTGTATTTTAGTAATAAGTTACTGTGGTCGAAAGCGTTTGACCATATTTCTATTTAAGCCAGAAAAATGCTGTCATTACTTCTCAGTAATTTGTCACTTTTCGCCATTTCTTACGAGGGGGGAGACACTTGCTGGTAGAACAGCCAGGTAATCAACAAGCGTGTGCAGTGAAATTTCAATGTCAAATGTGGAACTTGCACACCTGGTTGTTTTACCAGTAAGTAGAGGGGTGACTGTGTGGTCATGTAGAGTGACATCATTGCCTCTCTCACGGGGTGTATTAGGGAGACACTTTCAACCAAGTACTCGTACAGAAGTTTCTTAAATGAATATCGGTCAACATATTTAGGACCGTTCATAATTTATGGCTGGGGGTTGAGCTGGGGTGGAGGTGATATTGATTTTGATGTAGGAGAATGTACAATGTGACTGACCCTCCCTAAAATTTATGTTCAAAATATGTGACCCACCTGCATGTCATGTACAAAATCTAAATTATGAACGGTCCCTTGGGGGTATTCCACTCGCTTCTCTGTAATGGACATATGCAGTGTTTTACAACATGTACAAATTGACTGTGACCTGTAAGCCACAATCAATACACTTTAAAAAAGGTTTACGTAGTAATACCAAAACACCCGGTATGTACTTTCTTGTGAACATAAATCCTACATGCCCCAACACAAAAGTATTCTGCTTTTATCTCCAAACGACGAAGTTGTGTTACAGCGATGCCACTTCACACAACTCACTGAGTCATTTCCCATCGCATCACACATTGTCAAATCCACCCGCATGGGTTGAATATTGTTTGTCAAATCCACCCGCATGGGTTGAATATTGTTTGTCAAATCCACCTGCCTGGGTTGAATGTTGTTTGTCAAATCCACCTGCCTGGGTTGAATGTTGTTTGTCAAAACCACCTGCCTGGGTTGAATGTTGTTTGTCAAATCCACCTGCCATTATTCAATAATGTTTGTCAAATCCACCTGCCTGGGTTGAATGTTGTTTTTGTCAAATCCACCTGCCATTATTCAATAATGTTTGTCAAATACACTTGCTGAATTGAATATTGTTTGTAAAATGTAAATCACACTGACTCTGCTGTCGTCTCGTATCAAATGATGGTACAAAAGAAATAGACAAGGTTGAACAATCATATGACTTTATACTAAAGTCTACAGGATGGTGCTTTACAAAGTAGGGGCAGCGGTGGTGGTAGTGGTGGTTACAAGACCAGTTGACCGAAGGATGTAGAGGTGCACCTTCCCCATGTGGTGAATACTGTGAACTTATCACTTGCAGGCGGGGAGCAGCTCCTGGGAAGTGGAAACCATCGTCAACAATCATCATTATCAGAAAACATCATCATCTAAAAAAGTCATCACCTAACCGCCACCACCACAACAATCATGCGTATCATTAAACACTGACAACAATGAACGAAAACCGGCAATCGACATAACAGGTCCCTAAAATAATCCCATCATGGTATTTTCGAACAATTTCCAACATCATTAACAATCATCTACACGAATTTCAAAAGTCACATGTGAATATCTCGACATTACCTACAGAACCGAAATAATACTGTAATGAAGACATATCTATTTTAAGACGGTCCTTTAAACATTGTAATAAGAGCTATACTTGTGTTTATGCACAGACTTGGTCTCGTCGCTATATTGCTGAAATAATGTCTATGCGACGGAAATGTTTAATTCATTAACTCACTGGAATAATGTCCACGCGACGGAACAGTTTCACTCACTCACTCCTAATTACAGAGTAGGGGCGGCGGTGGTGGTTACAAGACCGGTTGACCGAAGGATGTAGAGGTGCACCTTCCCCCATGTGGTAAAACTGTGAACTTATCACCTGCAGGCGGGGCATACATAATAATAAATAAGTAAATAAAACACAACACAAGTACCTGCGGCCAGTTCTGTGGTCGCCACATAGTTGTAGCTTCTGTCAGAACATTTCTGTTGAATGTAAGGATGTTGCAGATCAAAGGCGCTTTGACTCGTGGCGTCCATGACCGTTCCAACTGTCTGGTAGCTTTTCTCTATGGTGGTGTCTAACAATGTCTGAAACAGTATAGACAGAGTAGTTTATAAACCACTCAGAGCAAGTCAAGCTTCTATATCTCATTCCAACATCAAGACTGTGAGATATGGACAGCGTTCCTTCTCATGTGCAGCAGCATTAGCCAGGAACAGCCTCCCAGAACCAATCAAGAAGATCTCCAGATCTGGTGTCTTCCAGACGTCATCTCAAGACCTCTCGCTTTCAACGGCTCTTAACTCTTTCTATGTGCCTGTGCGCTTCGAGTGAGTGAGTGAGTTTATTTTTACGCCGCACTCATCAATATTCCAGCTATATGGCGGGGTCTGTAAATAATCTATTCTGGACCAGACAATCCAGTCATCAACAGCATGAGCACTGATCTGCGAAATTGGGAACCGATGACATGTGTCAACCAAGTCAGCGAGCCTGACCACCTCGATCCCGTTAGTCGCCTCTTACGACAAGCATGGGTTCCTGAAGATCAATATTCTAACCCGGACCGACAAAAGAAACTCTGTTTGTGCTAAAAATGACAGATAAAAAGATACGCACAGGCCAAAATAGGAAATGTATTGAACGTATTTTAGTGTTCATAAGATGATTCAGCTTGGACTTGGATGAAGGAATTTCGACGCATGGATGAACATATGTATTGTTGCCATTGTCAGCATTAATTCCGTTCACTCACTGGACATGTGTGGACAAAGGGGCGTTCAGGTCCTGGTGACACACCCCTTGCAGCCGTCAGTGCTCGACACCGATGATCCAGTGATCAACAGCATGAGCTTCGACCTATGCAATCGGGATACGATGACACGTGTCAGCGAGCCCGACCACCCGACCCCGTTAGACGCCTCTTATGACAAGCATGGGTTGCTGAAGACCATGTCAAAGCCGGATCGTCACGGGTCCGTTCCATATTGAGATAATAGGAATTCGAGGAATGAAATTACAAGGTATTGTTGTGAGCTGGCCACCTGTTTGTCGCCTCTTGCGAAACTCTAACTCTGATCGTAATAGGTTGCATAGTATTGCATATTCCAACTACAGAATAGCGAGGCAAGCATGGTTTGCTGAAGACCGATTCTTACTTGGATCTTCACTTTCTCCACAAAGCGTATATTTAAGTTTGAACATTACTTACAAGCGCCTGCAAATCGGTACTTGTTTCATTGAATGTGCCGATGAGGGCAGGTGCGACGTCGAGTATGATGCAGGCTTTACCGACAGATCTTCTCAGCTTGATGGCAATCTTAGCCTAAAATTGATCACAATCAGAAAATGGTTACACGTCCATTCCCCTTTCGTTCTAGGATTCCAAACCCTATAAAACTCCTTACAGATATATTTTTGAGTCCAGTAAATGCACACACAAAGCCATGTCTCAAAGATTAAACATAATCGTAAATAATATCGATGGCTTTCGTATTAAAGAAAGTATTTGAGACGAGTGGAAGAAATACCTTATGGATCTCAAAACCTCAAAGGATGCGTTCGAATTCTTACAATCTCAGAACCCAGTCAGTTTTGTTACAACATCTCCTAATTTTCAATTTTGACACATCTATCCCACATGTCAAATCTAAGGAAATAATTCAGTCCTTGATCTATGGGGCATACGTAAGTAAACGTAGTCAGCAAACATATAGTCAAATATATTTTTAAGAAGTTCAGTACTATTTGTCTAAACTGGAAACACATGTCATATGAAGTTTTTGAGAACAAAGTATGTTCAGTTCTGGATTTCTTTCATGATAGAATATAGCAAGAGTTCGGGGTGACATCCAGAAAAGAAATAAGACATCTCCATGGGCAATGATTTTTGCTCCTTCCTTGCCAATATGATTCTCTATGCACATGAATCATAATTGATGAAATATTGAATTGGCAAAAATCGAAGCAAGGCAATTTGACCAAGAAATCCATTTTGGTTTATCGATGATCCGACTTCGTTCAATAAAAATCAAACAGTCTATTCCATCCCACTGATGTACCCAAATGAAGACCAGTGAGTGTTTCACATTTAGATCTATGCATGGAGATTCACAGTGACAAAACTCTTTTCAAGGCTGTGTCAGTCAGATGAGACAACGAACCCAATCATTCAGATCAGATACAGACCCCAATCAGGCAGATCAGATACATAGCCCAATCAGGCAGATCAGATACAGAACCTACACTAAAGCAGATTAGACAATAAACCATGTCATCATTGGCCACCCCAGACATTGACATTGACATTCTTCACGTGTAAATAATGAAAAAATGTTTTGGAAAATGTCGCGGGTTGGTCCCATTCCTTAATGGTTAACACTGACTGTTTGAATTGTAGAAAATGTGTGTTCTTGGCTGCCCAATTACTGAAATAAACCTATCTGTCTGCCTATCAATGTTTGGTAATTAAAAGCAACTTACCTGGTTGTATTCCGTGTAGGCGCGGTTCCTACTGATGCCAGTCCCATTCAGCAGCTTGCTTCTAGAGATAAAACTGATCCCAGAGTCAGCGTCCCAGATGTAGGCAGTCTGAGTGACATTGAGGGTGGGACTCACCACCCGCACCCATGAAGCCTTTACCGAACCCTTCTGAAACAAGCGAAGACTTTGTGAATGATTGGCTGTTATTTTACGTACTTACATGTACAGTCACATCACAGCTGTTTGCGTATTCACGCACATTTGCACCATGTATCACCGGGACCTGACTTTCTTCTTTGAGTGGCATTTAGAAGTTTGGAAGTACAATATGAACCAACTTTTGACTAACAACTTCTTTTACTTCGTGAGTGCGACGTTTCGATACAGTTCCATGTACCGTTGTCAATCAGGAAGGATATTGGGTTTCTGTGGTTGGGCATTGGGGAAGATATTGCTGATCTGGTGTCAACTTTTTTGACCGGGTGCTAGTTGCTCATTCCTGCTTGACAACGGTATAGTCCTTTTGATAAGGGTCTTACCTCCCTGAATTATTACCTTCCTTTGTATACTCTTTTGTTGTGAAAACAGTGTGACCTTAATTCCGGCGAGCAATAAGGCCACTTCTAATGATCACCAGTCAAAAGTGAAAACGTGTAACAGACATTATTGCTGTGTGTGTTCCAACTATGGTTGGGAAATAGAGAATGGCAAGGTGATTAGCCTTCATAGATTTCCAGCAGATAAATCGGTCCACGCTGCATCGCTGCAAAGAATAAAAAAGCGTGACCCCAAACTTTAAGGCCAATCTGAAGAATGATCGTCTCTGTTCTGCCCACTTCAAAAACGGTGTATTTGTGAAAGGAACTGTGAGGATTGCTCGCCAGTGCCAAGGGGGTAATTTAGCCAAGGAGGTAATACCCTTATCGTAAAGGACTATAGGAATTTGTATTGACACGTAGCACTCACGACATACAAGAAGTTGTTATCCATAACGTTTGTTCAAAAGTGCATTTCTAAGTGACCAATCTGATCACCACCACACACATTTCGCTTACACACAATCGAAAACAAGGCGTAAAGCCATCCAAATCTTTCTCCTCTTCTGTAACTGATGATATATTTTACTTTTGTTGATATCTGTATAAGACACAGATATACAGATATCTCCTTGTATTTCAATATGAACACAATCAAATGTATTCGTGAGACAGTTACCACAGAATACGATTTTAAACATGGCTGTCATATATGGACATATATGTTTAGGCTTGCTTAATCTGAATACGCATTTCGACAATTACAAACAGCAAGCTGAGAGAAAACAGGTAGATAAGCGTGTCCGTTATAAAAGTAGTCTACTGTACATGCCTATATTTGGTTAGGTCACATACGTATTCCATTATTTCTTACTGCGAGCATATGTGTACAGTGTGCGAAATAGTTTCCCGGTGAGCTATACTTGAAAGTCAGTGTCCCACAAAATCGATTCACTAGCCCGAAGTGTGAATGTAAACACGGGTTTCATCATTAATATATTTACAAAATGACCCCATGAAAATTCATAGTTTTCAGCCAGTCGGGCCAGTGAGTGTTGAGGATTTACTGGCCCTGCTGGATTATTATTATCCACTGGCTAGCGGGCCAGTGGCTATTTCGCACACTGTATATGTACCAGTTCAGACTTACCAGACCGCTCCACTGTGCAACACCATTTGCTAGCAGACACACGAATACCACGAGGCAGGGGAAGTAACCCATGATGTCTAGGCTTCTTGCTAACAGTAGTTTAACGTAAGTATTTTGTTTCACCGGACACAACCATGCTCTGTTCTTTTATACTGTGTAAATGCGTCATGGGTTTAGTTTTCGCCATGAATGTCATTTTAAGTATGACAGAAAAGAGGAATTATTTTAAAACGAATACCAAATCATTCCTATGTGCTATTATTTATGTCTTTGGACCATAGGGAGTCTATATTTTAACCTCAAGGAAAAGGTAAAAGAAATACCAACGTCAAGTAAAAGATTGGATGAAAATGTCTCCTGCATAAAATGGACCATTCAGCGTCGCCGACATGAGATTATGTTTCGGGCTGTTGCAAAAGTGACATGGAAGTTGAAGAAATTTACGCATTTAAAATAAAATCACGTACACCGCCAAATGTTTGTCACGAGAATGTTATTCAGTTTGAAACTCGTGATTTATCCTATGAAACGTATGCATTTTGAAACTTGATGCAAATTTTATGCATGAATGTCACGATGCATCATGTTTACAAATCTTTGAGGAAATATATCTTTTACAGCAATTTAATGCATTCATCACAATCTGAATTTGGTCGAGAATTACGATGTAACTAATTTTCATTCATTCACAACCAAATCCATAAATCCATAAATCCATAACCAGTATTCCTTTTTAAGGCAATGGGTGAGTGAGTATGGTTTTATCCCGCCTTTGGCAATATTCCAGCAACATCACTGCGGGGACACTCAGAAACGGGCTTCACAAAGTGTACCGATGTGGGGAATCGACCCGGATCTTCGGAGTGACGAGCCAACGCTTTAACCACTATTCTACCCCACCGCCCCTTTTAAAGCAATGAGAGAAAGAGATCTTTTGTTAGGCTGAACATTAATTCATTCTCGCCCCAAGATTAGATTGTACCAACTCCGTTTAAGCATATTCGAAAGATAACAAATTCTATGACTCTATGTAGATTTTGATCTGACCATATTATGTGATATTTAAGTTATTTACAACAAAAAAGATTTTCAACTACGCTTTTGTTGTTTATTTACATGGCTTCGTAAATAGTTTATATTTAAGTATTCCAGTATTATAACTATTTAACCTAGCTATGTTTCTTCGTCTATTTTCAACCTCAGCCCTACCAATGTATTTCACTGTTTCCGATCTGTTGATAGGGCGATATTCGTTTCAGAAGCGAATAAACTTTTAAACTGTCTATATGTGTTATATCTAGAACTGTGTTCTATAGTACTGTTAGCTAACATTGATGATAAATTGTTTAAACAGTTTAAGAAATCCAACTTCACCGCCAACACACTGATCAATCCATACGAATCAAAAATTCATGTGAAACAAATTTGATAAAGTACGTACGGCAGAAACATAAGCTTGATATCCACAGTTATAGTATATACGCATATTATAAGCTTTCTTATGGATTTTATCATTGTGCATATGTTTAATATCCACAGTTATAGTATATACGCATATCATAAGCTTTCTTATGGATTTTATCATTGTGCATATGTTTGATATCCACAGTTATAGTATATACGCATATCATAAGCTTTCTTTATGAATTTTATCATTGTGCATATGTTTAATATCCACAGTTATAGTATATACGCATATTATAAGCTTTCTTATGGATTTTATCATTGTGCATACGTTTAATATCCACAGTTATAGTATATACGCATATTATAAGCTTTCTTATGGATTTTATCATTGTGCATATGTTTAATATCCACAGTTATAGTATATACGCATATCATAAGCTTTCTCTTATGGATTTTATCATTGTGCATATGTTTGATATCCACAGTTACAGTAAATACGCATATCATAAGCTTTCTTATGGATTTTATCATTGTGCATATGTTTGATATCCACAGTTACAGTATATACGCATATCATAAGCTTTATGGATTTTATCATTGTGCATATGTTTGATATCCACAGTTACAGTATATACGCATATCATGCTTTCTTATGGACTTTATCATTGTGCATATGTTTGATATCCACAGTTATAGTATATACGCATATCATAAGCTTTCTTATGGATTTTATCATTGTGCATATGTTTGATATCCACAGTTATAGTATATACGCATATCATAAGCTTCTTATGGATTCTATATTGTGCATTTCTGACAACTTTAAGTTGTCGTAAAATATACAATCACATTGGGTGTTCGGTAACAACGTTGCTGAGAAATTTCTTTGCAAGCAGGAAAGTACTCAGTTTCATTGTTGCCTAATCTGTTTTATACCTTTACACCCTCAGAGCCATTAAAAGAATTGGTTGATTTTTTGTGTCGAAAAACGTCTCAAAACAAGGATGGGTCAACCATACCAAGTTTATACAAATGACGCATAGAAAACTGTTTTCCCTCTTCATCACAAAATGTGAGTGAGTTTAGTTTTACGACGCTTTTGAAGCAACAATTCACAGCGGGGGACACTACATAATTGGGCTTCACCACATTGTATCCATGTGGAGAATCGATCCCGGTCTTCAGCGTGACGAGCGAACGCTTTAACTACTAGGCTACCCCATCGCCAGCTGCTTTGAATGAAATGTAAGACCTTTTTACCTTTTTATAAAACTATTTTACGTTTCTCGATAGACGTCAACCTTTTCAAATGCCACATTTGCCATGTCCAGATTTACCTTCAGGACTCCAAGCATCCTCATATATACTTGAAGTAATGAGGTGTTTCTGTAACCCTGATACTTCATCAGATGCAACAAGAACATCACCTACATTAAGGAGTGTTACACATGAATGGTGAACAGTTATGGATGTGGAACATCTGTTTACGAGGAGAACATTAAAAACAGATATTGTTCATATAAGACCCATGTGGGAACGTGTCACCTTGGTATGACCTTTTGTTTTGATGTTTGTGGTGAAATGAAAGCTCAGGGCACGTGTCACACAATGCAGATTCATAACAGGTTAATGAATGATCTCGTGTTTACGCGAGCCGGTGTAGGTAGTTCAACCATCAGATCGACTCCTCAACCCTCGGTTCGGTCCGGCGTTTAATCAGTCTGAGCTTTCTCGATTTGTTTGTTTGGAAATGAAACCTGACTTTGAATTGATTCCGGTTTGATTAATCGTCAATGACAGTACATCACCGTCGGAGTAGGATATTTAAGCGTTACAGGCTTGTTATGTGATTCTGCAGTGAAGCGTCCTTTGTGTCCTGCTAACCGGCCGCACTGAACAACATTTTACATCCACACTCCGCCGAAAGGCAACAACAGCAAAGCCGCTAGCAGCCATATGATGTATTATTATTATGTCATTGTTTCGCATTCTCATCCTCCTTGTACCCGTGAAGATCCGGGTAAGAATTGATCTTCAGCAACCCATGCTTGTCGTTAGAGGCGAATTTGGTCAGGCTTGTTGATCTTTAGTTGACACATACGTCACCGCATCCCAATTAGGTAGATTGACGCCTCATGCTGTTGATCTACTGAATTGTCTGGTCCCCAGGCTCGATCATTTACAGACCGTCGCCATATAGTGGAATACATTAGCCGAGCGCGTAGTTTAACTAACACACAAACCACCCTTCTTGTTTACCAGTGCAGTCGGTTTCTGGTGACAGCCGTCATACATCTTTCATCACTGATTTCGGTTATCTGTTAATGGCAAACTTCGTAATTGAATCGAGGCTCATCCACCCATGCTGTCGCTAACATTAATTTTAAACTCCGGAAAAATTCCTTCCTGGTTTCCGCGCCTTGCATTTTCTTTCTGCTGTATGACGTGCAGTCCATGGCAGCAATATTATACCGTCCACGGAGTAAAGGTGCCGCATATTATGCATGCAGTATTTGTGGGCGCGTGACACAGTGTTTGATGTGGAGTGCTAGATGCGATAGCCATTGAGGAAGTGGCCATTTTATATGTGCAGAATATTCTTCTCAATATTTATATTTGCAACGCATGTGATGCTTTGAATATATTAACATGTCAACTGGTGAAGTTTATAACCACAGGTTCTCTACTCCCCCACATACAGAGAGTACAGCCCTCAATTATTATAATTACAGCTCGAGGACGCTTGCATAATAGTAATCAGTACAGTGTGCGTGGAACCAAATTTATGCTTAGAATCTAACTCCTGTTTTGTTTGTTGTCCAACGCAGCACTCTGGGGCAATATTTTCCTTCAGCTTTACAGTGTGGACAGCGGTCTGCTAGTAATTACATAATAATATCATTCTGGACCTGGATAATCCAGTGATCGACATATCATGAGCATCAGCTGGGATTAAGATGACATTCAGTATACTCAATCCCGTTAGCCGCCCTAACAAGCATATAGCATTGACTGATCTCCACTGTGTCTGTGTGTCGTGTTTTATTAGAACCGTGATGTTTAAAGGGGCTGGTGCTATGAGCACATGGCCTTGAACAGTAGTCAAATGAGAGTGACCTCCCTTAGTATGTACAGCTAACCTGCAACTAATAATACTATTAATAATACTATGTTTGAGTGATGAATCTCAGTTCCACAGACGCTGTACATATGTTACAATGTTCTGGAGTCAAGAGTAATCTGGAAGGGAGTCAGCTGGATTAATAATGCGCGGTACAGAAACTTCTGGAACATAATACAATCCAACCTAATGACTGGTTATAATGTCCCGCAGGTAACTTTCATATCAATTTTGGAAACTGATTCGTTGTCTGACTTTGTTCAGGTTGGCCTTACTCACTGCTGTTATGTTTAGCCACGCAATGTGACTCATGAATGTTGTCCAGCTGTCTAGTCATGGACCACACGTGTAATGGTGCTGGGCTTCACCGCATTAGCATTGCATAGATATAAAGGGGGCAATCCAGACATCAGATTGTTCTGTATTAAATAAACTTATCATTAGCATACTGCCATGTATCTTTCATATCGAAAACTATTAGTGACATTGTTGCCTTTTATCTCTGATATCGCAAAAATATTCTTACATTTATCAGTGTTTGGCATACATTGTGATCCTGCTTTACGTTACGGAGTTCACAAAATATGTTTGTGAGAATTATATTGCCGACATGATGGTTTAATCGCCACCAAATGAGCACGTGACTTCCTCTGAATATGCTTAGCATGCATGTTTCTATTGATGGTGAATTATACATAATTATACATAATTGATGAATACAATATGGCTTTGGGAAAGTTGTCAGATGTAACATATGGTATATTTGGGGAGACAGTTTGTAAGTAACGTAAAGATCGAAAAGTACTTTGGGTAGTTGAGAACCATCCTAGATTCGAACACACTCTCTCTCAGAGTGAGCGCCAAGCAGTCTGCAATCTAGTTCTAATAGCTTCCAGAAAATGGTCTAAAAACTGGCACAGATTGTAGTGCCCTTTAGATCGCTGACCTATATTAAACATGGTTTTTGTGAATATATTTGGTACGCATTCTATTTTATACATAGTGTGTGGAAATATGTTGTATATTCTATGTTAAACACATTGTATGAGTGTGGAAATATGCCATCATTCTATTTTATACATAGTGTGGAAATATGCTGTACATTGTATTTTATACATAGTGTAAATATGCTGTACATTCTATTTTATACATAAAATGGGTACAACAAGGACTGGTCGGCTCCGGAGTCAGTATAATGTGTCTGAGTGGGGTATTCATGCTTCACTGGTGCATGGTATCTCAGTGGGCTAGCACTATAAAACCAGCTTAAGTCTGGGCTAGTACGAGCAGCCGCACATACACATACACACGCATGCACGTCGTCATATGAGCGAAATATTCTCGGCGTGCGACGTAAACCCAATTTCACCTGACCTTATACATAGTGTGTAAATATGTTGTTCCCATTTTATTTTATACATAGTGTGTGGATATGTTGTACATCTCTATTTTTATACATAGTCTGTAAATATGTTGTACATTCTATTTTATACATAGTGCGTGTAAATATGTTGTACACTTTATTTTATACATAGTGTGTAAATATGTTGTACATTCTATTTTTATACATAGTATGTAAATATGTTGTACATTCTATTTTATACATAGTGTGTGAATATAATAATATAATGTTACACAATAATGGACATTTAAGCGTTTGTACGCACTTGTGCATGCTCAAAGCGCTTAGACATTATTATCAACTCAAGCTGCCTGTGAGGCGCGATGGAAGGTTCCACAGGACTTAACCGACCTGGTACCCATTCACTGCTGAACAGAGACAATTTTGAACAAACTCACATGCCTAAGCTGAGACCACATGCGTTACATATGTGCTTCGTTATGGGCATTGCTAAAGTCGTAGAAACACTCAGGAGTCACGCTCACCCATCCAAGGACTGTCCGAGACGAACGTTTGCGTAACGTTAGACTGATGTGTGGCCTGGGCTCTAGCCACACAAGACCACAACGACACCATATGTGTATGTGTGTGTTGCATAGTATATAATATTCATAGTGTATGATATGTGTGTTATATCATATATTACACATAGTGTGTGAATATCTTGTGTATTAATATTATATACCGGAGACCGGGGTCAATTGTAACAAAGGGCAATTACTCTAAAGCGTTTTCGCTCAAGCATAGTGTAGGTGAGTAGAGTTATTTCCTTTTACTTTCCTGCGGTACTCATCCAGGCGTTTTTCATCTGCTCGCTTATGGCGAGATACAGTTGACGAAAAATCGTTTTTTCACATAGGTAGGTAATTTTTCACAAACGTATTAAACCGTTCTTAATGCAGTAAATGTGTTTGATGAAATTAACTTTTCAAGTGTAAAGTTTAGATATTACGACATATTTGGAAGTAGTCATTGCATTTGATACGTAATAACTTTGTAAAGACATGATAGTGAACTTGAAACGACACTGAGGTTTAAAGCCAAGAAGCCAATGTACTAGTTAGTACCGATTAACCTTTGTGAGCGGTCGTCTGGGATCGAACTACAAGAAGTTAAGTAATAAGTGTTACAGTTGACTCCAGTCTCCCCTATAGTGTGTGAATATCTTGTGTATATGTCACAATATCGCTGAAGTACTGCCGATGTGATTAAAATCTTAACTCACTACCTCCTATTAATATTTATGTAACACAATACACATAGTGGGTGAATATCTTGTATATCATTTATGATATATCGAGAGTGTGATATCATTTATATTACGATAACATACATAGTGGGTCAATATCTTGTATATTCTTTATTTACTCATAGTGGGTGAATATCTTTTTATATTCTATGGTATATTATGACACAAACGGATGCCATTGTATAATCCAGTTTTACTCGAAATAAAACTGCAAACAATATATACTGGACAAAGTATGTTAGGGATATTGGTTTTTTATGAGATTAATATTTTATCAGTGTGTGTCAATGAATAAATAGATCATTATTCATAATTTCAAATTTACGTATATCCCTAACTGATTTTGTCCAGTATAAGGCCATACCCAGTCCTGACTGTCCGCCAAACGTTAGCATTTCCATTCAGTATCGATGACATTACCCTAACATGTCAACATAACAAAGTGTATGTTATGATGATGGAACGTCTCCGACGTCAACGTTTTTGGCTTTTCATCTGACAGTTATGACGGGTTGTGATGAAATGTGTTTAAAAACATGAATGTATTTTTCCAGTTTTACCTTCATCTGGGAACAATGGAACACCTTAAGCTTGCGTCATGTATTTGAATGGTGAATGGCTATTTTGCTTCCAGCTCATTATGTAACTAGACCATATGGTGTTCTGCGCATGACACAACTTCAGGGCATCCCATGAATCAGAGCATGAATTAGTTATGTGTCGTTCGTTTAAAACAGGGTATTCTTTTGTGTTCAAGATATTGAATGCATTAACCATTGAATTGGTATAGTGAGGTTGAACAATTTATCAATCCTGAGACATGAAAATATGAAATTCCGAATATGACAGACGGACACTCTCAGCAAAAGATCTAAACATTCAATTTTCACGGATGTAAGTTCGCGGCTTCTAGTGAGTGAGTGAGTATGTTTTTACGCCGCTTTTAGCAATATTCCAGCAATATCGCGGCGGGAGACACCAGAAATGGGCTTCACACATTGTACCCATGTGGGGAATCGAACCCAGACGCTTTAGCCATTAGGCTACCCACCGCCCACCCGACATACAGTAGAAATGAAAACACACAGTGATGTTTAATGATCCATAGCGAACTTACTGGTAAATAGGCCCCGGAACGCTGTGGTGTCACCAGAGTAATCCTGTGTTAAATGTTTACTACTTTAGCCACTCATTTGTCATGTCCCAAGACTCTGTCACCAATACATCGCAAACATAAGTCAAATCATGTAAGTACCAGCACAGCCATTTCCAGTGGAATCTCTTCTGTTACGAACTGGCCTGGGACTGACTCATTTGTCCGGATTGCAAAGTAGTCAGGAGTAGACAACTTTGTCCGTTACTATCCCCACTGCCAGGATGGGGTTACCTCCCTTTGGACAACCAACGTCTTGAATCGCTCTACTTTGTTTTTCATTTATACTCAATATATTGTTTATACTTTCATCGGAAAAAGTCTGTTAACATGAATTGATTCAGCCTCTGTAAATTTCCACGTAATACAATGTTTTCAGTCATTAACCATTGTGAACAGAATAACAGAGATGTTTATTCAACGGACTGTTATTTTAGTCAGCTACGTCCGGATTGCATTGTTCTCATACAAGTGCATTGTCGGGACTGTTATTTTAGTCTGTAATCCGTAACTGAGAGAGTCCGGATTATAAAGCACGCTTTAATGATAAATTAAGAACAATTTGGCCGGGACTCAGAGAGAAGTCCGGATTATGGAGAAAATCGGATTACACAGAGTCCGGTTTTGACAGATTTCACTGACAGGTGTATTTGATATTCATCAGAACATTCCAGCATACTGTTCATGGACTTGACTTCACAACATATTTTATGGCGAGAATTACGCTTTCCGCGAATCTGTGATGTCATAAGTGATTGTAAGTGATCCATTCATGCAATATTCAGAGCTCCTTCCTCTTTATACAAAAGCAACATGTTTGTGAGGATGGTCAAGCAACTGATGTTCAATAGTGACTTATCGATTTCGCGAATATCTGGTGTCATAACCGATTTTCAGGGATTCATTCATATAGATATAATTGTCACCAAAATGACTGTTCTTGCATTCACGTTCAACTGCAATCGTTGCAGATAATCAAATGATATTTTTCAGTTGTTAACATTCTGCATTGACTTGGAACCTGCACGTCTAAGTCATCCTTAACTTTCTTTCTAAAATGTGACCATATGCTGACGTCATGGAATGGATACAACAACAACAATGTTCTTTGGTTGACCTCTTTATTTGCATCCCACACTTCACAGTCAACATGTATGATGTACAACATAATGGTGGGGAGAATGTCATATGACCTGCTTGGTTTGAGAAATAAGCAAACGTTTTAGAAAGCGACGTGAAAGTATTCATGTGTTATAATGAAAGTGAGTCTGACGTAAATACGGTGAACTACCGTTATAACGAACTCAGAGGGAACACGGAGATTAGTTCGTCATTCGGTACAACCAACACACGGATGTAACGAACTGTTTCTGCCCTGGCCACTTTCTGTATATTTTAGCCAAAACTACGGCTACAAGTCAAACCATTCATTACACAACAGTCTCGTTTCCTGCTGACTGGGTTTCGTCCTATTGCGCAACATAGTATAATAACCAGTCCAGAATGTTGAGACCAATTCATTCAACTAGATACATATAATATTAGTCAGTATTAGTTGGTACATCTAAGCACTTGTATATTGCAACGCTACGCTTCGTTTAATTCTTACAAACACGTCGTGCAGCGTGCACTGTTGTACAGCGTGCTCTGACAAACGGAAATCTGGAAATCGTGGTAATCTCAAAACGAGGCTCTGCCGCTAGAAAGGTTTGGCGATCTGGTACGGACTCGATATTATATCAATCGCATTGTGCGTTACAAAACTACACTTAATTAGCACAAAGACTGACCTACTGAGTTTGGCTTTACGCCGCTTTTAGCAATATTCCAGCAGGGGACAGCGGGGACACCAGAAATGGGCGTCACACATTGTCCCGATGTGGGATTCGAACCAGGTCTTCAGCGTGACGAGCCAACGCTTTAACCATTAGGCTACCCCACCGCCCCATGTAGCACAAAGAACACATAACAGGTGTAACCAGTGAGCCAGATGAAATGTGAATCATTTTACGACCTCATCTAACATGGGCAGTCTGTGACGTCTTAGTTAAAGTCATGCTGACAACCCCTCGCCATAAAATATAGAAATACGATGTTATTAAAGTTTTCTTACGTAACAAAGAATTGGAAATCAGTGTTACCACAGTTGTTTGTGGAGTCTCTTTACACTTTCACACGAGAAACTTCGGATCGGCTGAAAAGTAGGTCATTGTTTGAATAGATTAATGAGACTCATGTTTCAGTTTGAACGAATTAATATTCGTGTTCCCGTGAGTTCGTTGTAATAGAAGTTTATTATAGTATTTCGGCTAAAACATACAGTCAGTGGCCAGGACAGAAACAGTTCGTTATATCCGTTTTAAAAGAGTGCTCGGTGTACACGTAGTATACTACATGCGTTAGTAAGTCTGTGTCCTTGTGAATTCTTTTTTTCAACACGAGCAAATTTTTGATAATTTCATTGTCAGATGTATATGTACTGAATATGTCTACCTGTTCCACAACAGGTACATCTGGCACAAAGCGGAAATACTGCCCCATTTCGATTAAAAGATACAGCCAGTGACCAGGAAGAAAACTAGTTCGGTATGTGTGTTAGTTCGTCATAAATGTACTTAACAGGACTCGCTGTCTCAAACGAACCGTCAGCCACGTTGTGTCATAGAGATAGGTAGATTTTTCACCTTCTCAATATTCAGTTCAGGTACATATCAACATATCCTCTAACCTCTGTGTTTTACAGGTTCTTGTAGATGTGTGTGTTCGGGAACAGTAGAGCTCATATAAGAAAATTAACACCGAATGATTGGTTGGTTGGTTTGTTGTCTAACACCGTACCGCACCGCCGCGGTCTGTAATAATCGAGTTTGGACAATCAAGTGATCAACAGCATGAGCATCGATCTATGCAACTGGGATACGATGACATGTGTCAACCAAGCCAGCGAGCCTGACCACCCGATCCCGTTAGTCACCTCTTACGACAAGCATGGGTTGCTGAAGATCAGTTCTAAACGGATCTTCACGGTCACAGAGCACAATAAAAAACACTTGTAACACGATTACTCTTGTTGCCAACACAGGGTGATCATCAAGGTTATCGGCTCAACAATGTGATCATAAACTAGCCACGGTTTCGGGTTCGTTTTTAGATATAGCTAGAATACAATTTTATACTTCATTATCCTTTTCATCAGAAACATCGCTCATAAGGTCAAATTCTAAAACTGTTTTGGCGCTGTTGCCACATAAACACAAGTCATCACATCACATACATACACTCAGTTTATACAAAAATATAACCACCTGTCATTCTCATGACAACGCATTCAATGTGGATCTGACGTAGATGGTGACGCTTCCTCTAACCGTAAGAATTGTTAATGGAAACTTATCAAGCGTGTCTGTCATATCTGAAAAGTAAAAAAGCATAATGTCACTGATTCCTTTGAATAGCATTCTCTTTGCTTAGATTTTAAAGTATTTAAAGGCATGTGGAGTATATTTACTATTCAAAATATAGAGTGAGAGAGTTTTAGGTCGCTTTTAGCAATATATCAGCAATATCACGGCAGGAAACACCAGAAATGGGCTTCACACATTGCGCCCATTGTTCTTTATCCTACGACTATAAGTGATTACATTCTACCAAGAAAAGAAATGTTTTGTTTTCTAAATAAATAATGCAGTTGTTGAACATAGTAAGTTGGTAACTATCTGAATAAAAAAAACATTCTGTGTGGATACAGATTATGTCATTGGGCAAAACTACTTCTTGGATACACTTACCAGTCGCAGGTTCGGTTGCATTGAGGATATCCATTTTCAGACATTTTCTGGCAAGATAAGGACTGGCAGACTGAAAGGCTTCTTTCTCTGAAGTTGTCATCGCAATGTCAGATGTCATTGCAAATTGGCCGATTTCAACAGTCTCGTTTAGCCTCTGTTTCTGAGTAAAAAAAGAGTGATTGTCATGAGAAAAATTTAAGATACCAATAACACAGGGATACGCATTTTCAAAAGTGAGTGAGTGAGTGAGTTTAGTTTTACGCCGCACTCTGCAATATTCCAGCTATATGGCGGCGGTCTGTAAATATCGAGTCTGGACCAGACAATCCAGTGATCAACAGCATGAGCATCGATCTACGCATCTTCATAAAGCGTCAATATATCAATGTTTATTTTCTATTTTATAGAATCAGTCGTCAAGTGACCATTTTCGTATGAATGCTTTCAACGGCAACGTTTTGACACAATATGTAAGTTACAAATAACCCCCGAAATAGGAACCATTGAATCAATATAAATGGATTTATGAATATCAGCGATGACACCGGGTGTTGACAAGCTCACCTTCCCTGGCCAGTATGTCATTCATGGTGGTATTGAAGTCGTTGGTGATGTTTCCTTGTAAAACGATGCACTTCCGTCTGCCTGACACGTAGGCCTTAGTCACCATCAAGTCCTGTAGGATGTAAATTTGTCATTTCCATATATTCAACACTTTGATAATACAGCAAACATTTGGGTACAGCCCTGCAGCCCAGACACTCGGAGGTCGGAGTCGTCAGGTAGATATGCTCTTGTTTTCTCCTAATCGGTAATATAGGACTTGTGTTGGAACTAGTAAATGAAAATTAAAGAGTGTGATAGAGAGAAGTAAATATACGTACATGACACTTAACTGCGTCATACCACGAATCCGAATTTAATATCTCAGCTAATGAACTTAATATTATGATTCGGGACTTTTTTGTCAGCTTTATATAATGTTACTCTTTCAAACATAGCGTCAAAGCACTTGTGGCTCATTCGTAGTGAAAACGGTTTCAGAATTATTCAGATAAAGTTCAAAGTACATGGGCTCGTTTGTTAAAGTGATGTCATTTGGGCTGTCGAATTTATATCAAGTTATAAATAGTTTGGGACTAGCTTTGCGCTGCTACTAAAGATATTGTCGGACAAGTATTCCTTATTGTAAGTGTTTAAGAATGAACAGTCTAAACTGAGGTCACTATTTCACATAATGATGTTTTTTCTGTGATATAACTAAATAGAGGATATTATATGAGTGCCCATGTCATACTATCTTCACGACACAAGTGCCTAAATGTTGGTATTTCCCGAGCGATAGCCGATATTTAGGCACGAGTGTCGTAAACATAGTATGATATGGGCACGAATATGATATTCTGTTTATTACCGAGGTTGTCAAATTGAGGAAAATAAACCTAAATCTACTTTCAAACATAGGCTGGCTACCCGCCGTCACCGCATGTAGAACGCAACGTCACGGAACAAACGTGACGTCATAGCATTGTTCATGACAATATTTTCGCACTCGTAGGTACGAAAATAATGTTCACATCACACATCTGGTTGACGCGTAGTGATATAACTAAAATAATGTTCACATCACACATCGGGCTGATAAATTAAAGGATGTATAGAGTAAAAAGTCCCTAAGGACATAAATAATTTAGGAAACATTTTGAAACAAACATGTATTTTCAAAGAAAACATACTAAACTCAATGAGAGTAACAAAAACATATAATTAAATAAAGCAAGCATTAAAAACTACAAAGTAAAGCCATTAAGTCTGAACAAAGCTCCTACTTTGATGTTTATTATGGAACAAGTCATACATGCTCGCCTCAGGTTAAGGCGTTATGATTTAGGTTAGAAAAAATTTATTCGACATCTCTTTCCTCTGTTGTTATCAGTGTCAAACATATTTCCACTACTTTCCTGTTTGGCCTTTATCACTTTATCAGTATTATTGTCTGAAAGGATATGATCTCGATTTTGTACTTCTCTGAGTGGCATTTTTAGAAGTTATATAAAAAAGAAACTGATACAAAACTTCTTCAATCTGTGTATGATTTTATCTTGATTTGAGATAGATTTAAACCGCCGTACTCTTGACGTGTTACTATTTCGTTCCCGCAAGCTGTGTCTCTGTATTCCCTGACTCTTTATCTTACTTTCATGTAAAATACTTTAATTTCATTGGTCAATGACGATTTATAAAAGAACGTTTCCGTGTTACTCCTCCCAGGAGGATGACAACTGGAAGAATTATTACCCGCTGCCACGGTAACCGCCAAACTCTCCGCCGAGAAGCTGTATCGCTAACAATCGTATGACATCATAATATGACGCACGCAGTGCACTGAAGTCGAAAACCGTTCGATTAGCTGTTTTTGAGTTCACCAAGTACACATTCACTGTTTTATTTAAATCATTTTATACATTGCATCGTTTGCACACTAAACTTAAACATAATTAACCATTTTTATAGCAGTTTTAAGCTTGTCAGAATGTTTGACTGATTCGAAAAATCCAGTGGAGAGGCAGACGCCATTTAGTATACATGTCATATCGTCGGAAGCGAGCTTATCGATCTTCAAAATAAAATACAATGATATTTTGTACACTTTACATGGCGGTAAGATAAATAAGTCGTAAACTTCTCCCTCGGGAAATGCGGTCTGATGTACGCCGCTTTGTAGCAGTGTTATTCCTCGCCTACAGGCTCGGGTGACACTGCTACAAAGATACGTACATCAGACTGTATTACTGTTTAACATATAACATTTTTATATCCCTTTTAATAAAATATAACTCGTTAGTATACCTGAAATATTGTTAACATTAAAACACCAAACTGACGCTTAGCGAACCCCCCCCAGAAGAAAACAAAACAAAAAACAAAACAAAAACAAAACAAAACAAAAAAACGAAACAACAACAACAACAACAAAAAACAACAACCCAAAAACAAAACAACAACAACAAAAAAACCATCCCAACTGTGCAAAATGACAGTGTGATCAATTGTGACTAAGGACCAGTCGTGAAGATCCGGGTTACAATTGATCTTCAGCAACCCATGCTTGTCTAAGAGGCGACTAACGAGATCGGGTGGTCAGGTTCGCTGACATGTCATCTTATCCCAATTGCATAGATCGATGTTCATGCTGTTGATCACTGGATTGTCTAGTCCAGACTCGATTATTTAAAGACCGCCGTTATATAGCTGGAATACTGCTGACTGTGGCGTTGAACAACAAACTAACCAACCGCCTAAGGCTCCTGGTGTACTCACACTGCTATAGTCGATGTAGGAGTAGGATCGGGTGATGTTGAACGCCGTCAGCCGTCTGTCAGAGGATCGGAAGAATATTCTCTCTTTGGATTTCAAAATGGCGGCCGCTTCTTTAACAGTTACGTTGATGTCTAGGTCACGTGACCATCTGCTCCTTAAAACCTGTGCCCGGCGTCGCTGCAAATACACAGACAAGTCATTTGTGGATGTTTCATATTAATTTACATTTGTATATACCCTCCATACATAATATTCAAATAAAACAATATGTTCACTGAAAGAATAGAACTGTCATTCCCTTCACCCCCGTACCCTGAGATGCCAGATACATTGTGATAATTACCGACCAAGAGTGTCATGATTTCATGACATCCTTTGTATTGCGCGTACACGCACGCGCACACATGCGGTCACATACACACGCATTCGCATAAATACAAAGACATACATACATACATGCGAGCGCACACACGCACGCACGCACGCACGCACGCACGCACGCACACACACACACACATACATACATACATACATACATACATACACGAACGCACTTCATTCAGATGAATTCATTTTGGTTAGAAATGGCTGTGGTGAAGCTATTTCTCGGTGGTGGCTATTCCACACCGTAATCCCTACACGTTTGTGTGCAGATATCTCCGATGGAAACCTCTGATACAAAAATAGCTCCTTGAAACACACGCGCACATACAATAATCAACTCTGCCAAGGTTCCTGATAGGACGAACTCAACTGGTTGAGGTTTGTGAGTCATTTCCGAAGTGAAAGGATTGCGAATTATTGAAATACATAAAGCTCTGTACCTGTTGCCGTGTTTAACCTTGACCCATACAGCTGCACAAGGCAAGCCCCAGAATGACGACCAGTGTTTCAGTGACCCTCATGGTGATATGTGACAGACTCCAATACAACCCTGAGCCTGTGTTTAACATTTATAGCGCCCGGGCTGGACAATGCCGTTTGTTTCGATGACCATGGGGCAGTTATGTCACTGACGGATCTGACACAGATTGATCAAAGGCTCTCCTGACGTCAGTTGTGTTTTCGTGAACATTGATTAATGTATGCACGCGGTGAGAGCCAGGTTCATTTACATCCGTCATCTTGTCTCATAGCTGCCCTATTTGGTTCCATCAATGTCTTCACCCTTGTTAAATTTATTATTTAAAAGTAGATAAGTTCCTCTTCGGATTATTTGTCCCAGACGAAGAAATGGCGGATATTGTCGCCAAAAAGATAAGATCGCAAATTCCTATTAGAATTGGACAATACAAACAGAAATTGATCCGTCCGCTAAATACATACTGTAAATCAATAAAATAATGCGAGGTACTTATTAATGCGAAAAATGCGACTATATATGAAGCGCCTTATTAAATATCGCATTATTATATTGTCCTTTGCACTCGATATCGTTATTACTAGTATTTGGGTCATGATAACCCAGTGAACAAAGACGAACGATTGATTCACAAAAATTCCTTTATTGGCATAATAACATCGACATTATATTATATCAACAAGTAAAACATATTATGGGGAAGAAAAATTGAGCGTTAATCATTTAAGTTGTAATACAATCTTTGAATAAACAGTCTAGTTTACATTGTTTGAACTCACTGGACCACGTCCAGCAGACTTGCCAACTGCCATCCACGTAAGTTTTACCTCACGATTTCTGCCTACCTTTTCAATTGCGCTCTGTATCAGAGCATGAACAGGTTTCATGACGCTAACCCTGAAATCAACACGTTTGTGATCGTCTTTTGTATCTACATCTCTATGATTGAAATGGAGAAAACAATTGATCACGAGTAGGACTAATGGTTTGAACACGTTTTAAGTAGTGCTGGTATTGGCATACAACCTGCGATACGATACATTACGATACTAACATTTTAGTCACCTCGATTTATTGCCAAAGTATCGTGCACTTAAGCTGCAATACGATGCGAATCCCGATACAAGGGTGGCGATAAGATACGTATCACAATATTAAAATTTTTAAGTCTAACACCAACTGTAAAACACATTAAGATAAAAACAAAACTATTTTAAAATTCGTCAAATTGCGCCAGCGGTTTTTTAATGTTCATTGAGAAATGAGATAATAAGGTTTATACACTGACTTTGTGAAAGTTAATAAAATGGGATCGCTATGTTTGACACAGTTCCTGACGCAAGAATTTCCGAGAAACTTATGAAGGGAAAATAAGTATGCATATATTTTAATCATCAAACAAAAGTGACAGATATCGCTATTTGGCAATATTCAAAGTAAAACATCGATGTATCGTGTCCCATTTGAAGTATCGTATCGGGATATACGACAACGTAAAACTTTGTATCGATTCACTTTATCGGCGGCCCATGGATCGATGCATCGATGTGTATCGATGAATCGTCACACCAGTAGTTTTAAGTTTTCAAGTTATCATTGTACATGTGATTGAAGTGAAGAGTGATTGAGTGAGTGAGTCGGCTTCAGACATTGTACCCATCTAGTCAATCTTACTTGGAGTGACAGTCAATTGTTCAATACAGAATAAATCAAGCCATACAAACATGTCCATAGTAATAAAAACTGTGACCATTGTCATGATGCTAAACACGTGATGCTAAATGATGCTAACACGTGCTCTCGAAAACCGTTTATAATTACACTGTACGGATATAGACGTAATACTGTAAAACATGCATGTCGTTTAACTGATGAGATTATGAAAGCTAATTCTGTAAGCATAGCCACATCATGCCTTGGGTCTCCAACATTGGGACAACCTTTCCCTAGTTAGACAATACGTCGCTTAATTCAGTCAGTGTTACTTGTTTACGTGTATGATTGGCATCGGCAATATGTAGCTCGAGGGTTTCCGGATTGCGCAACGTGTCAAACACATGGCCGACTTGTCAGTGATTTGCCGCGTACAGGCAACACCGTGAAGGATTGTATCTCGGTGGGCTAGCATTCATTGTAAAATCAGCATTTGTCCAGCAGCAGCAGCACACACACACATACACGCAAGCACGCAGAGACAGAGAGAGAGACAAACACGTACATATACACACACGCACGCACGCGCGTGCACACATATACTCTCACACACACTGACACAGAGACAAGAATTCTCAGCACACACACACAAACACACATATATACCCCACAACATCCCCCATACACCCCCGACCCCATACCAACACCAACCCACCCACCACATCCCCCTACACGCATACACCCACCCACAGCCACACCCATATCAACACACCCACCCCACAAACACACAAACATACACACGACCACACAAACACACACATCCGAGACCCAAACCCATACCAATATCCCACACCCACCCCCACCGACCCCCACACACATACACACACACTCCCCACCCTCCACATCTCCTCCAACCCCACCCCACCCCACCTACACACCCATATCCACACACCCACACCCCTTCCACACACACAGGGACACACAACACACAGAGAGAAACACATACATCCCGAAGTATGGACGAAGTATGGCAACTAACGGGGTCGGTGGCACATGTCATCGTATTCCAATTGCGTAGTTAGATGCTCATGATGTTGATCACTGGATTATATGGTCCAAACTGCTGGAATATTGCTGAGTGCGTTAAACAACAAACAAACACACTGACAAAATATAGATATGGATCTTATTCAACAAGGAAACAAAACCTTGTCGTTTAATGCACAGAGCGACGTTACCATGTACACTCTTCAAAAAAAGAAACGCATAGGTGATTTTGAGAATTGTTTTACTCATGTAGCTGCGGCAAAAACCATACAAATGTACTATTACTTTACAAAACGTCATCTTTGCGTAATTGTAAACAGCTGCAGTGCCAAAAACGCGGCAATTTTAACCCACACCCTCATCCTCAGAGTCTGGCATCTAATCGCCAACACACAATTAGCTGCCTGACTCTGAGGGTGTGGGTTCGAATCCCGGATGGGACTCAAGCCAACAAAAGTACTAAAATTTGTACTTTACTAAGAAAGTGTAATCCCAAATGTAACATTATGTTATATTTGACCACTTTCTAAATGGCATTGTGTATTCACAGCTTTCGGCTGTGGGAGTCGTGCCAATTATCAGACGCTTATCAGAGGGGTACACAAAGTCCGCAGTCTAGACTACCAGTTGTCCGACATCTTTTTTTGTGGAAGCCGCCGTGGCTAAGTGGGTTAGATGGCTGACTTTGTGTGTTAGCGATTTGGTGCCTGAATCTGAGGATGTGTGTTCGAATTCCGGATGGGACTCATGTCAACAAAAGTCTTGCAATAGCCTCAAAGACTGCACACCCCATCCCTATTTGAGAAGAATTTCCGACCAAACTGTCAGGAATCGATTACGTGAAAGGGGGATTCAATCAACAAGGCCATTTGCTTCCCTTGTTATGAGAGACTTCTATTGGCGCATTCGCGTGCGGTGGTGTCCGGAGCTGGAACCTTAGAAACTGGAAGCGAGTCTGGTTCAGGGATGAATCACGATTTCTTACTGGCGAGATGGAAGACAGCGTGTTCACCATCGACGCTTTGCCCCTAATTGCATTCGAGACGTCGACGTATTCGGTGGAGAGATTGTCATGGAGTGGGGTGTGACATCCAGCACATAAGGATCTGATTTAGTGCTGGTTCAGGGGAAGTTGACAGCAAATCTGTACATCAACGAAGTCCCTGCACGTCACATGCTTCCGATTATGGACCGACAGAGGGAGTTGTTCCAGCATGACAACGCTACTTCACATACAGCACGTGTCACGGTCCGCTACCTTGCCAGTTCTAACGTCAAGGTCTTGTCATGGCCTTCCCGATCACTAGATTTAAACCCGATAGAACACATGTGATGAACTCGATCGACGTGTACGTCAACGTCAAAACACGCCTCAGACACTTCCACAACTCGCCATCGAATTGCAGAAAGAGTGGCCAAGAATTCTATGTCTGTGCCGAGACGGTGCCGAGCAGTAATTGCTGCCAATGGTGGTCATACAAAGCATTGACTTGGACGCCATCTTGTGGACTCAAGTAAACAGAAATACAACAATAAAAGCTGTTGTTGTGTTGGCGAACTCTTTGTCTATGCACATGTGAATTTACACCCTTTTAAACAGTGAAATCTTTATTTTTGAAGAGTGTATATTTTTACACCTTAGTTTGATAAATGTACAGGATAAGCTAAGAACGCCGGTCATTGAAATGCAAAAGAAATAAAAGGTTGTGTGTGGTTTTGTGCATAGAGCCTAGATCGCAAATCAGTTGAAGTTAAGCAACGTTGGTCGCGGACAGTCTTTGGATGGGTGATCGTGTTTGGCAACTTGACTGCTGAGAGTTTCTAGGACTTCATTCCTGCCCCACAACAAAGCACACGTGACAAATGTGGTCTCACCTTAAGCAGGTGCGTTTGTTCATGAACTGCCTCTGTTCACCCAGCAGTGAATGAGTACCCGGTGAGATAAGTCATATGACGGTTAACCTTCTGGCACCTTGGCTTATCCGGGGTAATAATGCGTAACCGCTTTGAGCATACACAAGTGCATGGAAACAGGCGCTTTATAAATGGTCATTATTATCATTACAAGAAGTTGTTATCCATAAAACTGCGTGTTTCCTTATTTACTCACAAACTTGTAGAATGCCGATTAAACAGTTAGGATGTTTTTTGGTTTTTAAAAAAATGTTTTTATTGGTTCCCAAGATTAAAATATTACAGATATACAAAACCGTATTACATACGGCTTAAAGTAATATGGCTACATGATGTACAGGTGAGATATAACGTATTAATATTTTTATAAACATGCATAATTCATTAAATAGGTAATGTATAGATAATGTCAGGCACAAATTAATACATTTTGAGTCATCTAAGTACTGGGGAGAGAAGGTCCATTTATGATGGAAATTATTTATTTATTATTGTTTTTGTTGATATATGATTTTCCACAAAGAATACTTCTTTTAGAGTTTTTATATATAAAGTTAGATTTGGAAGCATATTTTTAATACTGCATAAGTAAATATGTCTCTTCGAAGCAATGATTATGTGATTTAGTAGTCAAAGCATGTTTTTTGATAATTTCAATGAATGTGGATAAAAATTGTTAAGCCATATTTGTAGGTTTATCCAAAAGGTTTGAGTCTCCTAACATTCCTAGTACATAATGCCTTGTAGAAATCTATATTGAAAGTCTATAAGCTTTGTATCTTGCAATCCCTTTCTATATACATGTACTGTGCTTTTGATTTATCTAAATTTATTTTCGAACCTGACATTTTATAAAATGCATTAATTGTGTTGATAGCAACATATAAACTGTCCTCAGTTCCATCCAGAAATAGTTCAGTATCATCATTGATATTGATCCAGTTTATATTCCTTATCATTGATGACAATACCTTAATGTTTTCATTGTTTCTTTAACAGTTAGGATGTTATTAACATTGATTATTTGTCCACGGTGGTGGACTGAGTACCACCAATAAGTACCACTATTGACGATATTTCCGATTATCGATCATCGAAAAGCCAGCCCTATTCCACCACCGTGGCCTGTCTCTATATTATGCTCAGGATGATGTCATGGAAAAACATGTCACCACTCACCAGTACTCATAGTTACGTCTCCGATATTCTCGGTAATCGATCCATATTTATTTATCGATTATCGATATCTAAGATCTATACTGATAGATCTGTGAATATGTAATACATGTATACCCAAATAACCAGCATAACATCAGTATTATGTTTATATCATTATTGTATGTCTTCGACAAAACGTTTCCTCCTATTTCCTTAAGATATTCAATGTCCTGAGATGGGTCTGGTGAAGGTGTGCATCGCCATGGTGCTGCCTCTGGTGGTGCACTGTGTGTGTGAACCCGGGATTCAGGCCTGTGAGTGGGAGTCTTGGGGTGTGTGGAGCTCCTGCACCAGAACATGTGCTGGGCTGAGAACCAGAACACGGAAGATGTGCTGTGGAGTTCATGTTCCAGACTGTATCGGTAAATGCCACCGACCAAACACGTCTGTGGAGACACAGCCATGTGCGACACACTGCCCCAATGGTGGAAGCTACATTGATGGATACTGTCACTGTCCTCCTCTCAGATATGGAATTTGTTGTGAACGAGGTGAGAGTTATAGGTTAATAATCAGCTGTTCGATTTACCGTGGAGTTTAGTTCTCAAGTCACCAAGCCCTGTTTGTTGCTAATATGGATTTTTAATGAATGATTTGCAGCTTTGCATTTATCTTGTGTACCAGTCAGCATCTGTTTGTTTTAGATGAAATGTCTATGATGTATAATCTATATGACAAATATATTTATCTATATTACGTCTGTGTGTGTCAGCTCCACACGTGGGTCATACCCGCATCGTATACGGACAACAACGGTATTAGTACGACCTCGCGAAGATGCCCATATTTCATCATGTACACAGAATAAGCTCAACATCGTTCATAAATTCTCTTCTCTAGTGCCAACCAATGTACGGAGAACGTGTTTGTTTACCCTGTTCACACTACACAAAGCGGCAGTGAAATATTATTGGAAACACATAACATAAGGTGCTTTAATGCAAATAATCTGAATAGCTATTATCTTGAAAATGTATGCGGTAGCTAATGCAATGTACTAATGCAAACCCAAGTTAGGAGAATGGTTAGTTGAGCTAAAAAAAATGAAGATCAGATAAACACCAATGTAGTAGCTACAAGGTTACCCTAACAAACATCCTATTCATGTTTACCAGACGAGACGGCTCCGTCTGGTGACTGTGCCCGACACTGCACGTGGATTAACTGGTTCTCATGGGGAAACTGCAGCACAAACTGTGGCTGTGCAACACGAACCAGGAAAAGATGGCGCTGTTGTCAAAGGGGGTTGAACAGTACTGAGTGTACAGCTGATTGCAACTTCCGGGACAAGAGCACTGAAGAGAGAGTCTGCACTAAACACTGCACCGGGAATGGTAAGGGGTGGGGTCATAGACTGAAACAGTTATACTGTATGTGTCACATAATATCCTAAGCGTTTGTCATATACAGGTCGAATTATTGATTTATTGAGACCTTAATGTTAACAATAATACAAAGAGGTTGTTTATTCATATATTGTTATCCTTTCTTACTGCTCCAACTTCTAAATGTCCCTCAAACAAGCTAATACAAAGACCACCAGGCATTGAAAGTTAAGGCCATGCTGTCAGTGTGTTGTAAGTGAGAACTGTCATATGTATATATACATGGTCACGATCTAAATGAACATTTGGTTGAAGCCTTCCTGAAGGCCACACTATGAAGAAATATGTAGTAGACAGTGCGAGAGACATCGTATGGCAGTCATCAAATGGTTACCACAGTCAACCGCGTTCCTGCTACAATTCACCATTTCGCGTCAATTTGTGCAATTTGCTTACAGTTTATCCCTGCCGTCTCTAATATGCGAGGTGCCATGCTTGTCGTAAGAGTCGACTAACGGATCGAACTCGCTGACTTGGATGACTCGACAACAATGACATTAACAATAGTATGGGAATATTGACAAACGTAATGAGTGCATTTAATAAAGTGAAACGACTAAACCCTTTCCACATCCATAAGAAATCTCTGCTAAATGTCGATTGTACAATTGTGACTATGTTATGAGCATATATTTGTTTCAGCAGTATTACAGCTGTATGACGTTGTTGTAAACCAGTAACAAATGAAACATATCAAATCCAAGAATATATATCTTCACGTAGACCAGAGTCAGACTTGCCAACTATGTTCCTGGAACAACTGGCAATCATGGAACAGTTGCAGCCAGACGTGTGGAGGAGGACAAAGGTCAAGGTCACGGTCACCTTGTTGCTGTGAAGGCCAATCCAATAAGGACTGTCTGTTTGACTGCCAGTTGTCGGAGAACGACTCAGTTCAATCCGAGAACTGCAGTGAAGTTTGTTTCAACAACGGAAGCTTCTCAAGCAGCATCTGCCACTGTGGACAAGGCTATTCTGGACCTTGCTGCACTGATGGTAGGATGCTTCTTTATCTTTTGATTGCTGAGTATGGATCGGGTGGTCAGGGATGCTGACATGGTTGACACATGTCATCGGTTCCCAATTGTTCAGATCGATGCTTATACTGTTGATCACTGAATTGTCTGGTCCAGATTCGATTATTTACGGACAGCCGCTATATATCTGGAATATTGCTGACTGCGGCGTAAAACTCATCTCACTTACTCTTAGATGTGTACGTAGTACACGAAAGGTTGTCACTGATATAGAATGAACTCCGACTGTGTCCTAAACCACACAACGGCAAGGAACAGCCAGAATACATAGTGCTCATGTGAAAGGTCTTCTTCGCCTCGAGGACTATGAATAGAATTCGTATCCCTTCATTATGGCTTTTTTTTATAGAATTTTGAATGAAACCTTTCTAATTTCATTTCAGAGGTAACTGATGGCAAGTGTACAAAATGCACCTTGGGGATGTGGGGACGGTGGGGATCTTGCAATGACTCTAAGAACGGGGAGGTAACGAGAAGGCGATCCCTCTGCTGTCGTGTGGGGCAGAAGGAGAACGAGTGTGACGCCCAGTGTAAGCGAGAGAGACATGGAACTGTCGACGTGAAACAATGTGACCTTTTTATAGTGAAAGGTAGGTCAACTGTGAAAGAGTTTAATATATTAACCATGAACGCCGTCACTCTTATCATGGTCGTGTCAGATGGTATAAGGGGTGGTGGGGTAGCCTAATGGTTAAAGCGTCCGCTTGTCACTATGAAGACCAGGGTACAATTCCCCACATAGATACAATGCCTGAAGCCCATTTCACGTTTCCCTTGCGGTTTTATTGCTGGAATATTGCTCAAAGCGGCTTAAAACCATACTCACTCACGCAGATGGCACGACTGTCGTGTCGGACACACTGTTAGTATATACCCTATATGTTCCGTACTACCATTCCAGAACAGAGTCAACATAGATCATCTGAAGTTCCTGAAAGGCATTTAAATGTTGGACGAACACTGTATACTTCAGGCTGTAATGGCATATTATTTAATGCGATGTATATATTGGTTAACAGTTTCAGATTCAACCCAACTTCACTTTATGTACACCATCATCGCCTCTGTCGCATCCGTTGTCTTCACGTCGCTTGTCTGGTAGGTATGATTCTGAAATGTGTACCTTTCCGAGTGAGTGAGTGAGTGAGTGAGTGAGTGAAAAGTTTATGTCCATTGTATGATTCCGACTATGTTCCGACACTACTGTCATGTGTGTGAGTGAGGGAGGGAGGGAGAGAGAAGGGGGACGGCTCAAGGAGGGAGTGGGCTCCACGCATTGTTCCCATGTACCCATCTGACTTAATATTATTCAATTCGAATATGTACTTAATGAATCTAACAATACAAAAAAATTCAAAAGATCCCACGGGCATAAGAAATGTGTATGTCTGTTGTACGATTTTGACTAAATTGTAATCATAAGCCTTGTTTATTGACTGATATACATGAAGTCAGCTGCGCCAGACGCTGTAGTTAACGCAAACCTCACAACTGATTTCAATCCAGACAAAGCCTCCAAGTCTACAAATACAGATACAGATACAGAGCGTCCTACTGACGAAAAGACAACACAAGGCAATATCTCAATGTAAAGTAAAATATAAGAGATGCTTCTTTAGATAATACGAATATTCTTTTTTTAGGACTGCTGCTTATTGCATCAGGAACAGGAAGTGCAGGGGGCCACCAGGCCAGCAGGGATCATGTGATGTCAACAGTCCAGCTGAAATGGACATCTATCCCAGTCTACAAGCTGATCGGAGAGACGTAGCTCGTAACGTCAACCAGAATACATGCTGTGACAGTGATGCATGTGAGCCCGTGTATGAAAGACCACAAGACCTGTTTATGTAATGTGCCCATGTTGGTGTCCCCTGCCGTGACATAGCTTGGATGTTGCTAAAGGCGACGTAAATCTCAACTTGCTCACTCACTCACTTTTATGTAATGCCGACTATTTTTTCGGTTAAACGTTCGGTTATAACTTGTTAAACATTTATCAATCACAACACGGCTCGGATCAGAATATGGAGGTTTTGAAGGTTTTCGCCGCCGTTGTTCAAATCCCAATTGCGTAGAGTGATGTTGCTCATTGGAATGTCTGGTCCAGATTCGATTATAAACAGACCACCGCCTATAGCTGGACTATTGCTGAGTGTGGCGCTAAACGAGCAACAGACCATTTTCCGTAAGAAATCTCTGCTAAAAGCAGGACGTGATGTACAATTCCGACAGTGTCTTGAGCCACACGTTGGCATGAGGTAGCCAGAATGAACTTCTGTCATAGCACACATGTGGAAAGTCTTCTTCGCCTCAAGGGTTATGTTGTCTCAATACAGATTGTGTCAATGTGTTTGTCATGTTTTCGTTTTGGGTATGATAATAGTACCAAAAGGAGGTTCAGTGGTTAGATATAATTATTGTGGACCTTTCTTGACACCGAACCACGTGGAAGTTCATAGATGATGTTTAGTACTTCAGAATGCTTTGGGACGATGCATATCCGTTGTTAGGAACAAACAGTGTAATTTTGGGGTAGTTGCGAGGTAAGTACTATGAACCGTTTTCAAAGGGAGGTTACTCTAGTCTGTGCAACTTCGTGTGTGTTTAGACTGTCCGGTCAAGTTGTTTCGTAACATGACTACAAAATAAAGGCCGCTGTGAAAAGCTTTTTCAGCTGTTTTTAATTCGGAAAATCCTCTACGCCACTACGGTCTTTGAGTGCAAGCAAAAAACAAATGTGAACTGTCTGGCTGTCGTGTCATTACGTTATGGGTGTATTTACAAAAGCGAGACCACAGCAAGGAATGAGCGAGTGAGTATGGTTTTACGCTGCTTTAGTCATATCCAAGCAACATCAAGGCGGTGGACACCAGAAATTGGCTTTGCACATTGCGCTCAAGTGGGGAATCGAACTCGGATCTTCCATGTCACGAGCAAACGCTGTAACCATTGTGCTACCCCACCACCCAGGAAGGAAGGGAAATAGTTTAAACACATTCTTACGCGAAAAGTAAGATAAACTAAACCCTTCAGTCGTAGCATTACGTTTAATTCACGAATAATGTTAATACAAAGTTAATCAAAATATGGTGATTATGATTTAAGTACCATACTATCGTTGAAATATTTTATAATTTTTATCTTCTCAGATTCGTTTCGATATTTCTGTAAATATAGATATAGAGCAACCTTCCTAAATTCTATTAAGAATGAAAGTTAATCTTTCAGACACGGAATTTTGAGACACATGTGCTGGACCCAGCAAGTTATCTATCTTCGTTTTATAGATGTCTTTGTTAACTCGATTTACGATTTGTCTTTTGCATTTGTTATGCTGTTAACCTTGCCTACTTGTTACATAAGTAATGAATTGTCTTGTCCTTATCAATGTATACAGCTTGCTTGTTCAGCTTGACCTGAGCTACTCTACATATGCATGACCCAGGAGGTCATATGGCACAAACGGCAGGTCGAGTTAACCTCATTAAATAGGGGAGCAGAGAATGTTAAACGACGACCTTGTCTCGGCTGTTGGGACATGTTGACACCTGACAGAGATGCACCCCTTCACAATAATAGACCCAACCAGCTTTGACACGGTCATGCAAAGCATTAGTATTCACTTGATCAGGTCAAGCTGAACAAGCTGTAGGTTGTTGCTGTTCTTGTTTCCAACTTGTGCCCTTGTAATCAGCGCATATCAAACACCATGTTCAAACCAATTAGGGACCAACCACTTTCTCTTCCTCACACAGAAGTTTTATTACCCCAAAACACCTTTTATTTCCTCACCAATAAAATGTCCAGTGCACGTTCCGTTTTGAAAAAACCCCCCGAAATCTTACTATTTCTCTTAGAGACATTGCATAGATATGTGATCAAGTACAGTGTTAACAAAATAAGAATAATATACCAATAATGATCACGTAACACAGAAGATAAAGCGTGTATAATGAATAGACATTTTCTTCAGCGACAAGCCGGAAGTCAAGAAGCGTTTGTGCATAATATGTCCTTCATTGTTTCTTACAAAGTTTCGAGGCTGTTTTTGTGTGTCTATTTTGAGGATTCTGCCAAGAACGGGCAAACAGATCCATAAAATGCCTTTGTAAATAATGAACAGGTTGTTATCAAAACAATTGTCTTCGCTTTCACTGATCTTTTAACTAACAATTGTAACAAAAACATCAGTGACAATTCCGAAAGCCAATTTTCAGTTTGTCTATTTGACTTTGTACTCAACTCGCTACAAATATCCTGTTCAACATTCACCACATTCACCACATATATTGTTTATAATCTCTGTCATCTTTAGAGGTTTTTTATTTACATGTTAGTTGTTATTATCCACCCACCACCTTTATGTGTCAATACCTTTTACTTTTACAATGTGACCCATGCCTTCAGCATGTTTCACCGCGTTGATTTATAGGCTGTTTGCCATTCACCATCGATATTTATCTCTGTTACACTTGCCAATGCAATGTATCGTATAACATCACAGTTTTAGTAGTTTCCGTTTATGCAGATTAGAACAATATCTGTTGGGCACTGTTTACAATAGTTTTGGTTAATTGTGTTTCATTTTTGTATCAACTATTTTCATTTCTGATAATTAAACTACTTGTATTCCTTAAACACGTGGGTTTTCTGATTTGTTCTGGAATCACGGCTGTATGGACAATGTGTCTATAAGGAATCAATTGTCTACATTACATATACTTTTCTTCGTAGCAGTTAGGTCATGTAGGCAACTTATATAGATGTGATATGTTGGCTTGTTTGACAGTACAGACGGTGATATTTTTTCAGAACAAAACATATTTTCGCACTATTCATATCAGTTTGTTTTCATCCCAGCTACGCTTAACTGAGAACAAATACGCTGTTTGCTAGACTACAGCTGTATCTGGAGAGGAAGTGAGAGCGTGTGTTTGGACGACGTTTAGATCCGGGTTTGAATCGATAATCAGCAACCCATGCTTGTCGTAAGAGTCGACTAACCGGATTGGGTGGTCGTATCCCAATTGCATAGATTGATGCTCATGTTGTTGATCACTCGATGGTCGGGTCACGACTCGATTATTTGCAGACCGACGCCAAATAGCTGTAATATTGGCGAGTGCGGGGTTAAATAACAAACAGTTATAACACAGTTATTTTACCTGTAGGTCATTTATCCATGGATAGGGTGGCCGGTATTTTATCTGTTCATGGGTGTATTTGTTACTCTCATTGTGAAAGATTAGATTCAGTTTGAAGACAGGTGTCACGTGAGAAAGTCAAAAGTGAAATCAGATATTTACATGTAATATACATTCTATATAGTTTCTATTCCACACCAGCTTGATGTTGTGGCTGACATGTATCAGGAAATGCTAAAATAAAACCCAACTGTCGATTATCAGCCAAAACTGTTTGCGTAAAAGGCAAGATAGCGGTATTTGCAACACTGTACATAAATCTTCTGTTCTGTTAATGAACACTAATAATACAGTTGATATTTGCCAACTGGGTATGTATATTCACCCTGCGATTGCATACAAAAAACACCGTCTGTACACAGTGTGACTGTATGCCATTATTGTCATCTGACTTTATACTATAGTCCTGTGGCTTCTTCAGTGCTGGAATAAAAGCGACTTGACATGTACCAAGTCAACGAGCCTGACCACCCGATTTCCGTTAGTCACCTGTTACGACAAGCATGGTTGGCTGAAGACTAATTCAAATGTAATAGGACTTTCTGAGCCACAGTGCTTGATATAGTGAGTGAGTGAGTTTTAGTTTTACGCCGCACTGAGAAATATTCAAGCTTTATGGCGCGGTCTAGAAATAGTCGAGTCTGGACCACACAATCCAGTGATCAACAGCATGAGCATCAATCTACGCAATTGGGAACCAATGACATGTGTCAACAAGCCAGCGAGCCTTACCACCTGATCACGTTAGTCGCCTCTTACGACAAGCATGGGTTACTGAAGGTTCATTCTAACCCGGACTTTCAGATAGAGTCCCTGTAGTTATATCTTTGTTCAAACAGGTTAACGACAGACTTTCCTTGTATACAGTACTTCCTTGTTTCGATAGATATGGGTATTTTCCTCATCGCTGTGAAGTTACTGACACATGTCCAGGCTACAGAACGGCCAGAAGCAAGTATGTTTATGAGTTCGCCAGCTGTTACAAACACCCGAGGCAAAGGGTAGGATAGAACACACAGGCTGATAACAGGCACTGGGGACTATTTTAAACATTTAAGCACTTTGAATTAATCCCTTGGCCCAAACTGATGTGTTTTTTTATGTAGATGAAAATTATACAAAGGTAGAATAAATGTTTTGATTACTTCTGTGGCTAAGTCGTCAGACAACTGTTATACGAGTGTATCACATTTGTATGGGACAAACTGAGGTAAGGGTTCCCAAATCAAAACGATTACATGTATTTCCAATTCAAACGAAAACGAAAATAACTCCGTTTCTTAACTTCATTTTTACATGTTCTTGACATATGCCAGATCCTAACTCAGTAGAAGGTACTCATGATAACATCCTCCCAAAGTAACGAGGTCACATTTACAACAGTAGATGTATACACGTGCGATAAATGATTTAATGGATATAGCACAAAATCAAACTGATTTAAACGTCAACGGTTTCATGTCTTGCATAGACCATCCTATTACAAATGTGATTTGTATTTAAAAAGGCTTCAAAGGAAATGCCCTATACGTATGCATTTGAAGGTCTATCATGTTCGTGATATATACATAATTAAAAGTGTCAAGCATATGCTGTAATTTGACCAAACATTGAGAAACATGTTCTACGATTTAAAAATATAGTGTAGAGTACCGAATCCTCCCGACACATCTACGTGCTCTAGGTGTTCAAAATTTTTCCCCATTCGATAATCAACTTACACAACATGCAAGATAGCAACAATGATCAACAATTAACTAGGACAGACGTGAGTGATAAAGTTAGGAAATACCTTTAGTAAACGAAAAAGAGTTGGTGAGAATGATTTTACGTCGCTTTTAGCAATATACCAACAATCGGCTGGGGACACCAGAAAAGGGCTTCCCACAATGAACGCTTTAACCACTAGGCTAACGTCACTGCCCCATAAACGATAACGAAAAGCAGAAAGAGTAATTTAAACATCTCTTGATCAGAGCACAAGTGACATACACGATAACAACAACGAGGTTAAAAAGGTACAAAAAGACAAATTTGATAGCATACACAATCCTAAACAAAAAGCAACCAATCGGCGTGAATAAAATGTTTTTCACTGCCAGGCATTAGATTATATGAGGGAAAAATACATTTCACGGATGGAATACAGAATGTAAGATTTTAGAACAAAAGATTTTAGGAATCATTCATGGAATCTCGGGCGTATTTTGAAGGAAAGAATCTTTAACTTCTTTGCATCACCTCAAAAGCGAATCCTAAGATGGTAACATTCATCTCACTGCAACAAGAGTCAAGTGTATCTAAGGAAAGAATGATTTCCACACAATTGCTGGTCGTCTTGTAACATGGGATGTAATGTGAGACGATAAGCAAGATTTAGCTCCCCTAGCGGGTCAGAACATAATGGAAAGGCCCACAGATTTGTAGTAACCAGTAGTACTTTCCAGAACACCGTCTAAACATTAAGTCCAAATATAGCAGACCACTGTAACCCCCGCCCTAGCTACAATGTTATACACGTGGAACATTGGCATTGTTTCCCAGTGAACAACACTGCCACACATCCGTACACTTATCTCGAGTTTGTGGTCTGACGTTCTCTGCCGTGATATTCTGTTGCCGTCACGTTCTACGTTGTATTCATGTGGACGCTACACTGACGTGCGACGTCACGATCCGAGCATTCCCTTAACCCATTTTCTATCATTGTTGCTTGTCGTGACATGATCTAAACTATGCACATGCTACACTCCGAACGAACTAGCCTTTTACAGAGAGCATTTGAAGCAGTCCTGAATATTGTTTGTTACTTCAGCAACATTTGTTTTTAAAAATTTATTGGATTTTGTTCACATCAAGTTTCATAAATGCATGTGTTTTAAGGCACGTAATGCTTACCCTTCTGCTAACACCCGGTGTCATCATTCAGTGGTCCGTTCGTGTGATTTGTATGACTCTTTTGGTCCTTCACAGCAAATGGAATCGACTTCTCATGATAGTCAAAACTTGGTAATCTGTTTCACTGACTTTGCATATTTTCAGTTGAGGATAAAAGGCAACATATCTGTGTCATAAATAGTATCCACAGAACACTATAAACACAAATCTGATACGAATTAGTCAGCATCCCTAGGAAGAAAGCCATGGATATTCAGTGAGATCAAATAAGACTAGATAAAGCGAAAGATAAAATGTTTTCCTCATTTGAGGGAAAGTGTTTTCATTGTCCGATAACGAGGTTAGGTCACAATAACGACATGACCCTCCTGAAGGTGAGCATCGCCGTGGTGCTGCCTCTTTTAGTGGACTGTGTGTGTGAACCCGGGCTTCAGGCCTGTGAGTTGGAGTGTTGGGGTGTGTGGAGCTCCTGTACCAGAACATGTGCTGGGCTGAAAACCAGAACACGGAAGATGTGCTGTGGAGTTCATGTTCCAGACTGTATCGGTAAATGTCGCCGACCCAACACGTCTGTGGAGACACAGCCATGTGCGACACACTGCCCCAATGGTGGAAGCTACATTGATGGCTACTGTCACTGTCCTCCTCTCAGACATGGAATTTGTTGTGAACGAGGTGAGAGTTATAGGTTAATAATCAGCTTTTCGATTTACCAATGAAGTTTGTTTCTTATGTTACCTAGCCCTGTTACGTCATGCCTGGTCTCTTTGGTCGTGAGATTATAGGGCATCGTAGGCTTGTTTGAGTTGTTATGTGCTGTGAGTAAAGGTCATTGTAGTAAACATAGTAACTGCTTGTTCATAATTCTCAATAATTACTTTTAGAATGTTTGTCAGTACATTTCTGAGTGTGTTTTTGTCATATTTCGAACTATTCTTGAATCGGGCTTGTTGGAAAAAGAAGGCGCATCTTCCCGTCATTCATGACAGACCATAAGATTGGATACAGTTTAGGATGGTAGACAACAGACGGAAGACAGCGGCAGCCATGTTTATAGTGGTTGGGGAATAATGGTCGAAATGGTACAAGTTGATGGTAACAACGTGACAGAACGCACACCGGAGCCGAGTGGCCAATATACATGGGGTGGAGATCCGCTCTGTCACTTGCAGATGTTGGACGGTGATTGTTCATCGACGCCTAGGCCGACGCCACGACTAGCAGCTCAATCCGTCAGCTTCTGTCGATGATCTGGGCCAAAATCCAAGACTGGAGACCGTATCTCCGATTCGTCTCTCTGACTGATTTTGTCAGTAAGGCCTAATACATAAGGACATTACGCCTTGTTGGTCAACCCACTCACAATGCAAATGTACAAACGTAAGATCCGATAGCATTGAGACTTAACGGTTCAGCCCGGAAGGGGAGTTATGATAAGATGGGATACACCGAATGTTTGCTGAATACATTAAACAGACAAAGAATAGACATAGAATTTCGGTGCACTTTGGACATAGATTGAAACAAACAGGTCGTTTGAATAGAAGAAGTTTGAAAGAAATGAAATTGTTTGATCAATGACAATGCTAAATAGTATAGGCTGGGCTGCAAACGTCCTGTACCGGAATATTTCATGACATGTTTCACAGACGAGACGGCTGCGTCTGGTGACTGTGCCCGACACTGCACGTGGATGAACTGGTTCTCATGGGGAAACTGCAGCACAAATTGTGGATATGCAACACGAACCAGGCAAAGATGGCGCTGTTGTCAAAGCGTGTTGAGCAGTACTGAGTGTACAGCTGATTGCAACTTCCGGGACAAGAGCACTGAAGAGAGAGTCTGCACTAAACACTGCACCGGGAATGGTAAGGAGTGGGGTCATAGACTGAAACAGTTATACTGTATGTGTCACTTAAAATCCTAAGCGTTTGTCATATACAAGTCGAATTATTTATTTATTGAGACCTTAATGTTAGCAATAATACAAAGAGGTTGTTTATTCATATATTGTTATCCTATCTTCCTGCTCCAACTTCTGAAGGTCTCTCAAACAAGCTAATACAAAGACCACCAGGCATTGAACGTTAAGGCCATGCTGTCAGTGTGTTGTAAGTGAGAACTGTCATATGCATATATACACCGTCACGATCTAAATGAACATTTGGTTGAAACCTTCCAAGAGGCCACACTATGAAGAAATATGTAGTAGACAGTGCGAGAGACATGGTATGGCAGTACTCAAAATGTTACCACAGTCAACCACGTTCCTGCTAAAATTCACCATTTCGCGTCAATATGTACAATTTGCTTACAGTTTATCCCTGCCGTCTCTAATATGCGAGGTCCAATGCTTGTCGTAAGAGTAGACTAATAGGATCGGGATCGCTCACTTGTTTGTCTGGACAACACGCAATAATGACATTAACAATAGTATGGGAAAATTGACAAACGGAATCAGTGCATTTAATAAAGTGAAACGACAAAACCCTTTCCACATCCATAAGAAATCTCGACTATAACATTGTGACTATGTTATGAGCATATATTTGTTCCAGCAGTATTACAGCTGTATGACGTTGTTGTAAACCAGTAACAAATGAAACATATCAATTCCAAGAATATAATATCTTCACGTAGACCAGAGTCAGACTTGCCAACTTTGTTCCTGGAACGCTTGGCAACCTTGGAGCAGTTGTACCCAGACATGAGGAGGGGGACAAAGGTCAAGGTCACGGTCACCTTGTTGCTGTGAAGGCCAATCCAATAAGGACTGTCTGTTTGACTGCCGGTTGTCGGAGGATGACTTAGTTCAATCCGAGAACTGCAGTGAAATTTGTTTAAACAACGGAAGCTTCTCAAGCAGCATCTGCCATTGTGGACAAGGCTATTCTGGATCTTGCTTCACTGATGGTAGGATGCTTCTTTTTCTGTTGATTACTGAGTATGACTCAGACACCTGATCATACTGTTAATGCCATAAAGAGCATCCTAGATGTGTGCCCGTGAAGCTCCGGGTTAGAACGATCCTACAGTAACCCATTCTTGTCGTAAGAGGCGTCTAACGGGATCGGGTTGTCAGGCGCACTGGCTTGGTTGACACATGTCATCTGTTCCCAATTGCTCAGATCGATGCTCATACTTGATCACTGGATTGTCTGGTTCAGACTCGATTATTTACAGATCTCCGCAATATGCTGACTGCGGCGTAAAACTAAACGCACTCACTCCTAGATGTGTACGTAGTACACGAATGGTTGTCATTGGAATAGAATGAACTCCGACTGCGTCCTAAGCCACACAAGGGTAAGGGACAGTCAGAATATTCTTCTTTCATATTGCTCATGTGGAAGGTCTTCTACGCCTCGAGGGCTATGAATAGAATTGTATTCTTTCATTATGGCTTTATATTTATAGAAGTTTGAATGACCTTGTGACCTGTTTGTAGTGAAAGGTAGGTCAACTGTGAAACAGTTTAATATAATAACAATGAACACCGTCACTCTTATCATGGTTGTGTCAGATGGTATAAGGGTTGGTGGGGTAGCCTAATGGTTAAAGCGTCCACTTGTCACGCTGAAGATCAGGGTTCAGTTCCCCACATGGATACAATTCGTGAAGCCCATTTCACATTTCCCTTGCCGTTTCATTGCTTGAATATTGCTCAAAGCGGCATAAAATCATACTCACTCACTCACTCAGATGGCACGACTGTCGTGTAGGACACACTGTTTGTATATACCATATATGTTCCGTACTACCATTCCAGAACGGAGTCAACATAGATCATCTGAAGTTCCTGAAAGGCATTTAAATGTTGGACGAACACTGTATACTTCAGTCTGTAATGGCATATTATTTAATGTGATGTTTATATTGTTAACATTTTCAGACTCAACCCAACTTCACTTCATTCACACCATCATCGCCTCTGTCGCATCCATTGTCCTCACGTCGCTTGTCTGGTAGGTATGATACTGCCATGTGTTCCTCTCCGAGTGAGTGAGTGAGGGAGTAAGTGAAACGTTTATGTCCATTGTACAATTCCGACTAAATCATAATGTCACCTGCGGAAGACGCTGTAGTTACGAGGGACAGTCAAAAAGTGATCGGCCTGACCTTGTAAATGATACAAATGCAGCTGTTTTTATGTTTTATTTTTCTACATATTATCTGTCAACCTCAAGCAAATTGGTTTTGCTACATTCCAGCCTTACGATCCCCATTTTGTTTGGTACCCCCCAAAAGCGCAAAATCTGCAATAAATGCACCACAAACTTCAGGTAACAAAATATGCAAGAAACATTTTGTCTGTTTGAGATAGGCAGACGTCCGCTAGAATCGAACTTAGATATTAAAGTGTATAAAAAAGCAATTTGAAAGTACAATCGCTTGTGTTTACTGAAACAGCTTGTTTTGGAGATACTACCTACCCCCTTTCAGACGACGACAAGGACATAACTTATTCTAATGTTTTCACTTTTTCACACATGATGCTAAAGGTTCAAAGTAAATACTGAATGGTCACACAAGTGTCAACTCTCAGTATATTGTAAACAGGGCCAGCTTGAATATCTAGACACAATGTTTTTGAAAGATTAGAATTGGGGCGTCTTTAAAAGAAACAGCCCCCGACTAAATATGAATCAAGCAATCGAAAGCTGCATTGTTTCTAGAAATATTATACCCCAATGTGTTGTGATGACTAATATCTCGTTAACCACATTACTCACATATGTGAATTTTTTTTATATGGCCTCGCTAATGATTCCTACAAACTAAAATGGAAGCTTTCCAAAAACATTGGACATCGAGAATATAGTTAGGCCGACTACGTTTTGACCGACCCTCGTACCACAAACCTCACAACTGATTTCAATCGAGACAAGGACTCAAAGTCTACAAACCAAATGTGCTGTTTTAGATAATGTCAATATTCACTTTTCAGGACTGGTGTTTATTGCATTAGGAACAGGAAGTGCAGGGGGCCACCAGACCAGCAGGGGTCATGTGATGCCAACAGTCCAGCTGAAATGGACAACTATACCAGTCTACATGCTGACGGGAGAGACGTAGTTCGGAACGTCAACAAGAATACGTGTTACGACAATGATGCATGTGAGCCCGTGTATGAAAACCCACAAGACGTGTTTATGTAATGCGCCAATTTTTAGGGTCCCATGTCGTGACATAGCTTGAATGTGGCTAAAGGCGGCGTAAAAATGCAAATACTCTTAGGTTTTAGATGAAGTTTAGCTCTGTAGAATGCTTTGGGACGATAAATATTCATTGCTTTGAACAAACATTGCAATTTGGGGGTAGTTGCGAGGTAAGTATTATGAATAATCGTTTTCAAAGGGAGGCTACTCAAGTCTGTTCAACTTCGTGTTTGTTTAGACTTCCGGCAAAATTGTTTCGTAATATGACTACAAAATAAAGACCGCAGTGATAAACGAAACAAAAGCAATTTTTAATTCAGAAAAGCCTCCACGCCACTACGGTCTTTGGCTGCAAGCAAAAACAGTGAAACTGATCTGCTGTCTGTCTGTCTGTCTGTCCTGTCATTATCCTTTGTGGGGTGCTGGCAAAAGCGAGACCACAACGGGGAAAGGCTGAGTGAGTGAGTATGATTTCACGCCGCTTTTAGCAATATTCAAGCAATATCACGGCGTGGGACATTGCAGTCAAGTCGGGAATCGAACTCGTATCTTCGATGTAACGAGCAAACGCTTTAACCACTTTGCTACTCCACCGCCATGGAAGGAAGGAACATAGTTTACACACATTCTTACTTAAATAAGATAAAATAAACCTTATAGTCGTAGCATTACATTTAATACACGAATAATGTTAAATCAAGTTAATCAAAATAAGGTGCTCACGATTTGGGTAATTGAATGACATTTGTATAATTTCTCTCTTTTCAGCGTCGTTTCGTTAGTATATTTTTAATGTTGATAGCAGGATCTGAATTCGGATTGTCACTGTCTTTGTAAATATATGGAGCCACCCTTCCTTAATTCTATTAAGAATGAAAGTTAGTCCTTCAGACACGGATTTGATGCACATGTGCTGGACCCACCAAAATATCTATCTTGGTTTTGAGAAGTCTTTGTTAACTCGTATTTGCGTTTTGTCTTTTACATTTGTTATATTGTAAATCTTGCTTACTTGTTATATAATTAATGCATTATCTTGTCCTAATGTATAGGTTGTTGGTGTTGTTGTTTCCCACTTGTGGCCTTGTAAACATCGGATATCAAACACAATGTTCAAACCAAATAGGGACCAACACTTTCCTGTTCCTTCAGAGAAGCTTTATTACCCTAAAACACCTTGTATTTCAGCACCAATAGAATGTCCAGTGAAAAAAAAAAGGAATCATATTATTTTTCTCAGACAGATATCCATCATTGCTTAGATATGTGATCAAGTATAGTGTAAACAATATACCAATAACATACCAACAATGATTATGAAACATTGAAGATAAAACGTGAATAATGAACAGACATTTTCTTCAGAGACAAAGAAGCGTTTTTTGCATAATACTCATTGTTTCGTGGCTGTTTTTATGTGTCTATTTTGAAGACTCTGCCAAGAAGGTGAAGACAGATCCATAATTATTATTACAAACAATAAACAGGTTTTTATGGAATTGTCTTCGTTTTCACCCATCTTTTAAGAACTTAAGAGACAGTCCTGTTTAACTAACAATTGTTTCACATAAACATCAGTGACAATTTAAAAAGGCAATTTTCAGTTTGTATATATCACTTTGTATTCAACTCGCTACAAATATCCTGTTCAACATTCACTAGTTATAATATATGTTTACATTTATTGTTTATAATCTCTGTCATGTTTAGAGGCTTTTATGTACATATTGATTATTAATATCCATCCACCACCTTTGTATGTCAATACCTTTTACTTTTGCAATGTGACCCATGACTTCAGCATCTGTTTCACATCTTTGTTGTATAAGCTATTTGCTATTCACCATCGATATAATCGCTGTTACACGTACAAATGCATCAACAATGTATCGTATAGCATAATAGTTTTATTTGTTTCCGTTTATGCAGATTAGAACAATATCTGTGGGGAACTGTTAACAATAGTTTTGGTTACATGTGTTTCATTTTTATCAACTATTCTTATGCCTAGATGTCTCACAATAAAACCGCTTTTATTCCTTAAACACTTGGATTTTCTGATTTGTTCTGGAATCACAGCTGTATGGACAATGTGTCTATAAGGAATCAAGAGTCTATATTACATATCCCTGTCTCCATGGCAGTTAGGTCAAGGACAACTTGCAACTTCTATGATATGTTGGATTGTTACACAGTACATTGTTTCAGAATAAAACATATTTTCGCATTATTCATCTTAGGAGTTTTTTTCATCTAAACTATGCTTAAATCAGAACAAATAAAGTGTTTGCTAGACTACAGCTGTGTCTGGAGAGGAAGCGAGAGCATGTGTTTGGGCAGTTTAGTTGTAGATCTGGGTTTGAATCGGTCTTCAGCAACCCATGCTTGTCGTAAGGGGCGACTAACCGGATTGGGTGGTCGTATCCCAATTGCATAGATTGATGCTCATGCTGATCACTCGATGGTCTGGTCACGACTCGATTATCTGCATACCACCGCCAAATATTTGGAATATTGCTGAGTGCGGGGTTAAACAACAAACAAACACAATTAATTTACCTGTAGGTCATTTATCCATTGATACGGTGGCGTGTATTTTAATAATTCATGGCAGTATTTGTTTCTTTCATTGTGGACTTTGTATGTATATATACACACATATACATACATACACACATATACATACATACATGCATGCATGCATGCATGCATTCATACATACATACATACATACATACATACATACATACATACATACATACATACATACATACATACATACATACATACATACATACATACATACATACATACATACGCACACATACAGACACAGATACCCTGCATACAAGACCATTTAACACAATTCAAACAATACAATGAAATACAATACAGTCATACAATACACGGTTGCATACGTACAGCTTATACAATACATAACATTCGTACACCATGTGATACATTCATCCAGCATTAATGAATGTAAAATATTAACATTTTAACTGAAGATGCAAGCTGTGTATAACCCTTTAGATAATGATTGACGCCGTTTAAACATGCTTGTTACTGTATCACGGTGATGGACTATGTCTGGTGTGTTTAATACATAGATGCGTAAATTTAGTAACTGAAGATGAGTTGTTGAAGGGTGGAAATACATCAGATTGTTGCATAGTTGAGAACAAGTCGTATCGAAGGTCGTTGTACATATCACATTCTACAAGGAAATGGATTTCACTTTCTATCTTATCCGGGCAGATGTGACACGCCCTAGCGTCGAGAGGTACTGCGGGTCGACTGTACCAGAGGTTTTCTATGTTTAATTGCAGGCTGCCACAACGAAGAAGTGCGAATATCTTTCTTGAATATCGGGGAATGGGTCTACACAAAAAATTAGCTTCAGGCTTCAAATCTTTCTGGGTTAGGCGGTATGTGCGAAGTTTATTTCCGTTTGGGTTGACATGGTCATTCCAGAGATCACAAAACCAACTGTATTCAACTGTATCCATGATATGAATCTTTCGTCGAAGTTGTGTTATGTTTACTGTAGATTTGTTAATTTGCTCATAAACATTGAGTTTTTCTAGATTGCTTAAAAACATTTTTTTCCAGAATCACTTCTATGGAGAGACCAATCATGGATACAACTTGGTAGTCTATGATGGGGCATACTCTTCAGGCGTTCCAGGAATCTGTATATTTCTAGTCTCTGGTTGGTTACACTGGTGGTCCACCTATGTCACCCCTTGCAGCAATATCAGAGGTACCAACAAACACAGTTAATTAAGATGCAGGTAATCTATCCATTGATATGGTGGCCTGTATTATACTAATTCATGGGTGCATATGTTTCTTCCATTGTGGACTTTGCCGATTAGATTCAGTTTCCAGATATATACTGCGAGAAATAACTAAAGGATCACAGGAATATGCAAGCATTCCTTTATTTTCCACTTTTCATCACCATGGCGCTATTCAAAGCTGGTGATGAAAACTGGAAAATATTGAAGGAACGCTTGAATTTTCCAGTGATCCTCTATTTGTTTCTCTCGGTATATGAAGACAGGCGTCATGTGAGGAAGTCAAAAGTGAGATCAGATATTCACACGTGATATATTTTATATCATTTCTCTTCTACACCAGTTTGATGTTGTGGCTGACATGGATCCGGAAATGCAAAATGCAGACATACTTCTGCCCTTCTGTTCTCTTAATGAACACTTATAATGCAAGAAATATTTCCAAACTTGGTATGTATTCAGTACTGTAATAAAAGAGACTTAACAACAATCAAGTAAGCGAGTCTGACCATCCAGTCCGGTTAGTCATCTGTAACGACAAGCATGGTTGGCTGAAGACCAATTCTAACCTGGATATTCACGTATATATTTCCTGCAACATACATATAAGAGGACTGTTCTTAGCCACAGTGCTAGATGGAGTCCCTGTATGTTTATAATCTCTGTCACATTAAAAGTTTTTTATTTCCATTTTAGTTATTATTATACATCCACCACCTTTGTGTGTCAATACCTTTTAGGAAGTTACTTTTGCAATGTGACCCATGACTTCAGCATCTGTTTCACATTTGTAGATTTCGCTGTTCAAAATGATATGTTAATGATTGAATATAGAGTCCTAATTCAAATAGGGATATTGAAAAGATTAAGAGCATAATCAGTGCCCCGAATCCATATCACTGCAGTTTGTAAACACTCAACGCTGACTCATGAAACAAATGTTCAAAGCATGACCATATGTCATTGACATACGTCGACTCACAGTTAGCTCATATCCATCTGTCAAAAGTCGTATTTAGCAATCCGTTTTGGAATGGTATTGCCATAGAAACGAGTTATAGCATAAGACGTTGCCACATTTGTTTAAAATTCCTTTGCCTTGCTGTTTGAGTTGAGGATATAATATTGCTTCAACGATAACGCAGTACAGTGTACACAACACAAATATTCACAGATAGATTATATCGTCATATTGTAACAAAGAGGTTAACGACAGACTCGCCTTGTATACAGTACTTCCTTGTTTCGATAGATATGAGTATTTTCCTCATCACTGTGAAGTTGTTCACACATGTCCAGGTTACAGAACGGTTCGCCAGCAGTTACAAACATCCGATGCATAAGGAAGTATAGAAGACACAGGCTGATAACAGACAATTTTATACGAGTCTTTCACATTTGTATGGGACAAACTGAGGTAACGGTTCTCATATCAAAACGCCTATTTCCACGAAATCGAAAAAAAGGGCTTCCCACAGTGAACGCTTAACCGCCAGGTTACCCCCACTAATTTAAAATCTCTTGGTGAGTGCACAAGTGGCATACACGATAACAACAACGAGGTTGAAATAGTACAAAAAGACAAATTTGATAGCATACACAATCCTAAGCAAAAAACAAACATACTGCGTGAACAAAATGTTTTTCACGGCCAGGCAAAAGATTATATGAGGGTAAAATCACGGATCTTATCACGGATCATAGATTTCACGGATGGAGTAAAGAATTTTAGATTTTAGAACTAAAGATTTTAGGAGAAGACAGGACAAGATTTTATTAGGTCAAAAACCAAAATAATACATTTCATTGACAATATATTGATCTTCAGCACATGGCAGGATTATGCACACTGTATAAATTGGTATTAATATGCAATGATTATGACACTGTCAAAGAGTAAGGGTATATACATGTAAAGTATACACTTATAAGTATTCATGTCTATTTCTTTCAGTCATAACATAATAAATACCTTTGGCAACGTTAAACATAACGTTATCATTTTCACTTTTCAGCACTCCGACAAATTTAAACATATTTGCATTTTGAAGGAGGGTAAAGGATAAATAACGCTGATGTATTTCCTTATATTAAAGACAAATAAGTAATACATGATACTCGTCTTCAATGTCCTGTTGACATATCAATAAATGGTATGTTCGGTGCACTCCATCTACCTTTCTCAATAATAAGCATGTGAGAACTAAGACGAAAACGTGTCATGGCAATTCTGTACTTTTTAACGTCAATATTAGATAAATATTTCTCGAAGCAAAGAGTTTCCTTAATATAAAGATACAATCTGGTTTCACTTAGAGTTGACAACTGGTGTTTCCACATTTGGGAATATATATCTCTAACCCTCTGTGTAAATCCTTCCACAAAAGCATCGCTATTGGAACAAACTGAGCAACCCACACATAGCCAAAAACCGAACCTATGTTTCATGAAATTTTGATTGTACCCTTTCAATGGCATCGGCTTCCATAAAACCCCAAACCTCACAGCCATAAGAAAGAATGGGGCACACAACTGATTGAAATAACTGACATTGTACATCAGAAGTAATATATGCAATTATATTAAATATTTGATATAAAGAACCAATTGCATTTTGACCTTGGTCCGACAAAGCTTTCTGAGCCGGGGAAAAACTTCCACCTATTGAAAATATTTGACCAAGATGTTTAAAATTACTGACAACCTCAAGATTTGAACCATTATATGTCCAAGTTTCCATCTTTGCCTGCCTACCTCATTTGCGAAAAATAACAATCTTAGTTTTTTCAGTATTAATATTCAATCCCCATTTTGAACAATAATATACACATCATATCCAAACCATCTTGTAACCCTTAAATACTATTACTGAAGATGACTATATCGTCGGCAAATAACAAGAGGAGCAAATGCACATAAGAAATAACAACACCCAGGTTGTCAACAGTAGATAATTCATCTACCATACCATTATAAATAACGAAAACAATATTTGTGACAAATTTTCCCCATGTCTAACACCAATGGACGACGTAAAAAAGCTCGAATGAACATTACCGGTTAGCTTTGCACAAGACTTAACTTCTTTATACATAATTTGGGCTAAATTAAAGAAAAATGAACTAACTCAAAGTTTAAATAACTTGTATCAATGTGCATGTCAATTTACATAATCAAATGCTTTTCGATAATCAACGAAGGCACAAAATAAGTTCTTAATTGCAATATTGATAAACCCATGTAAAACAAACATACCATCAACAGTGCTATAAGTTTCCCTAAAACCAGTCTGTTCCTCAATTATCAAACTCTACATTTCACACCAAAAGTAATTCTTGAATTCAATAAAGAAGTAAACAGTTTGCTGAGACATGACAATAAAGTTACACCTCTATAATTGTCCGGTATTGACTTACTACCCTTCTTATGAACAGGAACGATAACTCCCTCAGTCCAACTGGACGGGCAATACCATATTCTAAAACTAACATTGAATAACTTAGAACTGGAAGTAAAAGAAATTCACCATAAATAAAAAACTCGTTCACAAAACCATCAAAACCTGCAGACCTGCCCATCCCAAATTTCTTAATAGCATTAGAAACCTCATTTGGACTAATTTCGACACCCATTTCCTCTCTACCCATCTCTGTATATTACCAAAATCAGTCTCCCTTGCAACATCGTTATCTATGTCTGGGACTATCTCAGGATTGAACAAACTTCTAAAGTGATCCTCAAAGTTACAATTACCAATACTACTTGACTTCTTTCTGTGGTGCTTTACGGTTTTCCAAAACTGCTTAATGTCCGTTTTGCTTAATCGTGATAAATCATTTGCTGCTTTCTTTTTGTAACATTTAACCTTTATTCTACAACATCTTCGATAAGCAGATCGACATCCAACCATATAAACTCTATTCTATCAATGTCACTACCAGATAAGGTAAACTTAGCCTCTGCCTCTTTGAGGTTTGACCTCAGCTCACAGCACTCGTCGTCGAAACAACACTTGTCACGTAGAGCACGTGCACCCGGGTTGATCACATGACCACTACCGGCATGTAACAAAACATCATTGATCACAGTTGTCAATATCATTCTTGTCAATATTTACATCATCTAAAATATGATCTTGGCTTTGTGGAACATCCTTTGAATAATCATCCTCCAGCAATTTCTTAAATTCTTTACACTTGCTATCTTTCCACTTGTTTCGATCTCTAAATTCACCAGTAGGCTCCGCTGTTTGTGAATAATGAACAGCTTTAAACACAAATGTAGAGAACGGTGATCTGAAAATTCAGAATTCTTTCCAATTGTAAAATGATTAATCAAAGGAAACGTATCAGTGGTTGACAAGAAGTAATCCATAACACTTTCACCCTGACGGCCACAAAATGTGAAATTACCGACATCATGATCGTTACCGACTCGTCCATTCACGTTTCTTAGCTGCAATGTTTTACATAATTCTAATAGTCTACTTCCATTTTCATTAACAATTTTGTCCTATGATACACACTTTAATGGAACTCCAATATTATCCATAAACGATGTCTCGGATTCAATGTCATCAACAACATAGTCCTCTGGAAGAGGAATATAATCAATGTTTCTGGTATCCTCCTGTTCAACATTGTCAGGTTTTTCTCCGGTACGGCTGTTGAGATCGCCCATAATTGTAATGTCACCAATTGTTTTATGTTCAGCAACATGTTGAAATAACAGTTCAAAAGTATCTAAACCCTGATACACGTTTCTCCTACTAGAATTCGATGGAGTTATATAAACAAAGAACAAATAGAGACCTTTCTCCAACTGAAAAGTTACCTTGTCAAAACGAAAAATCATGATGTCCTCACAATCACTATGTATGATAGCGTGTTGTGTATATACGCCACCATTCCACCAGAGTTCCTGCTGGCCCCTCTCCTTCTCTGTCTGTGTTTACTGTAAACTTCATATCCGTCCACATTCACTTCACTCCTCTGGTTTGTCCACGTTTCCGACAGCAGAATCACATCATGTTGTTTTATTTTACTTGCAAAATCCACGTTCTCCAACTTGTCAACTAAGTTACCGTTCACGTTCCAGGCTGTGAACGACACGCCCCCTGGACTCCTGGACATCCGGTCCTAGTGGTTCCCTCATCCTTTGCGAAGACGTCAATCTCACGAACAACTTTAAGTTTTCACAATATACAATCACATTCGCTGTTTGGGTAACAACGTTGAGAAATTTCGTGCAAGCAGGAAAGTGCACAGATTCATTGTTGTCTAATCTGTTTATACCTTACACCTCAGAACCATTAAAAGAATTAGTTGAATTTTTGTGTCGAAAAACGTCTCAAAAAACAAGGATGGGTCAACCATACCAAGTTTATACAAATGACGCATAGAAAACCGTTTTCATCTTCATCACAGATGTGAGTGAGTTTAGTTTTACGACGCTTTTAGCAACACCACAGCGGGGGACACCATAATTGGGCTTCGATCCCGGGTCTTCAGCGTGACGAGCGAACGCTTTAACTACTAGGCTACCCCATCGCCAGCTGTTTGAATCAAATGTAAGACCTTTTTTACCTTAAGTTTATAAAACTATTTTACGTTTCTCGATAGACGTCAACCTTTTCAGAATGCCACATTTGCCTTGTCCAGATTTACCTTCAGGACCCAAGCATCTTCATACAATTCTGAAGTAATGAGGTGTTTCTGTAACCCTGATACTTCATCAGATGCAACAAGAACATCACCTACATTAAGGAGTGTTACACATGAATGGTGAACAGTTATGGATGTGAACATCTGTTTTACGAGGAACGTTAAAAACAGATATTGTTTATATAAGACCATGTGAGAACGTGTCACCTTGGTATGACCTTGTTTTGATGTTTGTGGTGAAATGAAAGCTCAGGGCACGTGTCACACAATGCAGATTCATAACAGTGTAATGAATGATCTCGTGTTTACGCGAGCCGGTGTAGGTTGTTCAACTATCAGATCGACTCAACCCTCGGTTGTCCATGTTTAATAAGTCTGAGCTCTCTCGATTTGTATGTTTGGAAATGAAACCTGACTTTGAATTGATTCCTGTTTGATTTTTTTAATCGTCAATGACAGTACATCACTGTCGGAGTAGGAAATTAAGCGTTACAGGCCTGTTATGTGATTCTGCAGTGAAGCGTCCTTGAATCCCAATGGCCGCATTGAACAGCATTACATCCACACCTGCTGAAAGGCAACAGCAAAGCGGCTAGAAGCCATGATGTATGATTATTATGTCATTGTTTCGCATTCTCAACTCTTCTTGTACCCGTGAAGATCCGGGTAAGAGTTCATCTTCAGCAACCCATGCTTGTCGTTAGAGGCGACTTGGTCAGGCTTGCTGACTTGGTTTACACATGTCATCGTATCCCAATTAGGTAGATTGATGCTCATGCTGTTGATCACTGGATTGTCTGGTCCAGGCTCGACTATTTACAGACCGTCGCCATATAGCTGGAATATTGCTGAGTGCGGCGTTTAACTAACAAACAAACCACCCTTCTTGTTTACCAGTGCAGTTATTTCTTTTCACACAGCCGTCATATATCTTTAATCACTTACTTGTTATCTGTTACCGGCAAATTTCGTACTGAATCGAGGTCATCGACCTACGTTGTCATAACATTAACTTTAAACCCGAAAATTCCTTCCTGGTTTCTGTGCCTTGTATTTTCTGTTGTGTGACGTGTGCAGTCCATGACAGCAATATCATAACGACCCCGGAGTGAATTGGTGCTACATATTATGGTGGCAGTATTTGTGGGCGCGTGACACAGTGTTTGATGTGGAGTGCTAGATGCGATAGCTATTGAGGAAGTGTCATTTTATATGTGCAGAATATTCTTTCTCAATATTTATATTTGCAATGCATGTGATGCTTTGAATATATTAACATGTCAACTGGTAGTTGAGAGCTACAGGTCGCTCTACCCCCACATACAGAGTACAGCCCTCAATTATTATTAATACAGCTCGAGGACGCTTGCATAATAGTAATCAGTACAGTGTGTGGAACCAAATTATGCTTAGGACCTAACTCCTGTTTGTTTGTTGTTCAACGCAGCACTCGGCACTATTTCAGCTATGTGAGAGCGGTCTGCTAGTAATTACATAATAATATCATTCTGGACCTGACAATCCAGTGACTGACATCATGAGCATCAGTTGGGATAAGATGACATTCAGTATACTCAATCCCGTTAGCCGCCTCTAACAAGCATATAGCATTGACTGATCTCCACTGTGTCTGTGTGTCGTGTTGAAATACATCATGTATTCCCGTTAGCAAAGCTTCAAACATAGCTTTTTGTAGGAGTTATAATTCTGAAAGTGACGTTTGAGCTATAATTCTGGACGTGACGTCTGAGCTATAATTCTGAATGTGACATCTGAGCTATTATTCTGGACGTGGCGTCTGAGCTATAATTCTGGACGTGACGTCTGAACTATATACTTCTGGATTTGACGACTGAACTATAATCCTGAACGTGACGACTGAACTATAAATCTGAACATTACGTCTGAACTATAATTCAGAACGTGACGTCTGAGTTATAATTCTGAAAGTGACGTTGTAGTTTATTACGTCAAACCTCAACTCATTGTACTCAATCGCAATGTGAAACATTGTTCCTGTTCCTGTGCTAGTTACTGTATTTAGACTCGTAATGATATTACAAGCAAGAGATTCGTGTTAGAAAGCTTTATTAGGAACTGTGATGCTTACAGTGGCTGGTGCTATGAGCACCTGGCCTTGAACAGGAAGTCAAATGAGAGTGACCTCCCTTAGTATGTACAGCTAACCGACAGACAGACAGACAGATTTATTCAGTATAAGGCCTTTGGCCCAAAATACAGACAATATAGGGTTACAAAATATCCCTGCGCATAATACATATTTACATACATTTCATAGCATAAAACAGTACAAATGCATGATATGAATATATTATATATTACTTTGCCTTATTTGTTGTGCTTTAAATAAAAAGATTGAAGTGTTATGCAAAATATCATAATTATGAGAAGCGATTATAGAATTAAAGTTATGTTGAGAGGTAGTATTGATGTATTTACCAATAAGTGTATTACGGAAAAAAACTATAAGCTTCACAGATTAGAAGTACATGATATTCATTTTCAATCAAATACTTTTTTTGGGGATAAACAGAGAGGACAGAGTCTTTCTTCATATGGTGTAGCTTGATGTCTTCCAGTGTTGACAGCTATTCTAAAGTTACTGCATCTGAAGCGCGATAAGATCCTTTTTAAGCGAGATGGAAGTGATGAGTTCAGATAGTATTCAACAGTCAGTAGGGATTTATATTGTTTATATGACCAAGAGTCAGATAGGTTATTAACATTTACACTCCAGGTTTGTTGTAGATTGTCAAATAGTCTCTGCTTAAACATTGATAAGAAAATGTTTTTGTCTCCAACATCTTGGGAAATCCATGCATATCCAAATCCAAATCTGAATAAAATATTTTTAATATTAGTAGCATAAGTGGTGCGTCTCATATCATCAAGGGCAGTGAGCATCCTGTAGCACTGGTGGGGAGTCTCTCTCAGGGCCCATTTGTATTAGCCTACACCAGTACTTGACAGCTCTTGTCATATATGTAAGCTGCAGTTGAGCTCTACCACACTCACCTAGCACCATTACATTACATGTATTCTTTGACACTTTGAGAAAAGATTTGCACATTTTCACATGAACATCTTCAATTATTTTGCTGTAATTAAATCCCCAAATTTCAGAGCCATAGCACAGGATAGAAGTAACAATACTGTCAAATATTTTGAACAAATCTTTACAAGGAATATGACCAAGTGTCCTCTGATATCTGTTTATAGCCACCACAGCTTTAGAACTCTGGGAAGCTAAAGAAATTTGAGCCTGTGTCAATATCAGTTTGGGTGTATACATAATGCCTAAATATCTGTAGAAGGGTACAACTTCAATGTTTTCGCCATTATAGGTCCACTTTTCATAACTTCTGAGGGGTCCTCCATTTCTAAAGACCATGACTTTCGTTTTCTTCAAGTTCACTTTCATTCCAGTTTCTAAGCAAAATAAGTTCAGAGCATCTATTTTCTTTTGGAGTTGAATGGCTGAATAAGCTACAGATGACACATTATCTGCAAACATTATGGCAAAAACATTTTTAAAATCTTGTGAGATAAAAACACCTTCTCCTCCAACATCTTCCAGTTGTTTTAAAAGCTTGTTGATGAATACAACAAATAGCTGAGGGCTCAAAATACAGCCTTGGCGGGTGCCAATATTACACTTGAAGTAACCTGTTAATCCTCTTGAACCCCTCACACAGGCACACAGGCTCAAATACATAGAGATGAGAAGATTATAGAATTTTCCCTTTATTCCCACATCCTTCAAACTTTGTAATAGAATATCATGTCTTATAGTGTCAAATGCCTTTGAAAAATCCACAAACAGGCAGTAAAATCTCCCTTTCTTTTTTCCGGTATATTCCTGTATCATTGCTTGCAGATTAAATATATTGTCAATAGTTGAGTAGTTTGATCTGAAACCTGCTTGTAGCTCATCAATAATCATATTGTCTTCACAGAAAGTCTTGAGTCTCCAGTTTAATATAGAAGTAAATATTTTACACATAGTATCAATTAATGAAATTCCCCTGTAGTTGTTAACATCATTCTTATCTCCAGATTTGAAAACAGGGCAAATAATACTTCTGTTCCAAGCAGGAGGAAATACACCACTGTCAAATATCTGATTGAACATGGCTGTAATTGTGGGTAAAATAGTACTTGTTGTATTTTTAAAATATTCCGTGACATATCCATCAGGTCCAGGTGATTTATTATTTGCTAACTTTTTTATATGTTGTTCAACTTCTTGGCAGCTAATAGGTTGATTTAATTCCGCCCTGGTACCACTGTCATCTTCATCTATAGTAGGAGGTAAAGAAGGTGGATTTTCTGTTTTGAGGAGAGAAGAAAAGTGATCTGTCCATTCCTGGGTACTGATTCCATCTGGCATGTGTGATTGTCTTCCCTGTTTCAGCAATTTCCAGAAAATTTTAGGCTTTCCTCTAGCATCAATTAGTTTTTGTTTCTGTTTGTCCTGGTAAGATTGTCTCTTGATAACAAATGCTTTCTTGAATTTAGTGCGTAGCTCCCTGAATATGTTAAAGTCCAAGTAATGGTCTCTATGGCCCCTCAGTGCGCGATAATTCTCATACTTTAGGTATTCAAGTTCACTGTCCCACCAGGGAGGTTGGCTGTATAATTTAGACTTGGAATTATGGTTAGAACTAGTGAAGTAGACTCTCTTGTTTATAGATGCTGCTTCTTGATAAACATCGACAAGTAAACATAATGCAGTGTTCACATCTGTTGGTTTTAGGTGATCAATTTCATCCTTTAATAGATAAAATAACTCTTTAAACTTAGATTTAAACACTGCACTGTTTTCCTCCTTCCAGAGATATCGTGACCAGGGAGTTGCTTCATTGACACTTGTCTCACACTTGTCAAGGATTTGCATATCATTTAAACCTTGATGTTTGAAATGAAACCTACAGAAGACTGAAAAGTGATTTGAGTCATCTCGTGTACCAATACCAAAGTCCGAGATAAATGGATATAAGCTTTGCGAGGCTATCATATAGTCAACAGTGCTGGCCCCATTATGTGTGATACATGTATATTCACCTTGCTTGTCTTGATGACATCTCCCGTTCAAAATATGAATGCTGAATAATTTACACAGTTCAATCAGCTTCTTACCAAAATTATTACAAGTATCTGAATCCTTGTTGTTCCTGGGAGCTGCAAAGCTGTCAGTAGGGTAGTCATCAATGCCTTGCTGTATGAAGTCAATGTTATCTTCCGGTATGTAGTCAAGGAATGTTTTAGTCCTAGCATTCAAGTCATCGGTTAAGAAAAGTTCTTTATCTGGGTGGTCATAAACTATCTGAGTCAAATAATCCTCCAAAACAGACATGCCATCTTCATCAGTATCCTCATAGATGGGAGAGTTTTCAGGTGAAAGATATGTCAGAATCAGTACTGTATAGTTTACACTACCTAATCTCGATGTTTTGAACAGGAAAACCACAGTATTTTTTAAATGTTCATACATTCTAGTTAAATATCCCCCATTCAGCCATGATTCTCTGATGAAAATTGTTACGCCACCACTGTGTCGACCAAATGTCTTAGTTTTTATATGTGCACTGTTACATGATCGAAAACCGAACAGAAAGCTTTTAAAATCATCTGCGCTACGAGCAAAAAAATCATAAAAGGCAATCAAGTCATAATCAGCGCAAAAACGTTTTACCTGCGAATCTGGGGTATCATGTTTATGTAATCCTTCTATGTTCCATGAAAGAATGTCAAATGTGAGGCCGTGGCCACTTCTTCAAGTGTTTTGTTTTGAGACGTCGGCATGGGAGTTGCCTCCCCTTGGAGTGGGCGTTTCCCTGTTTCCGGGTCCAAACAAATATTCCCATGTGCGCTTATTGCCTGTTGGTTGTGAGCTGTGTGGTTGATCGCGTGAAATATTCTTGACGGATTTAGACATTTTGTCATACACGAATACTTCCCCCTCAACTATCAACTTGTTTAGACGCATTTAGGTTGTTTTCCCGCATCTTGCGCTTTCACAAACCAAGGCGATAGTGCTCGTCGATCCTCGCGCACTGACTGTGGAAAATCTTCTGTCACTCGTGTCCTGGCTCCTCGTTCCAGTGATTCCCGGGCTTGTTTGAAGATACTGCTCTTGTCCTTTGTCAGCAGGAATTTTGCTATAATAGGAGAATCATTTCTTCTCGGGTTTAGTCTGTGTGCACGTATGATTACCACATCTTTGTTGTTATCCATGTGTAGCTTCTCACCAAAAACGTACGTACTTTTTCTTCCGATTCATCCCAAGTTTCACCTTTTAGATCCCGGAATCCCATGAAACACGAGATTATTTCGGCGTTCCCTGCATTCCATGTCTTCTATTTTGTCTTTCAGCTGAATAACTGAGTCCCGAAGTTGTTGATTTTCTTCGCTCAATGCATGTAGTTGATAATTGACCTCATTCACTTTGGCCGCCATATTGCCTACCTTGTCATTCACACATTCAAACTTCTCATTCATGGTTGCCATACTCGTTTTTAGGTCTCTTAACATTTTCATAATTTCATTTTCGCTCGTTTGCACTTCGATTGAGCCGCTTTCACTCACTGATAGTGTAGTTTGTTGTCTCGTGGTCGGACCAGGTCCCGGGTTGGACTCGACGTCCCACTCACAATCAGCAGACAGCTCAACATGATTAAAAGTCTGATGCACATTTTCATACCTTTCCCTCCGATTGTAAGGAATGTAGGTCTTCTTTTTTACTTATTTGGCTGTGTAAAACGACCGATTTTGGCCCGATATTGAGTTAATGAGATCCCCATTTTGGAGAGCGATGTAAAACATGTCCTCTCGTTACACGGATATGCGCAGACTGTACAGCTAACCTGCAACTAGTAATATTAATAATAGTATGTTTAGTGAATCTCATTTGGCCAGACATACATATGTTACAAAATTCGGAGTCAAGAGTAATCTGGAAGAGTCAGCTGGATTAATAATGCGCGGTACAGAAACTTCTGGAACATAATACAATCCAACATAACGACTGGTTATAATGTCCTGCAGGTAACTTTCGTATCAATTTTGAAGCGATTCAAGGTTTGGCTTTGTTCAGGTTGGCCTTACTCACTGCTGTTATGTTTAGCCACGTGACTCATGAATGTTGTCCAGCTGTCTAGTCATGGACCACACGTGTAATGGTGCTGGGCTTCACCACTAGCATTGCATAGATATAAAGGGGTAATCCAGACATCAGATTGTTCTGTATTAAATAAACCTATCATTAGCATACTGCCATGTATCTTTGATATCGAAAACTATTAGTGACATTGTTGCCTTTATCTCTGATATCGCAAAATATTCTTACATTTATCAGTGTTTGGCATACATTGTGATCCTGCTTACGTTACGGAGTTCACAAAATATGTTTGTGAGAATTATATTGCCGACATGATGGTTTAATCGTCACCACATGAGCACGTGACTTCCTCGGAATATGCTTACATGCATGTTTATTGCTGGTGAATTATACATAATTATACATAATTCGATGAATACAATATGGCTTTGGGAAAGTTGTCAGATGTAACATATGGTATATTTGGGAGACAGTTTGTAAGTACCGTAAAGTTCGCAGTACTTTGGGGAGTTGAGAACCATCCTAGATTCGACACACTCTCTCTGTAAATATGCTGTACATTCTATTTTATACATAGTGTGGAAATGTGCTGTACATTGTTTTTTATACATAGTGTGTAAATATGTTGTATATTCTATTTTACACATAATGTGAGTATGTAAATATGCTGTACATTCTATTTTGTACATAGTGTGTAAATATGATGTTTATTCTATGTTACACATAATGTGAGTGTGTAAATATGCTGTACATTCTATTTTATACATAGTGTGTAAATATGTTGTATATTCTGTTACACATAGTGTGAGTGTGTAAATATGTTGTACATTCTAGTTTATACATAGTGTGTAAATATGTTGTATATTCTATGTTACACATTGTGTGAGTGTGTAAATATGCTGTACATTCTATTTTATACATAGTGTGTAAATATTTTGTATATTCTATTTTATACATAGTGTGTAAATATGTTGTATATTCTATGTTACACATATTGTGAGTGTGTAAATATGCTGTACATTCTATTTTATACACAGTGTGTAAATATGGTGTATATTATATGTTACACATTGTGTGAGTGTGTAAATATTCTGTACATTCTATTTTATATATAGAGTGTAAATATGGTGTATATTCTAAGTTACACATTGTGTGTGTGTAAATATGCTGTACATTCTATTTTATACATAGTGTGTAAATATGTTATATATTCTATATTACACATAGTGTGTGTGTGTTAATAGTTTGTACATTCTTCATAGTATGTAAATATGGTGTATATTCTATGTTACACATAGTGTGAGGGTGTAAATATGCTGTACATTCTATTTTATACATAGTGTGTAAATATGCTGTACATTCTATTTTATACATAGTGTGTAAATATGTAGTATATTCTATGTTACACATAGTTTGAGTGTGTAAATATGATGTACATTCTATTTTATACATAGTGTGTAAATATGTTGTATATTCTATGTTACATATTGTGTGAGTGTGTAAATATGCTGTACATTCTATTTTATACATAGTGTGTAAATATGCTGTACATTCTATTTTATACATAGTGTGTAAATATGTTGTATATTCTATGTTACACATTGTGTGAGTGTGTAAATATGCTGTACATTCTATTTTATACATAGAGTGTAAATATGTTGTATATTCTATGTTACACATTGTGTGAGTGTGTAAATATGCTGTACATTCTATTTTATACATAGTGTGTAAATATGTTATATATTCTATATTACACATAGTGTGAGTGTGTTAATATTTTGTACATTCTACATAGTGTGTAAATATGTTGTATATTGTATGTTACACATAGTGTGAGGGTGTAAATATGCTGTATATTCTATTTTATACATAATGTGTGCATATAATAATATAATGTTACACAATAATGGACATTTAAGCGTTTGTACGCACTTGTGCATGCTCAAAGCGATTAGACATTATTATCAACGCAAGCTGCCTGTGAGGCGCTGGAAGGTTAACAGGACTTATCCGACCGGGTACCCATTCACTGCTGAACAGAGACAATTTTAAACAAACTCACATGCCTAAGCTGAGACCACATGCGTTACATGTGCTTCGTTATGGGGCATTGCTAAAGTCGTCAAAACACTCAGGAGTCACACTCACCCATCCAAGGACTGTCCGAGACGAACGTTGCGTAACTTCAACTGATGTGTGACCTGGGCTCTATGCACAAGACCACCACACCACCATATGTGTATATGTGTTGCATATTATATAATATTCATATCATATATTATACAGAGTGTGTGAATATCTTGTATATTATATATAGTGTGTGAATATCTTGTGTATATGTCACAATATGGCTGAAGTACTGCCGATGTGACTTAAAATCTTAACTCACTCACTCCTGTGTATTTATGTTACACAATACACATAGTGGGTGAATATCTTGTATATTATTTATGATATATAGAGTGTGATATCATTTATATTACATAAAATACATAGTGGGTCAATATCTTGTATATTCTTTATTTATACATAGTGGGTGAATATCTTTTATATTCTATGGTATTTTATGACATAAACGGATGCCATTGTATGATCCAGTTTTTACTTCGAAATAATACTGCAAACTACATATACTGGATAAAATATGTTAGGGATATTGGTATTTTTATGATTAATATTTTATCAGTGTGTCAATGAAAAAATAGATCATTATTCATAATTTCAAAATTTACGTATATCCCTAACTAATTTTGTCCAGTATAAGGCCATACCCAGTATTGACTGTCCGCCAAACGTTAGCATTTCCATTCAGTATCGATGACATGTCCCTTAACATGTCAACATAAGTGTATGTTATGATGACCGGAACGTCTCCGACGTCAACGTTTTAGGCTTTCATCTGACAGTTATGACAGGTTGTGATGAAATGTGTTGAAAAACATGAATGTATTTTTCCAGTTTTACCTCCACTGGGAACAATGGAACACGTTAAGCTTGCGTCATGTATTTGAATGGTGAATAGCTATTTGCTTCAGCTCATTATGTAATAGAACATATGGTGTTCTGCGCATGACACAACTTCAGGGCATCCCATTAATCAGAGCATGAATTAGATATGTGTCGTTCGTTTAAAACAGGGTATTCTTTTTGTGTTCAAGATGCAATGCATTAACCATTGAATTGGTATAGTGAGGTTGAACAATTTATCAATCCTGAGACATGAAAATATGAAATTCCGAATATGACAGACGGACACTCTCAGCAAAAGATCTTAACATTCAATTTTCACGGATGTAAGTTCGCGGCTTGGAGTGAGTGAGTGAGTATGTTTTTACGCCGCTTTTAGCAATATTCCAGCAATATCGCGGCGGGAGACACCAGAAATGGGCTTCACACATTGTACCCTTGTGGGGAATCGAACCCAGACGCTTTAGCCATTAGGCTACCCACCGCCCACCCGACTTACAGTAGAAATGAGAAAAACACAGTGATGTTTAATGATCCATAGCGAACTTACTGGTAAATAGGTCCCGGAACGCCGTGGTGTCACCAGAGTAATCCTGTGTTAAATGTTTACTACTTTAGCCACTCATTTGTCATGTCCCCAGACTCTGTCAGCAATACATCGCAAACATGAGTCAAATCATGTAAGTACCAGCACAGCCATTTCCAGTGGAATCTGTCTATTGCGGACTGGCCTGGGACTAACTCATTTGTCTGGATTGCAAAGTAGTCAGGAGTAGACAACTATTGTCCGTTACTGTCCCTACTGCCAGGATGGGTTACCTCCCTTTAGACAACCAACGTCTCGAATCGTTTTTTTTTTTTTTTCATTTATACTCAATATATTGTTTATACTTTCATTGGAAAAAGTCTGTTAACATGAATTGATCAGCCTCTGTAAATTTCCACGTAATACAATGTTTTCAGTCATTAACCATTGTGAACAGAATAACAGAGATGTTTGTTTATTTAACGGACTGTTATTTTAGTCAGCTACGTCCGGATTGTCGGGACTGTTATTTCAGTCTGTAATCAGTAACTGAGAGTCCGGATTATAAAGCACGCTTTAATCATAAATTAAGAACAATTTGGCCGGGACTCAGAGAGTAGTCCGGATTATGGAGAAAATCGGATTACACAGAGTCCGGTTTTGATAGATTTTACTGACAGGTGTATTTGATTTTCATCAGAACATTCCAGCATACTATTCATGGACTTTACTTCACAACATATCATATGGCGAGAATTACGCTTTCCGCGAATCTGTGATGTCATAAGTGATTGTAAGTGATCCATTCATGCAATATTCAGAGCTCCTTCCTCTTTATGCAAAAGCGAAATGTTTGTGAGGATGGTCAAGCAACTGATGTTCAATAGTGACTTATCGATTTCGCGAATATCTGGTGTCATAACCGATTTTCAGGGATTCATTCATATACATGTAATTGTCACCACAATGACTATTCTGGCATTCACGTTCAATTGCATTCGTTGCAGATAATCAAATGATATTTTTCAGTTGTTAACATTCTGCATTGTCTTGGAACCTGCACGTCTAAGTCATCCTTAACTTTCTTTCTAAAATGTGACCATATGCTGACGTCATGGAATGGATAAAACAAACACAATGTTCTTTGGTTGACCTTTTTATTTGCATCCCCCACTTCACAGTCAACATGTATAATGTACAACATAATGGTGGGGAGAATGTCATATGACCTGCTTGGTTTTTAGAAATAAGCAAACGTTTTAGAAGTCGACGTGAAAGTATTCATGTGTTATAATGAAAGTGAATCTGACGTTAATACGGTGAACTACCGTTATAACGAACTCAGAGGGAACACGGAGATTAGTTCGTCATTCGGTACAACCAACACACGGATGTAACCAACTGTTTCTGCCCTGGCCACTTTCTGTATATTTTAGCCAAAACTACGGCTACAAGTCAAACCATTCATTACACAACAGTCTCGTTTCCTGCTGACTGGGTTTCGTCCTATTGCGCAACATAGTACAATAACCAGTCCAGAATGTTGAGACCAATTCATTCAACTAGATACATATAATATTAATCAGTATTATTTGATACATCTAAGCACTTGTATATTGCAACACTACGCTTCTTTTAATCCTTACAAACACGTCGTGCAGCGTGCACTGTTGTACAGCGTGCTCTGACAGACGGAAATCGTGGAAATCTCAAAACGAGGCTCTGCCGCTAGAAAAGTTCGGCGGTCTGGTACGGACTTGATATTATATCAATCACATTGCGCGTTACAAAACGACACTTAATAAGCACAAAGAACACATAACAGGTGTAACCAGTGAGCCAGATGAATTGTGAATAATTTTACGACCTCATTAAACAGGGGCAGTCTGTGACGTCTTAGTTAGGTCATGCTGCCAACACCTCGCCATAAAATATAGAAATACGATGTTATTAAAGTTTTCTTATGTAACAAAGAATTGGAAATCAGTGTAACCATAGTTGTTTGTGGAGTCTCTTTTCACTTTCACACGAGAAACTTCGGATCGGCTGAAAATTAGGTCATTGTCTGAATAGGTTAATGAGACTCATGTTTCAGTTTGAACGAATTAATACTACCGTTCATTGTCTTGAGTATTGAATTTTTTTAGATCCGGCAACTTACAAATTTAGAATTTAACATCTTCCCTGTACTTGTACCACAGTGTATCCGGACCTTTGTATTTAAACGTCCAAAATCTTCTGTTATTAGATCGTTATAATCGTAGTTCGTAGTTTCGATTAAAAGATACAGCCAGTTCGGTATATGTGTTAGTTCGTCATAAATGTACTTTACAGGACTCGCTGTCTCAAACAAACCGTGTTTAACACTACAAGTCACCCACGTTGTGTCATAGAGATAGGTAGATTTTTCACCTTCTCAATATTCAGTTCAGGTACATATCAATGCACCTATCTCGAAAATCCTATAACCTCTGAGTTTTACAGGTTCTTGTAGTTGTGTGTGTTCGGGAACAGTAGAGCTCATATAAGAAAATTAACACGGAATGATTGGTTGGTTGGTTTGTTGTTTAACACCGTACCGCACCGCCGCGGTCTGTAATAATCGAGTTTGGACAATCCAGTGATCAACAGCATGAGCATCGATCTATGCAACTGGGATACGATGACATGTGTCAGTTAAATCAGTGAGCCTGACCACCCGATCCCGTTAGTCGCCTCTTACGACAAGCATGGGTTGCTGATGATAGTTCTAAACGGATCTTCACGGTCACAGAGCACAATGAAAGACACTTGTAACACGATTAATCTTGTTGCCAACACAGGGTGACCATCAAGGATATCGGCACAACAATGTGATCATAAACTGTGTAACTGTCTACGGTTTCGGGTTCGTTTTTAGATATAGCTAGAATACAATTTTATACTTCGTTATCCTTTTCATCAGAAACATGCTCATAAGGTCAAATTCTAAAACTGTTTTGGCGCTGTTGCCACATAAACACAACTCATCACATCACATACATACACTCAGTTTATAGCAAAATATAACCACCTGTCATTCTCATGACAACGCATTCAATGTGGAGCTGACGTAGATGGTGACGCCTCCTCTCACCGTAAGAATTGTTAATGGAAACTTATCAAGCGTGTCTGTCATATCTGAAAAGTAAAAAAGCATAATGTCACTGAAGAGACATGCATTGTTTATAATCCACTGAATCCTTTGAATGTGGAGTATATTTACTGTTCAAAATATAGAGTAAGTGAGTTTTAGGTCGCTTTTAGCAATAAATCAGCAATATCACGGCGGGAACACCAGAAATGGGCTTCACACATTGCGCCCATGTGAGGAATCGAACCCGGATTTTCGGCGTTTCAACCACTAGTCTACCCCACTGCGCCTACAAAATATAGACCACGAAGTAACTATTCTCTTTTCCCTCTCTATATTAAGCGGTTTCATTTGTTCATTTATCCTACGACTATAAGTGATTACATTCTACCAAGGAAGGAAATGTTTTGTTTTCTAAATCAATAGTGTGGTTGTTGAACATAGTAAGATTGGTAACTATCTGAATAAAAAAACATTCTGTGTGGATACAGATTATGTCATTGGGCAAAACTACTTCTTGGATACACTTACCAGTCGCAGGTACTGTTGCATTGAGGATATCCATTTTCAGACATTTTCTGGCAAGATAAGGACTGGCAGACTGAAAGGCTTCTCTCTCTGAAGTTGTCATCGCAATGTCAGATGTCATTGCAAATTGGCCGATTTCAACAGTCTCGTTCAGCCTCTGTTTCTGAGTAAAAAAAGAGTGATTGTCATGCGAAAAAATTAAGATACCAATAACACAGGGATACGCATCTTCAAAAGTGAGTGAGTGAGTGAGTGAGTTTAGTTTTACGCCGCACTCTGCAATATTCCAGGTAAATGGCGGCGGTCTGTAAATATCGAGTCTGGACCAGACAATCCAGTGATCAACAGCATGAGCATCGATCTACGCATCTTCATAAAGCGTCAATATATCAATGTTTATTTTCTATTTTATAGATTCAGTCGTCAAATGACCATTTTCCTATGAATGCTTTCAACGGCAACGCCTTGAAACAACATATAAGTTACAAATAACCCCCGAAATAGGAACCATTGAATCAATATAAATGGATTAATGAATATCAGCGATGACACCGGGAGTTGGCAAGCTCACCTTCCTGGCCAGTATGTCATTCATGGTGGTATTGAAGTCGTCGGTGATGTTTCCTGGTAAGACGATGCACTTCCGGCTGCCTGACACGTAGGCCTTGGTCACCATCAAGTCCTGTGGGACGTAAATTTGTCATTTCCATATATTCAACACTTTGATAAAACAGCAAACATTTGGGTACAGCCCTACAGCCCAGACACTCGGAGGTCGGAGTCGTCAGGTAGATATGCTATTGTTTTCTCCTAATCGGTAATATAAGACTTGTGTTGGAACTAGTAAATGAAAAATAAAGAGTGTGATAGAGAGAAGTAAATATACGCAAATAAAAATTAACTGCGTCATACCACGAAACCGAATTTAATATCTCTGCTAATGAACTTAATATTATGATTCGGGACTTTTTGGTCAGCTTTATATAATGTTACTCTTTCAAATATAGCGTGAAAGCACTTAGTGAAAACGGTTTTAGAATTATTTAGATCTCATTGTGTACAAGTACATGGGCTCGTTTGTTAAAGTGATGTCATTTGGGCTGTCGAATTTATATCAAGTTATAAATAGTTTGGGACTAGCTTTGCCCTGCTAAAGATATTGTCGGACAAGTATTCCTTATTGTCAGTATTTAAGAATGAACAGTCTAAACTGAGGTCACTATTTAACATATTGATGTTTTTTTCTGTGATATAACTAAATAGAGGATATTATATGACGTCACATCACTAAGACACAGTGATATTTTTCCCTAGGGCATCGCATGAAAAATATGAATCCCGATATTTTCGCACTCGTAGGTACTAAAATAATGTTCACATCACACATCTGGTTGACGCGTAGTGATATAACTAAAATAATGTTCACATCACACATCGGACTGATAAATTAAAGGATGTATAGATTAAAAAGTCCCTAAGGACATAAATCATTTAGGAAACATTTTGAAACAAACGTGCATTTTGAAACAAATCATACTAAACTCAATGAGAGTAACAAAAACATATAATTAAATAAAGCAAGCATTAAAAACTACAAAGTAAAGCCATTAAGTCTGAACAAACTTCCTACTTTGATGTTAATTATGGAACAAGTCATACATGCTCGCCTCAGGCTTAGGCGTTATGATTTAGGTAAGAAAAAGTTTATTCGACATCTCCTTCCTCTGTTGTTATCAGTGTCAAATATATTTCCACTACTTTCTTGCTTGGCCTTTATCAATCAGACAGACCGAGTATTATTGTCTGAATGGATATGATATCGATTTTGTACGACAATCCACATAAAAAAAGAACTTCTCTGAGTGGCATTTTTAGAAGTTAGATAAAAAAGAAACTGATACAAAACTTCTTCAATCTGTGTATGATTTTATCTTGTTTTGAGACAGATTTAAACCGCCGTACTCTTGACGTGTTACTATTTCGTTCCCGCACGCTGTGTCACTGTATTCCCTGACTCTTTATCTTACCTTCATGTAAAATACTTTAATTTCATTGGTCAATGACAATTAAAAAAAAAAGTTTCCGCGTTACCTCTCCCAGGAGGGTGACAACTGGGAGAATTATTACCCGCTGCCAAGGTAACCGCCAAACTCTCCGCCGAGAAGCTATATCGCTAACAATCGTATGACGTCATAATATGACGCACGCAGTGCACTGAATTCGAAAACCGTTCGATTAGCTGTTTTTGAGTTCACTATGTACACATTTATTTTACCGACTTTCATTGTTTTATTTAAATCATTTTATACATTGCATCGTTTGCACACTAAACTTAAACATAATTAACCATTTTTATAGCAGTTTTACGCTTGTCAGAATGTTTGACTGATTTTAAAAATCCAGTCGAGAGGCAGACGCCATTTTGTTTACATGCCATATCGTCGGAAGCGAGCTTATCGATCTTCAAAATAAAATACAATGATATTTTGTACACTTTACATGGCGGTAAGATAAATAAGTCGTAAACTTCATCCTCGGGTAATGCGGTCTGATGTACGCCGTTTTGTAGCAGTGTTACTCCTCGCCTACCGGCTCGGGTGACACTGCTACAAAGATACGTACATCAGACCGTATTACTGTTTAACATATAACATTTTTATATCCCTTTTAACTCGTTAGTATACCTGAAATATTTTTAACATTAAAACACAAGAGTGACGCGTAGCGAACCCCCCCCCCAAAAAAAAAACAACAACAAACAAAAAAAAAAACACACACAAAAAACAACAACAACAAAACAACAACAACCACAGTGTGATCAATTGTGACTAAGGACCAGTCGTGAAGATCCGGGTTACAATTGATCTTCAGCAACCCATGCTTGTCTAAGAGGCGGCTAACGAGATCGGGTGGTCAGGTTCGCTGACATGTCATCGTATCCCAATTGCGTAGATCGATGTTCATACTGCTGATCACTGGATTGTCTGGTCCAGACTCGATTTTTTTAAAGACCGCCGTTATATAGCTGGAATACTGTTGAGTGTGGCGTTGAACAACAAACTAGCCAACCGCCTAAGGCCCCTGATGTACTCACACTGCTGTAGTCGATGTAGGAGTAGGATCGGGTGATGTTGAACGCCGTCAGCCGTCTGTCAGAGGATCGGAAGAATATTCTCTGTTTGGATTTCAAAATGGCGGCCGCTTCTTTAACAGTTACGTTGATGTCTAGGTCACGTGACCATCTGCTCCTTAAAACCTGTGCCCGGCGTCGCTGCAAATACACAGACAAGTCATTTGTGGATGTTTCATATTAATTTACATTTGTATATACCCTCCATACATAATATTCAAATAAAATAATATGTTCATTGAAAGAATAGAACTGTCATTCCTTTCATCCCCCGTACCCTGAGATACCAGATACATTGTGATAATTACCGACCAAGAGTGTCACATACACACGCATTCGCATAAATACACATACATACATACATACATACATACATACATACATACATACATACATACATACATACATACATACATACATACATACATACATACATACATACATACATACATACATACATACATACATACATACATAAATACATACATACATACATACATACATACATATATACATACATACATACATACACGCACGCACTTCATTCAATTGATTTCATTTTGGTTAAAAATGGCAGTGGGGAAGTTATTTCTCGGCGGTGGCAATTCCACACCGTAATCCCTACACGTTTGTGTGCAGATATCTCCGATGGAAACCTCTGATACAAAAATAGCTCCTTGAAACACACAAGCACATACAATAATCAACTCTGCCAAGGTTCCTGATAGGACGGACTCAAGTGGTTGAGGCTTGTGAGTCATTTCCGAAGTGAAAGGATAGCAAATTATTGAAATACATAAAGCTCTGTACCTGTTGCCGTGTTTGACCTTGACCCATACAGCTGCACAAGGCAAGCCCCAAAATGACGACCAGTGTTTCAGTGACCCTCATGGTGATATGTGACAGACTCCAATACAACCCTGAGCCCATGTTTAACATTTATAGCGCCCGGGCTGGACAATGGCGTTTGTTTCGATGACCAGAGGGCAGTTATGTCACTGACGGATCTGACACAGATTGATCAAAGGCTCTCCTGACGTCAGTTGTGTTTTCGTGAACATTGATTAATGTATTCGCGCGGTGAGATCCAGGTTCATTTACATCCGTCATCTTGTCTCACAGCTGCCCTATTTGGTTCCATCAATGTCTTCACCCTTGTTAAATTTATCATTTAAAAGTAGATAAGTTCCTCTTCGGATTATTTGTCCCAGACAAAGAAATGGCGGATATTGTCGCAAAAAAGATAAGATCGAAAATTCCTATTAGAATTGGACAATACAAACAGAAATTGATCTGTCCGCTAAATACATACTGTAAATCAATAAAATAATGCGAGCTACTTATTAATGCGAAAAATGCGACTATATATGAAGCGCATTAATAAATCTCGCATTACTATATTGTCCTTTGCACTCGATATCGTTATTACTAGTATTTGGGTCATGATAACCCAGTGAACAAAGACGAACGATTGATTCACAAAAAATTCCTTTATTGACATAATAACATCGACATTATATTATATCAACAAGTAAAATACATTCTGGGGAAGAAAGATTGAGCGTTAATCATTTAAGTTGTATTACAGTCTTTGAATAAACAGTCTAGTTTACATGGTTTGAACTCACTGGACCACGTCCAGCAGACTTGCCAACTGCCATCCACGTAAGTTTTACCTCACGATTTCTGCCTACCTTTTCAATTGCGCTCTATATCAGAGCATGAACATGTTTCATGACGCTAATCCTAAAATCAACACGTTTGTCATCGTCTTTTGTATCTACATCTCTATGATTGCAATGGAGAAAACAATTGATCACGAGTAGGACTTATGGTTTGAACACGTTTAAAGTAGTGCTGGTATTGGCATACAACCTGCGATACGATACATCACGATACTAACATTTTAGTCACCTCGATATATTGCCAAAGTATCTTGCACTTAAGCTGCAATACGATACGAATCCCGATACAAGGGTGGCGATACGATACGTATCACGATATTAAAATCTTTAAGTCTAACACCAACTGTAAAACACATTAAGATAAAAACAAAACTATTTTAAAATTCGTCAAATTCCGCCAGCGGTTTTTTAATGTTCATTGAGAAATGAGATAATAAGTTTATACACGGACTTTGTGAAAGTTAATAAAATAATAATCATCAAACAAAAGTGACAGATATCGCTATTAGGCAATATTCAAAGTAAAACATCGATGTATCGTGTCCCATTTGAAGTATCGTATCGGGATATACGACAACGTAAAACTTTGTATCGATTCACTTTATCGGCGGCCCATGGATCGATGCATCGATGCGTATCGAAGACTCGTCACACCACTACTTTTAAGTTTTCAAGTTATCATTGTACATGTGAGACACATGAAGAGTGATTGAGTGAGTGAGTCGGCTTCAGACATTGTACCCATCTAGTCAATCTTACTTGGAGTGACAGTCAATTGTTCAATACAGAATAAATCAAGCCATACAAACATGTCCATAGTAATAAAAACTGTGACCATTGTCATGATGCTAAATGATGCTAACACGTGCTCTCGAAAACCGTTTATAATTACACTGTACGGATATAGACGTAATACTGTAAAACATGCATGTCGTTTAACTGATGAGATTATGAAAGCTAATTCTGTAAGCATGGCCAGATCATGCCTTGGGTCTCCAACATTGGGACAACCTTTCCCTAGTTAGACAATACGTCGCTTAATTCATTCAGTGTTACTTGTTTACCTGTATGATTGACAACGCACATTGTAAGTCTCGACATCAATCACGAGCGGCATATGTAGCTCGAGGGTTTCCGGATTGCGCAACGTGTCAAACACATGGCCGACTTGTCAGTGATTTGCCGCGTACAGGCAACACCGTGAAGGATTGTATCTCGGTGGGTTAGCATTCATTGTAAAATCAGCATTTGTCCAGCAACAGCACACGCACACATACACGCAAGCACGCAGAGACAGAGAGAGAGACAAACACATACATATACACACACGCACGCACGCGCGTGCACACATATACACTCACACACACTGACACAGAGACAAGAATTCTCATCACACACACACAAACACACATATATACCCCACAAATCCCCATACGCACCCGACAAGCACCACTCCCCTACGCATCCCACAACATCCCCCATACACTCCCGACCCCATACGAACACCCACCCACCCACCACATCCCCCGACACGCATACACCCACCCACAGCCACACCCATATCAACACAACCACCCCACAAAGACACACACACGACCACACATACACACACATTCGAGACCCACACGCATACCAATATCCCCACACACACACACCCATTTCCCCACACCGACCCCACACATACACACACTCCCCACCCTCCACCCCCCACATCCCTCCACCCCACCCCACCTACACACCCATATCCACACACCCACACCCCTTCCACACACACAGAGACACACAACACACAGAGAGACATACATACATCCGAAGTATGGATGTATAGCATCCAAGATAATGGGAATAGTGCCGAAAAGGGTCCTGAAAACTAGGAGCATATACCTTCGTGTTATATCTACATTGTAAATCCTCGCTTCATCTGACAACATCCACCCCCCTGGAGATTCGGATTAGAATTGGTCTTCAGCAATCCATGCTTGTCATAAGAGGCAACTAACGGGGTCGGTGGCACATGTCATCGTATTCCAATTGCGTAGTTAGATGCTCATGATGTTGATCACCGGATTATATGGTCCAAACTGCTGGAATATTGCTGAGTGCGTTAAACAAACAAACAAACACACTGACAAAATATAGATATGGATCTTATTAAACAAGGAAACAAAACCTTGTCGTTTAATGCACAGAGCGACGTTACCATGTACACTCTTCAAAAAAAGAAACGCATAGGTGATTTGAGAATTTTTTTACTCATGTAGCTGCGGCAAAAACAATACAAATGTACTATTACTTTACAAAAGGTCATCCTTGCGTAATTTTAAACAGCTGCAGTGCCAAAACGGGGCAATTTTAACCCACACCCTGATCCTCAGAGTCTGGCATCTAATCGCCAACACACTATTAGCTGCCTGACTCTGAGGGTGTGGGTTCGAATCTCGGATGGGACTCGAGCCAACAAAAGTACTAGAATTTGTACTTTACTAAGAACGTGTAATCCCAAATGTAACATTATGTTACATTTGACCACTTTCTAAATGGCATTGTGTATTCATAGCTTTCGGCTGTGGGAGTCGTGCCAATTATCAGACGCTTATCAGAGGGGTACAGAAAGTCCGCAGTCTAGACTACCAGTTGTCCGACATCCATTTTGTGGAAGCCGCCGTGGCTAAGTGGGTTTGATGGCTGACTTTGTGTGTTAGCGATTTGGTGCCTGAATCTGAGGATGTGTGTTCGAATTCCGGATGGGACTCATGTCAACAAAAGTCTTGCCATAGCCGTGAAGACTGCACACCCCATCCCTATTTGAGAAGAATATCCGACCAAACTGTCAGGAATCGATTAAGTGTAAGGGGGATTCAATCAACAAGGCCAGTTGCCGCCCTTGTTATGAGAGACTTCTATTGGCGCAATCGCGTGTATATTCTTACACCTTAGGTTGATAAAGGTACAGGATCAGCTACAGAACGCCGGTCATTGAAATGCAAAAGAAATAAAAGGTCGTGTGTGGTTTTGTGCATAGAGCCTAGATCGCAAATCAGTTGAAGTTAAGCAACGTTGGTCGCGGACAGTCTTTGGATGGGTGATCGTGTTTGGCTGCTGAGAGTTTCTAGGACTTCATTCCTGCCCCACAACAAAGCACACGTGACAAATGTGGTCTCACCTTAAGCAAAGGGGTTTGTTCATGAACTGCCTCTGTTCACCCAAAAGTGAATGAGTACCCGGTGAGATAAGTCATACGACGGTTAACCTTCTGGCAGCTTGGCTTATCCGGGGTAATAATGCGTAACCGCTTTGAGCATACACAAGTGCATGGAAACAGGTGCTTTATAAATGGTCATTATTATTATTACAAGAAGTTATTATCCATAAAACTGCGTGTTTCCTTATTTACTCACTAACTTGTAGAATGCCGATTAAACAGTTAGGATGTTTTTGGTATTTTATTATTTTTTATTGGTTCCCAAGATTAAAATATTACAGATATACAAAACCGTATTACATACGGCTTAAAGTAATATGGCTACATGATGTACAGGTGAGATATTATATATATAATATTTTTATAAACATGCATACTTCATTAAATAGGTAATGTATGGATAATGTCAGGTACAAATCAATACAGTTTGAGTCATCTAAGTACTGGGGAGAGAAGGCTCCATTTATGATGGAAATTATTTATTTTTTTATTTTTTGTTGATATATGATTTTCCACAAAGAATATTTCTTTTAGAGTTTATATATGTAAAGTTAGATTTGGAAGCATATGTTTAATATTGCATAAGTGAATATGTCTCTTCGAAGCAATGATTATGTGATTTAGTAGTCAAATCATGTTTTTTGATAATTTCAGTGAATGTGGATAAAAATTGTTAAGCCAAATTTGTAGGTTTATCCAAAAGGTTTGAGTCTCCTGACATTCCCAGTACACGTGACACACACTCTCACTTACATCTTTGCAAAAACAACACAAACTGTTGTCAACTTTTTTCATTTTAACCAATTCCTTTTTTGTGTAAATAATGCCTTGTAGAAATCTATATTGAAAGTCTATAAGCTTTGTATCTTGCAATCCCTTTCTATATACTGTAAATATATTTTTCCAATCAAAGTCAGTTTCAGGAAATAAAAGTTGCCATTTATTACAAATGTTTGGATATTTATCAATTCAAATAGGTTTATCATAAATAATTCTGCAGCCTTTTGATGCTTTTACTAAATTTATCTGGTTAACATTCAAATTACTGACTGGAATAGAGAGACAATGCTTTAAAGTATGTTTCCAAGATTCAGGTAATATGTTCTGTAAATATCTGAAACTAAAAAAGTACCTTTGATATGATACTTTTATTTTAAAGATTCTATTGATAGTAATCCATACTCATCACATATATACAGTCGATCACGTGATCTTTGCATCGAAGTTTTCTTCATATGCAGGGTTTCACATTGGCTTCAAGAATTGAAAAGACACCTTTTAAACCACAGTTCTAACGATACTTGAAATGCCACGATTGTCACATGTGCAACGTGAACGTGCCGTTGGCATGTTGCAAGCGGAAGATCAGGTATTGACGTTGCAAGAGCAATGGGATGCAGCCGTCGTACTGTGTATGACTTACGATGTCGTCTACAACAAACTGGCACCACTTCTGATCGCCCAAGGTCGGGTCGTCAAATCGTCCTACGTCACCTACGTGACAGATTTCTGCCGGCTACACGAACCAGGGCTGAGATGTTTAGAGGTCGACTGTCCTCACAGACCATTCGAAATCGGTTGCGGGCTGCCAATCGCCATTCTCGACGTCCATATCGTGGGCCAATATTGACGCCGTTTCGTCAACGCCAACGTCTGCTGTGGGCCCAACGTCACCTCCGATGGACCCAGAGCGACTGGAATCGAGTCGTCTTTAGCGATGAATCCAGGTTTACCCTCAGATTAGCGGACGGTTGGCATAGATTGTTGTGTACAGGAAGTCGACAGATTCGGGGGCGAAAGTTTCCTGGTGTGGGGTGCTTTCTGTGGGAACAACCGTTCCCGACTTCTGGTCATCCGTGGAAACCTCACAGCTGCTGCTTACCGCGACCAGGTGCTCACTCCTGAACTCGTTCCTTTCATAGCGGCACAAGGCCCAGGTCTACAGTTCCAGCATGATAATGCTCGGCCGCATACAGCGACGTTGACACGAAATTTCCTTCAAAACGCTGGAATCAACGTCATGGACTGACCCTGACCTTAATCCAATAGAGCACGTTTGGGATGCACTTGGGCAAAGGCTTCATGGTCTTAGGAACCAACCTCAGAATTTGCAGGAACTTGCAAGAGCAATGGCACAGAATCCCCAACCACGTGTTCACAAGCATCAGGCAGTCGATGAGGAGACGGTGTTTGGCAGTGGTGAATGCGCGGGGTGGCCATTCACGATACTGAACAGAGAAATTTCGCATTTTTATTCTTGTGACTTGACATTCTGTTTACATATGTTTTGGAAGGGCGGTGTAGCCTAATGGAACTGATTATGGCACTGTCAGTGTATCGAGTACATCACACAGATCTCAGCAATGACATAATAACAATTTAACCATCTTACCATCTCTTGTTCTTTTATAGTGCCCTGAAGAAAGAATGTGAAGTTTCTTTTTTGACTCAGTATATATCCCTAATATTCATAATCTCTTTCTCTGCCCATTTCTTCATGAAATATGTAGAGTTTTAGAAGTTGTGATTGAACCATAGTGGTTGGAATGGAATTTCATTAATGTTATTTGGGTCAACATAATGTTGTTTTTGAAATAATTTCCATGTTTTTAACACATCATGCCAAAAAGGGTTTTCAATCTCAGTAAAAGTATCAGAATTTGCTCAAAAATTAAATATATCTTTGAAAGGTACATTGCATGGGTTTTTATTTTCACATTATTTAAAACATAATCTTAAGGTTGATATTTTCAAAGCATCAATAAATCTACTTGTATCAATCATTCTCATTCCTCCTTCTTCATATATATTTTTTAATAAACTCCTGTTTATTTTATCATTTTTATCATTCAAATGGATTTAAAAATAGTTTTTCAAGCGAAGTAATAAATTCTGCTGGTGAGTTGGGCAAAGAATTGAAAATATGAACTAGTTTGTAGAGATTGCTAGGGTTTTTATTACTGTTATTTTATCAATGAGTGTTGAATGTCTTTTTCTCCAAAATGCTAAGAGTCTATTAATTTCTTCCAGTCTCTTTCTAGTGTTGATTACGCATAGGTTCAAATTCAATACCTAGTACATCAAATTCACCAGTTACCCATTCAATTTTCAGGTCATTACATATTTTATTAGTAGATTTAGCTTTTGATCCAATCCAGATTGCTTTTGATTTATCTAAATTTATTTTCGAACCTGACATTTTATAAAATGCATTAATTGGGTCGATAGCAAAATATAAACTGTCCTCAGTTCCATCAAGAAATATTTCAGTATCATCAGCGTATTGATCCAGTTTATATTCCTTATCATTGATGACAATACCTTAATGTTGTCATTGTTTCTTTAACAGTTAGGATGTTATTAACATTGATTATTTGTCCACGGTGGTGGACTGAGTACCACCAATAAGTACCACTATTGACGATATTTCCGATTATCGATCATCGAAAAGCCAGCCCTATTCCACCACCGTGGTCTGCCTCTATATTATGCTCAGGATGATGTTTTGCGAATAATCCATGGAAAAACATGTCACCACTTACCAGTACTCATAGTTACGTCTCCGATATTCTCTGTAATTGATCGATATTTATTTATCAATTATCGATATCTAAGATCTATACTAATAGATCTGTGAATATATAATACATGTATACCCAAATAACCAGCATAACATTAGTATTAACTTTATATCATTATTGTATGTCTTCGACAAAACGTTTCCACCTTTTTCCTTAAGATATATGTCCTGAGATGGGTCTGGTGAAGGTGTGCATCTCCGTGGTGCTGCCTCTGGTGGTGTACTGTGTGTGTGAACCCGGGCTTCAGGCCTGTGAGTGGGAGTCTTGGGGTGTGTGGAGCTCCTGTAACAGAACATGTGCTGGGCTGAGAACTAGAACACGGAAGATGTGCTGTGGAGTTCATGTTCCAGACTGTATCGGTAAATGCCACCGACCCAACACGTCTGTGGAGACAGAGCCATGTGCGACACACTGCCCCAATGGTGGAAGCTACATTGATGGCTACTGTCACTGTCCTCTCAGATATGGAATTTGTTGTGAACGAGGTGAGAGTTATAGGGTAACAATCAGGTTTTCGATTTACCATGAAGTTTGTTTCTCATGTCACCAAGTCCTGCTTATTACAAACATGTATTTTCAATGAATGATTTGCAACATTACGTTTATTATGTGTGCCAGTCGGCATCTGTTTGTTTTAGATGAAATGCCAATGATGTAGTTGTGGTAAGTCACGCAGAATAATCATATTAACAATGCCGCTGTTGATCATAACTTTGTAATAAACATAACTGTCATTGTAATCTACGTTACTGAAATGAACGTAAACTAATTTGTATAAATTGATCATCAACTTACTATACATATGCTTTTTAACGAAGTGTTACTGGAAATATATTTCACATACGTTTTATCTGTATTCTATTTTGATAAACAACAAAACTTGGCCATTATACAACTTGAATACAAATCTTGTAATCTACGTTACCGTAACACCACCATATCTATATAAAATTGAGCAAAAGTACTGGTGAAATGTTTCTATACTATTACACAGAGCTATATTAATAGATGCAAAAGTGATTAACAGTTTCTGCGTTTCATTCATTATTTAAAGTACAGACAGTACAGAAGCACAGTGAAAATACATCCAAACAGTAATCACGTTACCTGCTTAGTTTGATGTAGAATATCAACAATGATAATCCAATTAAAAGTAAACAATCATATAATGTTTAGAATAGTTCATACCATAACTCTAGACCCATAAAACTGTCTTATCTGTGTTGTAGTAGCGAAACAAAGTATACCCCTAACAAACGTCCTTTAGCACCCACCAAAAGTTTAAAGTGTAATGGAAGAACAGTAATTTGTTTGAAAGTTTAAAAGAAACGTATTGAAAAGGTTTGCTCTATGGCAATGCTAAAAAGTGTAAGCAGAGCTGTAAAAGTTGTATACCTGTTTATTTCATGACATGTTTACAGACGAGACGGCTGTGTCTGGTGGCTGTGCCCGACACTGCACGTGGATGAACTGGTTGTCATGGGGAGACTGCAGCACAGACTGTGGCTGTGGAACACGAATCAGGAAAAGATTTCCTTGTGGTCGAAAAGGGTTGAGCTTTTCTGAGCGTATAGAGGATTGCAACTTCCGGGACAACAGTACTGACGAGAGAGTCTGCACTAAACAGTGCACCAGGAATGGTAAGGAGTAGGGCCATAGACTGACACAGTTATACTGTCAGGGTTACTTTACATCCTGAGCGTTTGTCATATCAAGTCGAATTGTTGGTTTGTTGAAACCTTTATGTTAACAATAATTCAAGGTTGTTTGTCCATGCATTGTTATCTTCTTTTGGTGTTCCAAGTTCTAAATGCCTTTTAAACAAGTTAATGCAAAGACCGTCAGACAGTGAGAGGTAAATACCATCTAGTCAGTGTGTTGTAAGTGAGAACTGTGAGATGTACATGGTCACGATCTAAATGAACATTTAGTCGAAACCTACCAGAAAGCCACACTGCAAAGGAAATATGTAGTAGACAGTGCGAGAGAAATGGTATAGCAGTGATCAAAAGTTTACCACAGTCAAGCACGTTCCTGCTACAATTCAACATCTCGCGTCAATTTGTACAATTTGCTTACAGTTTACCCCTTCCGTCTCTAATATGCGAGGTCCCATGCTTGTCGTAAGAGTCGACTAAAATAGGATCGGGGTCGCTCACTTGGTCTGGACAACACACAATAATGACATTAACAATAGTATGGGAATATTGACAAACGTAATCAGTGCATTAAATGAAACGACAAAACCCGTTCCACGTCGATAAGAAATCTCGAATATGCAATTGTGACTATGTTTTGAGCATATATTTGTTTCAGCAGTATTACAGCTGCATGACGTTGTTGTAAACCAATAACAAATGAAATATATCAATTCCAAGAATATACTATCTTCACATAGACCAGAGTCAGACTTGTCAACTTTGTTCCTGGAACAACTGGCAACCATGGAGCAGTTGTAGCCAGACGTGTGGAGGAGGACAAAGGTCAAGGCCACGGTCACCTTGCTGCTGTAAAGGCCAATCCAATAAGGACTGTCTGTTTGACTGCCGGTTGTCGGAGAACGACTCAGTTCAAACCGAGAACTGCAGTGAAGTTTGTTTCAACAACGGAAGCTTCTCAAGCAGCATCTGCCACTGTGGACAAGGCTATTCTGGATCTTGCTGCACTGAGGGTAGGATGCTTCTTTACGTGTTGATTGCTGAGTATGGCTCAAACATCTGACCATACTGTTAATGCCACAAAGAGCAGCCTAGATGTGTATCCGTTAAGCTCCGGGTTAGAATTGGTCTTCAGTAACCCATGCTTGTCGTAAGAGGCGACTGTCGGGATTGGGTGGTCAGGGATGCTGACATGGTTGACACATGTCATCGGTTCCCAATTGTTCAGATCGATGCTCATACTGTTAATCACTGAATTGTCCGGTCCAGATTCGATTATTGACGGACCGCCGCTATATATCTGGAATATTGCTGAGTGCGGCGTAAAACTAATCTCACTCACTCTTGGAAGTGTACGTAGTACACGACTGGTTGTCATTGATATAGAATGAACTCCGACTGTGTCCTAAACCACACAAGGGCAAGGAACAGCCAGAATACACTTCTTTCATAGTGCTCATGTGGAAGGTCTTCTTCGCCTCGAGGGCTATGAATAGAATTCGTATCCCTTCATTATGGCTTTTTATTTATAGAATTTTGAATGAAACCTTTCTAATTTCATTTCAGAGGTAACTGATGGCAACTGTACAAAATGCACCTGGGGGATGTGGGGACGGTGGGGATCTTGCAATGACTCCAAGAACGGGGAGGTAACGAGAAGGAGATCCCTCTGCTGTCGTGTGGGACAGAAGGAGAACGAGTGTTACGCCCAGTGTAAGCGAGAGGGACATGGAACTGTCGACGTGAAACAATGTGACCTGTTTATAGTGAAAGGTAAGTCAACTGTGAAACAGTTTAATATAATAACGATGAACGCCGTCACTCTTATCATGGTCGTGTCAGATGGTATAAGGGGTGGTGGGGTAGCCTAATGGTTAAAGCGTCCGCTTGTCACGCTGAAGACCAGGGTTCAATTCCCCACATACATACAATGCGTGAAGCCCATTTCACGTTTCCCTTGCGGTTTTATTGCTGGAATATTGCTACAAGTGGCATAAAACCATACTCACTCACTCAGATGGCACAACTGTCGCGTCGGACACAGTATTTGTATATACCATATATGTTCCGTACTACCAGTCCAGAACAGAGTCAACATAGATCATCTGAAGTTCCTGAAAGGCATTTTGATGTTGGACGAACACTGTATACTTGAGGATGTAGTGGCATATTATTTAATGCGATGTATATATTGGTTACCAGTTTCAGATTCAACCCAACTTCACTTTATGTACACCATCATTGCCTCTGTCGTATCCGTTGTCTTCACGTCGCTTGTCTGGTAGGTATGATTCTGACATGTGTACCTTTCCGAGTGAGTGAGTGAGTGAAAAGTATATCTCCATTGTACGATTCCGACTATGTTCCGACACTACTGTCATGTGTGTGAGTGAGGGAGGGAGGACGAGAGAAGGGGGAGGGCTCAGGGAGGGAGTGGGCTCCACACATTGTTCCCATGTACCCATCTGACTTAATATTATTCAATTCGAATATGTACTTAATGAATCTAACAATGCAAAAAAAACTTCAAAAGATCCCACGGGCATAAGAAATATGTATGTCTATTGTACGATTTCGACTAAATCGTAATCGTAAGCCTTGTTTATTGACTGATATACATAAAGTCAGCTGCGCCAGACGCTGTAGTTAACGCAAAACCTCACAACTGATTTCAATCCAGACAAAGCCTCCAAGTCTACAAATACAGATACAGAGCGTCCTACTGACGAAAAGACAATACAAGGCAATATCTCAATGTAAAGTAAAATATAAGAGATGCTGCTTTAGATAATACGAATATTCTTTTTTTAGGACTGCTGCTTATTGCATCAGGAACAGGAAGTGCAGGGGGCCACCAGACCAGCAGGGGTCATGTGATGTCAACAGTCCAGCTGAAATGGACAACTATACCAGTCTACAAGCTGATCGGAGAGACGTAGTTCGTAACGTCACCCAGAATTCATGCTATGACAATCTTGCATGTGAGCCCGTGTATGAAAACCCACAAGATCTGTTTATGTAATGCGCCCATTCTGGGTGTCCCCTGCCGTGACATATAGCTGGAGTGTTGCTCAAAGTGCACCGACGACCTCCAAATCATCGTATCCCAAATTGTTTACATCGATGCTCATGATGTTGATCACTGGTCCAGATGCGATTAACTACAGAACGCCGCCATATAGCTTGACTATTGTTGAGTGAACACGCGGCAGAACATTTTCCATAAGAAATCTCTGCTATAAGCAGGATGTGCTGTACAATTCCGACTGTATCTTGAGACACATTTTGGCATGAAGTAGCCAGAATGAGCTTCTTTCATAGTGCTCACGTGGGAATCCTTCTTCGCCTCAAGTGTTATGTCAATGTGTTTGTTATGTGTTCGTTTTGGATGAGATAATAGTACCAAGAGAAAGTTTGGCTGTTAAATATAATTATTGTGGAACTTTCTTAACACTGAACCTCGTGGAAAGCAAATACTATAAGTTTATAGATGAAGGTTAGCTGTCCAGAATGCTTTGGGACGATAAATATCCATTGTTAGGAACAAACATTGTTATTTGCGGGTAGTTGCGATGTGAATAGTCTTTTTTTAAGGGAGGCTACTCTGGTTTGTGCAACTGTGTGTGTGTTTGTGTGTGTTTTTGTGTTGTTGTTTTTGTGTGTGTGTGTGTGTGTGTGTGTGTTTAGACTGCCCTGCTCAATTCACGTTTTAATAACATGATTACAAAATAGAGGTACAAGTGAAGAACAAAACAAAAACAGGTTGATCTGTTTTTAACTCGGAAAAGCTTCAAAACTGTTATCTTTGGCTGCAAGCAAAACCGGTGAAGCCGATCCCGGTGTCTGGCTGTCCTGTCATTATCCTTTGTGGAGTGCTTGCAAAAGCGAGACCACAGCCAGGAAGGGGTGAGTGAGTGAGTATGGATTTACGCCGCTTTTAGCAATATTGAAGCAATATCACGGCGTGGTACACCAGATATTAGCCTTACACATTGCAAACATGTGCGGAAATCGAACTCGGATCTTTAGCATCACGAGCAAACGCTTTAACCACTAGGCTACCCTACCGCCGTAGCAGTCCAAAAACATTCTAAAGTTAAACTCAATAAACGTTTAAGTAAGACGAAATAAACCTGATAGTCGTTGCAGCATCAAATTTAAACACGAGTAATAAAGGTAATGAAAATATGGTGGGGTGATCGATTGACTCGTAACATACTATTGTTAAAACATTATGAGAACATCCATATTTTCAGCTTCGTTTCGGTATGTGTTATTTGTTTTTGAGATGTCTTTGTATACTCGATTGATCATTTTTCTTTTAGATTTGTTATGTTGTTAATCTTGCTTACTTGTTACATAATTAATGATTTTTTTACAAAAACGTCAGTGACAATTCCAATTTTCAGTTAGTCTATTTGACTTTGTATTCAACTTGCTACAATTTATATCCCTATATGATTTATACATCACCACGTTGTAATACTGGTTTACATTTATTGTATATATCTCTTTATATTTGCAGGATGTTTTGATTTTCATTTACTTTAAATTTGCTTTGAAATGTGACTTTGATATGTGACTTTGAAATGTGTCGTATAAGCTATTCACAATTCACCATCGATATTAATCTATGTTACACGTGCCAATTCATTAAAAGTGTATCGTATAACATCTCAGTTTTAATAGTTTCCGTTTATGTAGACGAGAACAGTATCTGAGGGGCACTGTTAACAATAGTTTTGGTTATTTGTGTTTCATTTTTATCAACTATTATTATGCATACATTTCTCAGGATTAAACTACTTTTATTCCTTAAACACGTGGATTGTCTCATTTGTTCGGGAATCACAGATGTATGGACAACACAGGCAGCTTATATAGGTATGATATGTTGGCTTGTTTGACAGTACAGACGGTGATATTGTTTCAGAACAAAACATAGTTTAGGATTATTCATCTCAGTTTGTTTTCATCTAAGCTACGCTAAAATGAGAACAAATACGATGTTTGCTAGACTACAGCTGTATCTGGAGAGGAAGTGAGAGCATGTATTTGGACGATGCTTAGATGTGGATCCGGGTTTGAATTGGCCTTCAGCAACCCATGCTTGTCATAAAAGTCGACTAACCGGATTGGGTGGTCGTATCCCAATTGCATAGATTGATGCTCATGCTGTTGATCACTCGATGGGTCACGACTCGATTATTTGCAGACCGCCGCCACGTGGCTGTAATATTGCTGAGTGCCACAACAGTTTGCGTAAAAGTAAAGATAACGGTATTTGCAACACTGTCCATAACACTCGTTCTCTTTCTGTCCTGCTCTGTTAATGAAAACTAATAATACAAGTAACATTTGCAAACTTGGTATGAATATCCACCCTGTTCTTGCATATAGAAAACTGTACACATTGTGATTGCATGGCATTTTCGTTATCTGACTTTGTACTATAGCCCTGTGTCCACTTCTACCAAATCAGCGAGCCTGACCACCCGATTCCGTTAGTCACCTGTAACAACAAGCATTGTTGGCTGAAGACCAATTCTTACCCGGATCTTCACCCATACTGACTGACTGACTGAGTTTGGTTTTACGCCGCTTTTAGCAATATTCCAGCAATATCACGGCGGGGGACACCAGAAATGGGCTTCACACATTGTACCCATGTGGGGATTCGAACCCGGGTCTTCGGCGTGACGAGCCAACGCTTTAACCACTAGGCTACCCAACGCCCCTCTTCACCCATACATATGAACTGTTCTTAGCCACAGTTCTCGATAGCTGATTCTCCGTGTAGCTGTATAGTAATTCAAATAGGGATATCCAAAAGAGTATTAGCGTATTCAGTCCCCCGAATCCATGTTGAAAGCATGACCATATGTCACTGACATACGTAGACTCATCACAGTTACCCCACAGCCCGTTGACAATAGTCGAACTTAGCAATCGGTTTGGAATGGTATTGTCATAGAAACGAGTTATAGCATACGACATTTGAATTACTTTGCCTTGCTGTTTGAGTTGAGGATTTAATATTGCTTCAGCGATAGGTATTACAGTGTACGTCACACAAATATTCACAGATAGTTTATATCATCATGTTGTAAGTAAGAGGTTAACGACAGACTCTCCTTGTATATAGTACTTCCTTGTTTCGATAGATATGGGTATTTTCCTCATCACTATGAAGTTATTGACACATGTCCAGGCTACAGAACGGCCAGAAGCAAGTATATTTATGAGTTCGCCAGCTGTTACAAACATCCGATGCAAAGGGTAGTATAGAACACATAGGATGATAGCAGGTCAGCTGATAGCAGGGACTGTTTGAAACATTTAAGCACTTTGAATCAAGCCATTGGTCCAAACTGATCTTTTTGGATGTAGATCTATACGTAATTATATAAAGGTAGAACAGATATGATTACCTCTGTGCTAAGACGTCAGACAACTGTCATACGAGTATTTCACATTTGTATGGGACAAAGTGTCGAGGTAACGGTTCCCAAACTAAAACGCCTATTTCCACTTCAAACAAAAACGAAAATAACTTCGTTTGCTAACTTCATTTTTACATATTCTTGTATACAACAGATCTTAATGCAGTAGAAGGTACTCTTCATAACAGTTTCCAAAGTAACGATGTCACATTAGCAACAGTGAGGTTTACATAATTTAAAGCATATAGCACAAAATCAAACCTACTGAGACGTCGTGGCTTTCATAGTCCACCCTATTACGATGTGATTTCTGTTAAAAGAGTTTAAAAGGAAATGCCTTATACGTATGCATTTTAAAGTCTATCATGTTCATGATATATGCATTATTAAAAATGTCAGGCATGTGTTGTAAATTAACAAAATACTGAATAGCATGTTCTGCTACTTAAACATAAACTGTACAGTACCGAATCCTCAAATCTATTTTCACGGCCAGACAATAGAATATATGAGGGAAAAAATCACAGGTCATAGATTTCCGGTTTGGATTAAAGAATTGATTTTAGGAATCATGGATGAAATATTGGGTGGATTTTGAAGGAAGCAAAATTTAAGTTCTCTGCATCGCCTCAAGCGATTTCCTAAGATGGTAACATTCATCTCACTGCAACAATAGTCAAGTGTATCAAGGAGAAGAATGATTTCCACACAATTGCTTGGTCTTCTTGTAACTTGGGATGTAATGTGGGATGAGCGGCAAGAGTTTTTTTCCCTAATATACCGAAGAAAACGACACTCCACCTTCCTGGGTCAGAATATTGTGGAAAAGCCCATAGGGTTTTATAACCCTATAGTACTTTCCAGAACACTGTCTAAATATTGCACAAGACTACATGTAGCAGACCACTGCAACCCCCACCCTCGCTACAATATTATACACCAGGAACACTGGCATTGTTACACAGTGAATGACACTGTCACATATCCGTACAAATGTCTCGAGTTTGAGGTCTCATGTTCTCTGCCGTGATATTCTGTTGTCGCCATGTGTCATATGGTATTAATGTGGACGTTACATTGACGAGCGACGTCACGATGCGAGCATTCACTTTCTGCCATTGCTGCTTGTTGTGGCATGATCTAAACTATGCGCTTGTTGCAATCCGAATGACGTAGACTTTTGCTGAGAGCATTTAAAGCGGTCCCGAATTTTCGTTTTTTCTTCAGTGATAATTTCATGAATCCGTGCCATGATTTGTAAATGCATGTTGTTTGAGGCACTTTATTTGGTCCTTCACACCAAATGGAATCGATTTTACATGATAGCCGCACTTGATATTCTGTTGCACTCATGTTTCGTATTTCCCGTTGAGTATGAAAGGCAATATCTCTGTGTCATAAATAGTATCCACAGAAAACAAACTATACAGGCACATCTGATACGAATTGGTCAGCATATCTCGAAACAAAGCCATGCCTACTCAGCGAGATCAAATAAGACTAGATAAAGCAAAAGATCAAATGTTTTCCTTATTTGATGAGATTGCTTTCATTCCTCGATAACGGGGTTTAGTCACAACGACATGACCCTCCTGAAGGTGAGCATCGCCGTGGTGCTGCCTCTGGTGGTGGACTGTGTGTGTGAACCCGGGCTTCAGGCCTGTGAGTGGGAGTCTTGGGGTGTGTGGAGCTCCTGCTCAAGAACATGTGCTGGGCTGAGAACCAGAACACGGAAGATGTGCTGTGGAGTTCATTTTCCAGACTGTATCGGTATATGTCGCCGACCCAACACGTCTGTGGAGACGGAGCCATGTGCGACACACTGTCCCAATGGTGGAAGGTACATTGATGGCTACTGTCACTGTCCTCCTCTCAGATATCGAGTTTGTTGTGAACGAGGTGAGAGTTATAGGTTAATAATCAGGTTTTCGATTTACCATGAAGTTTGTTTCTCATGTCACCAAGCACTGCTTATTACTAACATGTATTTTCAATGAATGATTTGCAACATTACGTTTATTATGTGTGCCAGTCAGCATCTGTTTGTTTTAGATGAAATGTCAATGATGAAGTTGTGGTAAGTCACACAGAATAATCATATTAAAAATGCCGCTCTTGATCATGTAATTAACGTTACTGTCATAGTAATCTACGTTACTGAAATGAACGTAAACAAAATCAATTTGCATAAATTGATGATCAACTTACTATACATAGGCCATTATACAACTTGAACACAAATCTTGTAATCTACGTTACCGTAACACTACCGTATCTATATAGAAATTGAGAAAAAGTACTGGTGAAATGTTTCTATACTATTACACAGAGTTACATTAATAGATGCAAAAGTGATTAACAGTTTCTGCGTTTCATTCATTATTTAAAGTACAGACAGTACAGAAGCACAGTGACAGTGAAAATACATCCAAACAGTAATCACGTTACCTGCTTAGTTTGATGTAGAATATCAACAATGATAATCCAATTAAAAGTAAACAATCATTTAATGTTTAGAATAGTTCATACCATAACTCTAGACCCTTAAAACTGGCTTATCTATGTTGTAGTAGCGAAACAAAGTATGCTCCTATGGGAATGAGGTCACGTAGATTACACAAACGTCCTTTAGCACCCACCAAAAGTTTAAAGTGTAATAGAAGAACAGTAATTTGTTTGAAAGTTTGAAAGAAACGTATTGAAAAGGTTTGCTCTATGGCGATGCTAAAAAGTGTAAGCAGAGCTGTACAATTTGTATACCTGTTTATTTCATGACATGTTTACAGACGAGACGGCTGCGTCTGGTGACTGTGCCCGACACTGCACGTGGGCCAACTGGTTGTCATGGGGAGACTGCAGCACAGACTGTGGCTGTGGAACACGAATCAGGAAAAGGTGGCTTTGTGGTCGAACAGGACTCAGCTGGTCTGAGCGTATAGAGGATTGCAACTTCCGGGACAAAAACAGTACTGACGAGAGAGTCTGCACTAAACAGTGCACCAGGAATGGTAAGGGGTAAGGCCATAGGCTGAAACAGTTATACTGCTACGGTTACTTTACATCCTGAGCGTTTGTCATATCAGGTCGAATTGTTGATTTGTTGAAACTTTATGTTAACAATAATTTAAGGTTGTTTGTCCATGCATTGTTACCTTCTTGTACTGTTCCAACTTCTAAATGCCTTTTAAACAAGTTAATGCAAAGACCGTCAGACAGTGAGAGGTAAATACCATCTAGTCAGTGTGTTGTAAGTGAGAACTGTGAGATGTACATGGTCACGATCTAAATGAACATTTGGTCGAAACCTACCAGAAAGCCACACCGCAAAGGAAATATGTAGTAGACAGTGCGAGAGAAATGGTATAGCAGTGATCAAAAGTTTACCACAGTCAAGCACGTTCCTGCTACAATTCACCATCTCGCGTCAATTTGTGCAATTTGCTTAAAGTTTATCCCTTCCATCACTAATATGCGAGGTCCCATGCTTGTCGTAAGAGTCGACTAATAGGATCGGGGTCGCTGACTTGGTTGACTCGTCAACACGCAATAATGACATTAACAATAGTATGGGAATATTGACAAACGTAATCAGTGCATTTAATAAAGTGAAACGACAAAACCCTTTCCACATCCATAAGAAATCTCGAATATACAATTGTGACTATGTTTTGAGCATATATTTGTTTCAGCAGTATTACAGCTGTATGACGTTGTTGTAAACCAATAACAAATGAAACATATCAATTCCAAGAATATATATCTTCACGTAGACCAGAGTCAGACTTGTCAACTTTGTTCCTGGAACAACTGGCAACCATGGAGCAGTTGTAGCCAGACATGTGGAGGAGGACAAAGGTCAAGGTCACGGTCACCTTGTTGCTGTGAAGGCCAATCCAATAAGGACTGTCAGTTTGACTGCCGGTTGTGGGAGAACGACTCAGTTCAAACCGAGAACTGCAGTGAAATTTGTTTCAACAACGGAAGCTTCTCAAGCAGCATCTGCCACTGTGGACAAGGCTATTCTGGATCTGCCGCCACAGACGCTGCAACAGCTCGCCGTTGCACTGCAGGAGGAGTGGAGAGCCATTCCCCAGGAAAGAATCCGGCGTCTTATCCGTTCTTGTCCAAGGAGATGCCGTGCAGTGATTGCAGCGCGTGGTGCTCATACGAGATACTGAGAAAGACGCCCCCCCTGGTGACCAACTGGTGTCTGTGAGATGACTTTTGAAATGACAATTTTAAACATGCCCATCTGGGTTATTATTCTGCCAAATTTCAGACTTCTGTCTTAAATAATAAAAATGCCGTGTCGTCCTAAAACTTCAGATCAAAATCTCTAAAATACAGGGGTTGCGTTTCTTTTTTGACAGAGTTTATTTCTTTATATTCGTAGGCTGTTTTGATTTTCATTTACTTTAGCTAGTTATTGATATCCATCCACCACATTTGTGTGTCAATACTGTTTTGGAATTTGCTTTGAAATGTGACTTTGATATGTGACTTTGAAATGTGACTTTGATTTGTGACTTTGAAATGTGACTTCAGGATCTGTTTCACATGGTTGTCGTAAAAGCTATTCACAATTCACCATCGATATTAATCTCTGTTACACGTGCTAATGCATTAAAAAATGTATCGTACAACATCTCAGTTTTATTGTATCCGTTTATGAAGACAAGAACACTATCTGTGGGGCACTGTTAACAATAGTTTTGGGTATTTTTGTTTCATTTTTATCAACTATTATTATGCATACATTTCTGAGAATTAAACTTCTTTCATTCCTTAAACACGTGGATTGTCTCATTTGTTCGGGAATCACAGATGTATGGACAACACAGGCAACTTATATAGGTATGATATGTTTGCTTGTTTGACAGTACAGACCGTGATATTGTTTCAGAACAAAACATATTTTCGCATTATTCATCTTAGGGTTTTTTCATCTAAACTAGGCTTAAACGAGAACAAACAAGTTGTTTGCTAGACTACAACTGTATCTGGAGAGGAAGTGAGAGCATGTGTTTGGACAGTTTAGTTGTAGATCCGGGTTTGAATTGGTCTTCAGCAACCCATGCTTGTCGTAAAAGTCGACTAACCGGATTGGGTGGTCGTATCCAAATTGCATAGATTGATGTTCATGCTGTTGATCACTCGATGGTCGGGTCACGACTCGATTATTTGCAGACCGCCGCCACGTAGCTGTAATATTGCTTAGTGCCACAACAGTTTGCGTAAAAGTAAAGATAACGGTATTTACAACACTGTCCATAACACTCGTTCTCTTTCTGTCCTGCTCTGTTAATGAAAACTAATAATACAAGTAACATTTGCAAACTTGGTATGAATATCCACCCTGTTCTTGCATTTAGAAAACTGTACACATTGTGATTGCATGGCATTATCGTTATCTGACTTTGTACTATAGCCCTGTGGCCTCTTCTACCAAATCAGCGAGCCTGACCACCCGATTCCGTTAGTCACCTGTAACAACAAGCATTGTTGGCTGAAGACCAATTCTTACCCGGATCTTCATGCAACATAAGAGAACTGTTCTTAGCCACAGTGCTCGATAGGGTCCGTGTAGCTGTATAGTAATTCAAATAGGGATATCAAAAAGAGTATGAGAATATTCAGTTCCCCGAATCCCCATCACTGTAGATTGTAAACACTCAACACTGACTCAGGAAACAAATGTTGACATGACTCTATGCCATTGACTCACAGGTACCTCACACCCCGTTGTCAATAGTCGTATTTAGTAGTCGGTGTGGAATGGTATTGTCATAGAAACGAGTCATAGCATACGACGTTGCAACATTTGTATAAAATTACTTTGCCTAGCCATTTGTGTTGAGGATTTAATATTGCCTCAATGATTACGCAATACACAACACAAATATTCACAGATAGTTTATATCATCATGTTGTAACAAAGAGGTTAACGACAGACTTTCCTTGTATATAGTACTTCCTTGTTTCGATAGATATGGGTATTTTCCTCATCGCTGTGAAGTTACTGACACGTGTCCAGGCTACAGAACGGCCAGAAGCAAGTGTATTTATGAGTTCGCCAGCAGTTACAAACATCCGATGCAAAGGGTAGGATAGAACACACAAGCTGATAACAGGTCTTGGGGACTGTTTTAAACATTTAAGCACTTTGAATCAAGCCCTTGGCCCAAACTGATCTTTTTGGATGTAGATCTATACGTTATATGAAGTTAAAACAGATATGACTAGCTCTGTGCTAAGACGTCAGAAAACTGTCATACGAATATTTCACATTTGTATGAGACAAAGTGAGCTAATGCTTTTCAAATCAAAACAACTATTTCCACTTTAAACGAAACCGAGAATAACTTCGTTTCTTCATTTTTACATATTTTTGTTATAACAGATCCTAATTCAGTAGAATTCAGCCTCCAAAAGTAATGATGTCACATTTACAACAGTAGGTGTTTACATGATGTAATGCATATAGCACAAAATAAAACCGATTGAGACATCAAGGGTTTGGTGGCTTTCATAGTCAACCCTATTACGAAAGTGATTTGTGTTCATAAAGGTTGAAAAGGAAATGCCCTAAAGTCTATCATGTTCACGATATATACATAAATAAAAGTGTCAAACATGTGCTGTAATTTGACAAAATACTGAGAAGCATGTTCTAAAAATTAAAAATAAAGTGTAGAGTACCGAATCCTCCCGACATATCTACATGCTTCAAGTGTTCAAAACAATCAACTTATGCAAAATACACGATAGCAACACTGGTTAAGAATAAACTTGGACAGGCGTTCGTGATAAAGCTAAATAACGTTAATATAACGAAAAAGAGTTAGTGAGTATGATTTTACGTCGCTTTAAGCAATATACCAGCAATATCACGGCTGGGCTTCCCGCAGTGAACGTTTTAACCACTAGGTTACACCCACTGCCCAATAAACGAAAACGAAACACAAAAGTAATTTAAACATATGTTGATCAGAGCACGAGTGACACACGATAACAACAACGAGGTTGAAACAGTCCAAAAAGACAAATTGGATAGCATACACAATCCTAAACAAACAGCAAACAAACGGCGTGAGCAAAATGTTTTTCAGGCAGTAGATCATATGAAGGGAAAATGACGGATCATAGATTTCACGGATAGACCGACTAAAGAATGTTAGATTTTAGAACAAAAGATTATGGAAATCATTGATGGAATCTCGGGCGGATTTTGAAGGAAACAAAATTAACTTCTCTGCATCATCTCAAAAACGATTTCCTAAGATGGTAACATTCATCCAACTGCAACGAGAGTCAAGTGTATCTAAGGAAAGAATGATTTCCACACAATTGCTGGTCTTCTTGTAACTTGGGATGTAATGTGAGACGATAAGCAAGATTTAGCTTCCAGAACACTGTCTAAATAGTAAGTCTAAATATAGCAGACCTACTGCAACCCCCACCTAGCTACAATGTTATACACGTGGAACATCGGCATTGTTACCAAGTGAATAACACTGCCACACATCCGTACACTTATCTCGAGTTTGTGGTCTGACCTTCTCTGCCGTGATATTCTGTTGCCGTCACGTGTCACGTTGTATTCATGTGGACGCTACATTGACGTGCGACGTCACGATGCGAGCATTCCCTTAACCCATTATCTGTCATTGTTGCTTGTCGTGACATGATCTAAACTATGCACATGCTACACTCCGAACGAACTAGCCTTTTACAGAGAGCATTTGAAGCAGTCCTGAATATTCTTTGTTACTTCAACAACATTTGTTTTTATTAAATTTATTGGATTTTGTTCACATCAATTTTCATGAATCCATGCTAAGGTTTGTAAATGCAAGTGTTTTAAGGCACGTAATGCTTACCCTTCTGCTAACACCGGGTGTCATCATTCAGTCGTCCGTTCGTGTGATTTGTATGACTCTTTGGACCTTCACATCAAATGGAATCGACTTCTCATGATAGTCAAAACTTGGTAATATGTTTCACTGACTTTTCATATTTTCAGTTGAGGATAAAAGGCAACATATTTGTGTCATAAATAGTATCCACAGAACACTATAAACACAAATCTGATACGAATTAGTCAGCATCACTTGGAAGAAAGCCATGAATATTCAGCGAGATCAAATAGGACTAGATAACGCGAAAGAGAAAATGTTTTCCTCATTTGAGGGAAAGTCTTTTCTGTGCATATAACGAGGTTCAGTTACAATAACGACATGACCCTCCTGAAGGTGAGCATCGCCGTAGTGCTGCCTCTGGTGGTGTACTGTGTGTGTGAACCCAGGCTTCAGGCCTGTGAGTGGGAGTCTTGGGGTGTGTGGAACTCCTGTACCAGAACATGTGCTGGGCTGAGAACCAGAACACGGAAGATGTGCTGTGGAGTTCATGTTCCAGACTGTATCGGTAAATGCCACCGACCCAACACGTCTGTGGAGACAGAGCCATGTGCGACACACTGCCCCAACGGTGGAAGCTACATTGATGGCTACTGTCACTGTCCTCCTCTCAGATATGGAATTTGTTGTGAACGAGGTGAGAGTAATAGGTTAATAATAATCAGCTTTTCGATTTACCATGAAGTTTGTTTCTCATGTCACCATACCCTTTTAGTTACTAACTTACTGTTTTAATGCAGCATTACGTTTATCATGAGTACCAGTCAGCATCTGTTTGATTTAGATGAAATGCCTATGATGTATAATCTATATGACAAATATATTTATCTATATTACGTCTGTGTGTGTCAGCTCCACACGTGGGCCATACCCGCATCGTATCCGGACAACAACGGTTTCAGTGCGACCTCGCGAAAATGCCCATATTTCATCATGTACACAGAATAAGCTCAACATCGTTCATAACTTCTCTTTTCTAGTGCCAACCAATGTACGGAGAACGTGTTTGTTTACCCTGTTCACACTACACAAAGCAGCAGTGAAATATTATTGGGAACACATAACATAAAGTGCTTTAATGCAAATAATCTGAATAGCTATTATCTTGAAAATGTATGCGGTAGCTAATGCAATGTACTAATGCAAAGCAAAGCTAGGACAATGGTTAGTTGAGCTCCAAAAAATGAACATCAGATAAACACAAATGTAGTAGCTACAAGGTCACCCTAACAAACATCCTATTCATGTTTACCAGACGAGTCGACTGCATTTGATGGTGGCTGTGCCCGACACTGCACGTGGACGAACTGGTTGTCATGGGGAAACTGCAGCACAAACTGTGGATGTGGAACTCGAACCAGGAAAAGAGGGCGCTGTTGTCAAAGCGGGTTGAACAGTACTGAGTGTATAGCTGATTGCAACTTCCGGGACAACAGCACTGAAGAGAGAGTCTGCACTAAACACTGCACCGGGAATGGTAAGGGGTGGGGGTCATAGACTGAAACAGTTATACTGTATGTGTCACATAAAATCCTAAGCGTTTGTCATATACAGGTCGAATTATTGATTTATTGAGACCTTAATGTTAACAATAATACAAAGAGGTTGTTTATTCATATATTGTTATCCTTTCTTACTGCTCCAACTTCTAAATGTCTCTCAAACAAGCTAATACAAAGACCACCAGGCATTGAAAGTTAAGGCCATGCTGTCAGTGTGTTGTAAGTGAGAACTGTCATATGTATATGTACATGGTCACGATCTAAAGGAACATTTGGGTGAAACCTTCCAGAAGGCCACACTATTAAGAAATATGTAGTAGACAGTGCCAGAGACATGGTATGGCAGTACTCAAATGGGTACCACAGTCAACCGCGTTCCTGCTACAATTCACCATTTCGCGTCAATTTGTGCAATTTGCTTACAGTTTATCCCTTTTGTCTCTAATATGCGACGTCCCATGCTTGTCGTAAGAGTCGACTAACGGATCGAACTCGCTGACTTGGTTGACTCGACAACAATGACATTAACAATAGTATGGGAATGTTAACAAACGTAATGAGTGCATTTAATGAAGTGAAACGATAAAACCCTTTCCACATCCATAAGAAATCTCTGCTAAATGTCGATTGTACAATTGTGACTATGTCATGAGCATATATACTAGTCAACGAGTCAAAAAAGAAACTACACAAAATATAATTTGAAAACTAATGAATAATTTTTCTCTGATGATACATATATGTATCCGAAATGGGATCCCTATCTTTCGACTCTAGAAAAACGTTAGCAAAACCCACTCAAACCCAGCCATTCGTCGTGCAATGACGTTAGTGCCAAATCAGGTTTTGCACGTGCAGTCGATCACGTGATCTTCGCTTCGAAGTTTTCTTCATATGCACGTGTTTGCATTGGCCTCAAGAATTGAAAAAACACTTTTAAACCACAGTTCTAACGGTACTTGAAATGCCACGATTGTCAAATGTGCAACGTGAACGTGCCGTTGGCATGTTGCAAGCGGGAAGATCAGTTATTGAGCAATGGGATGCAGCCGTCGTACTGTGTATGACTTGCGAGGTCGTCTACAACAAACTGGCACCACTTCTGATCGCCCAAGGTCAGGTCGTCAACGTGTGACGTCACGAGCAGAAGACCTTCAAATCATCCTACGTCACCTACGTGACGGCCGGCTGCCGGCTACACAAACCAGGGCTGAGATGTTTAGAGGTCGACTGTCCTCACAGACCATTCGAAATCAGTTGCGGGCTGTCAATCTTCATTCTCCACGTCCATATCGTGGGCCAATATTGACGCCGTTTCATCAACGTCAACGTTTGCTGTGGGCCAAACGGCACCTCCGATGGACCCAGAGAGACTGGAGTCGAGTCGTCTTTAGCGATGAATCCAGGTTTACCCTCAGATTCGCGGACGGCAGGCATAGAGTCTGGAGACGACGTCGTGAAGGGTATGCTAAATGTTGTGTACAGGAAGTCGACAGATTCGGAGGCGGAAGTTGCATGGTGTGGGGTGCTTTCTGTGGGAACAACCGTTCCAGACTTCTGGTCATCCGTGAAAACCTCACAGCTGCTGCTTACCGCGACCATGTGCTCACCCCTGAACTCGTTCCTTTCATGGCGGCGCATTGCCCCGGTCTACAGTTCCAGCATGATAATGCTCGGCCGCATACCGCGATGTTGACACGAAGTTTCCTTCAAAACGCTGTTCCCCTGACCTTAATCCAATAGAGCACGTTTGGGATGCACTTGGGAGAAGGCTTCGTGGTCTTACGAACCAACCTCAGAATTTGCAGGAACTTGGCGCTGCCTTGCAAGAGCAATGGCGCAGAATCCCCAACCACTTGTTCACAAGCATCAGGCAGTCGATGAGGAGACGGTGTTTGGCAGTGGTGAATGCGCGGGGCGGCCATACATGATATTGAACTGAGAAATTTCACATTTTTATTCTTGTGACTTGACATTCTGTATACCCATGTTTTGTAACGGCGGTGTAGCCTAATGGAACTGATAATGGCACTGTCAGTGTATCGAGTACATCACACAGATCTCAGCAATGAAATAATAACGATTTCACCATCTTACCATCTCTTGTTCTTTTAGAGTGCCCTGAAGAAAGAATGTGAAGTTTCTTTTTTCACTCAATATATTTGTTTCAGCTGTATGACGTTGTTGTAAACCAATATCAATTCCAAGAATATACTATCTTCACGTAGACCAGAGTCAGACTTGCCAACTTTGTTCCTGGAACGCCTGGCAACCATGGAGCAGTTGTAGCCAGACATGTGGAGGAGGACAAAGGTCAAGGTCACGGTCACCTTGCTGCTGTGAAGGCCAATCCAATAAGGACTGTCTGTTTGACTGCCGGTTGTCGGAGAACGACTCAGTTCAAACCGAGAACTGCAGTGAAATTTGCTTCAACAACGGAAGCTTCTCAAGCAGCATCTGCCACTGTGGACAAGGCTATTCTGGATCTTGCTGCACTGAGGGTAGGATGCTTCTTTATGTGTTGATTGCTGAGTATGGCGCGACACCTGATCATACCGTTAATGACACAAAGAGCATCCTAGATGTGTACCCGTGAAGCTCCGGGTTAGAATTGGCCTTCAGTAACCCATGCTTGTCGTAAGAGGCGACTGTCGGGATCGGGTGGTCAGGGATGCTGACATGGTTGACACATGTCATCGGTTCCCAATTGTTCAGATCGATGCTCATACTGTTGATCACTGGATTGTCTGGTTGAGACCCGATTATTTACGGACCGCCGCCATAAAGCTGGAATATTGCTGAATGCGTCGTAAAACTAATCTCACTCACTCTTAGATGTGTACGTAGTACACGAATGGTTGTCATTGATATAGAATGAACTCCGGCTGTGTCCTAAACCACACAAGGGCAAGGAACAGCCAGAATACACTTCTTTCATAGTGCTCATGTCGAAGGTCTTCTTCGCCTCGAGGGCTATAAATAGAATTCGTATCCCTTCATTATGGCTTTCTATTTATAGAATTTTGAATGAAACCTTTCTAATTTCATTTCAGAGGTAACTGATGGCAAGTGTACAAAATGCGCCTTGGGGATGTGGGGACGGTGGGGACCTTGCAATGACTCCAAGAACGGGGAGGTAACGAGAAGGAGATCCCTCTGCTGTCGTGTGGGACAGAAGGAGAACGAGTGTTACGCCCAGTGTAAGCGAGAGAGACATGAAACCGTCGACGTGAAACAATGTGACCTGTTTATAGTGAAAGGTAAGTCAACTGTGAAACAGTTTAATATAATAACGATGAACTCCATCACTCTTATCATGGTCGTGTCAGATGGTATAAGGGGTGGTGGGGTAGCCTAATGGTTAAAGCGTCCGCTTGTCACGCTGAAGACCAGGGTTCGATTCCCCACATGGATACAATGCGTGAAGCGCATTTCACGTTATCCTTGCCGTTTTATTACCGGAATATTGCTAAAAGCGGCATAAACCCATACTCACTCACTCAGATGACACAATTGTCGTGTCGGACACAGTCTTAGTATATACCATATATGTTCCGTTCTACTATTCCAGAACAGAGTCAACATCGATCATCTGAAGTTCCTGAAAGACATTTTAATGTTGGACGAACACTGTATACTTCAGGATGTAGTGGCATTTTATTTAATGCGATGCATATATTGGTTAACATTTTCAGATTCAACCCAACTTCACTTTATGTACACCATCATCGCCTCTGTCGCATCCGTTGTCTTCACGTCGCTTGTCTGGTGGGTATATATGATTCTGAAATGTGTACCTTTCCGAGTGAGTGAGTGAAAAGTATATGTCCATTGTACGATTCCGACTACTGTCATGTGTGTGAGTGAGGGAGGGAGAGAGGGAGAGAGAGAAGGGGGACGGGTCAAGGAGGGAGTGGGCTCCACACATTGTTCCCATGTACCCATCTGACTTAATATTATTCAATTCGAATATGTACTTAATGAATCTAACAATGCCAAAAAATTCAAAAGATCCCACGGGCATAAGAAATGTGTATGTCTATTGTACGATTTTGACTAAATCGTAATCGTAAGCCTTGTTTATTGACTGATATACATAAAGTCAGCTGCGCCAGAGGCTGTAGTTAACGCAAAACCTCACAACTCATTTCAATCCCGACAAAGCCTCCAAGTCTACAAATACAGATACAGATACAGAGCGTCCTACTGACGAAAAGACAATACAAGGCAATATCTCAATGTAAAGTAAAATATAAGAGATGCTGCTTTAGATAATACGAATATTCTTATTTTAGGACTGCTGCTTATTGCATGAGGAACAGGAAGTGCAGGGGGCCACCAGACCAGCAGGGGTCATGTGATGTCAACAGTCCAGCTGAAATGCACACCTTTACCAGTCTACAAGCTGATCGGAGAGACGGAGCTCGTAACGTCAACCAGAATACATGCTGTGACAGTGATGCATGTGAGTCCGGGTATGAAATACCACAAGACCTGTTTATGTAATGCGCCCATGTTGGTGTCCCCTGCCGTGACATAGTTTGGATGTTGCTAAAGGCGACGTAAATCTCAACTCGCTCACTCACTCACTTTTATGTAATACCGACTATTTTTTCGGTTAAACGTTCGGTTATAACTTGTTAAACATTTATCAATGAGAACACGGCTCGCATCAGAACATGGAGGTTTTGAAGGTTTTCGCCGCCGTTGTTCAAATCCCAATTGCGTACATCGATGCTCATGATGTTGCTCATTGGAATGTCTGGTCAAGATTCGATTATAAACAGACCGCCGCCTATAGCTGGAATATTGCTGAGTGTGGCGTTAAACAAGCAACAGACCATTTTCCGAAAGAAATCTCTGCTAAAAGCAGGACGTGTCGTGTCCGACAGTGTCTTGAGCCACACGTTGGCATGAGGTAGCCAGAATGAACTTCTGTCATAGCACACATGTGGAAGTCTTCTTCGCCTCAAGGGTTATGTTGTCTCAATACAGATTGTGTCAATGTGTTTGTCATGTTTTCGTTTTGGGTAAGATAATAGTACCAAAAGGAAGTTCAGTGGTTAGATATAATTATTGTGGACCTTTCTTGACACCGAACCACGTGGAAGTTCATAGATGATGTTTAGCACTTCAGAATGCTTTGGGACGATACATATGCATTGTTAGGAACAAACAGTGTAATTTTGGGGTAGTTGCGAGGTAAGTACTATGAATCGTTTTCAAAGGGAGGCTACTCTAGTCTGTGCAACTTCGTGTGTGTTTAGACTGTCCGATCAAATTTGTATCGTAACATGACTACAAAATAAAGACCGCAGCGAAACGCTTTTTGAGCTGGTTTTAATTCGGAAATCCTCCACGCCACTACGGTCTTTGACTGCAAGCAAAAAACAAATGTGAACTGTCTGGCTGTCGTGTCATTACGTTATGGGTGTATTTACAAAAGCGAGACCACAGCGAGGAATGAGCGAGTGAGTATGGTTTTACGCCGCTTTAGCAATATCCAAGCAACATCAAGGCGGTGGACACCAGAAATTGGCTTTGCACATTGCGCTCAAGTGGGGAATCGAACTCGGATCTTCCATGTCACGAGCAAACGCTTTAACCTCTATGCTACCCCACCATCCAGGAAGGAAGGGAAATAGTTTAAACACATTCTTACGCGAAAAGTAAGATAAACTAAACCCTTCAGTCGTAGCATTACATTTAAATCACGAATAATGTTAAAACAAAGTTAATCAAAATAAGGTGATTAAGATTTAAGTACCATACTATCGTTGAAATATTTTATAATTTTTATCTTCTGAGATTCGTTTCGATATTTCTGTAAATATAGATATAGAGCAACCTTCCTAAATTCTATTAAGAATGAAAGTTAATCTTTCAGACACGGAATTTTGAGACACATGTGCGGGACTGCAGCAAGTTATCTATCTTCGTTTTATAGATGTCTTTGTTAACTCGATTTACGATTTGTCTTTTGCATTTGTTATGTTGTTAAGCATGCCTACTTGTTATATAAGTAATGAATTGTCTTGACCTTATCAATGTATACAGCTTGTTCAGCTTGACCTGAGCTACTCTACATATGCATGACCCAGGAGGTCATATGGCACAAACGGTAAGTCGAGTTAACCTGATTAAATAGGGGAGCAGAGAATGTTAAACGACGACCTTGTCTCGGCTGTTCGGACTTGTTGACACCTGACAGAGGTGCACCCCTTCACAATTATAGACCCAACCAGCTTTGACACGGTCACGCAAAGCATTAGTATTCACTTGATCAGGTCAAGCTGAACAAGCTGTAGGTTGTTGCTGTTCTTGTTTCCCACTTGTGCGCTTGTAATCAGCGCATATCAAACACCATGTTCAAACCAATTAGGGACCAACCATTTTCTCTTCCTCCCACAGAGGTTTTATTACCCCAAAACACCTTTTATTTCAGCACCAATAAAATGTCCAGTGCACGTTCCGTTTTGAAAATAAACCCCGAAATCTTATTATTTCTCTTAGAGACAATGCATAGATATGTGATCAAGTACAGTGTAAACAAAATAAGAATAATATACCAATAATGATAACGTGACACAGAAGATAAAGCGTGTATAATGAATAGACATTTTCTTCAGAGACAAGCCGGAAGTCAAGAAGCGTTTGTGCATAATATGTCCTTCATTGTTTCTTACAAAGTTTCGAGGCTGTTTTTGTGTGTCTATTTTGAGGATTCTGCCAAGAACGGGCACACAGATCCATAAAATGTCATTGTAAATAATGAACAGGTTGTTATCAAAACAATTGTATTCGCTTTCACTGATCTTTTAACTAACAATTGTAACAAAAACATCAGTGACAATTCCGAAAGCCAATTTTCAGTTTGTCTATTTGACTTTGTACTCAACTCGCTACAAATATCCTGTTCAACAGTCACCACATTCACCACATATATTGTTTATAATCTCTGTCATCTTTAGAGGTTTTCTATTAACATGTTAGTTGTTATTATCCACCCGCCACCTTTATGTGTCAATACCTTTTACTTTTGCAATGTGACCCATGCCTTCAGCATCTGTTTCACAGCGTTGATTTATAGGCTGTTTGCCATTCACCATCGATATTTATCTCTGTTACACTTGCCAATGCAATGTATCGTATAACATCACAGTTTTAGTAGTTTCCGTTTATGCAGATTAGAACAATATCTGTTGGGCACTGTTTACAATAGTTTTGGGTATTTGTGTTTCATTTTTATCAACTATTATCATGCTTACATTTCTGATAATTAAACTACTTTCATTCCTTAAAAACGTTGGTTTTCTGATTTGTTCTGGAATCACGGCTGTATGGCCAATGTGTCTCTAAGGAATCAATTGTCTACATTACATATACTTGTCTTTGTGGCAGTTAGGTCATGTAGGCAACATATATAGGTATGATATGTTGGCTTGTTTGACAGTACAGACGGTGATATTGTTTCAGAACAAAACCTATTTTCGCACTATTCATATCAGTTTTCTTTTCATCTAAGCTACGCTTAACTGAGAACAAATACGATGTTTGGTAGACTACAGCTGTGTCTGGAGAGGAAGTGAGAGCGTGTTTTTGGACGACGTTTAGATGTAGATCCGGGTTTGAATCTATATTCAGCAACCCTTGTTTGTCGTAAGAGTCGACTAACCGGATTGGGTGGTCGTGTCCCAATTGCATAGATTGATGCTCATGTTGTTGATCACTCGATGGTCGGGTCACGACTCGATTATTTGCAGACCGACGCCAAATAGCTAGAATATTGCTGAGTGCGGGGTTAAACAACAAACAGTTATAAAACAGTTATTTTACCTGTAGGTCATTTATCCATGGTTAGGGTGGCCTGTATTTTATTTATTCATGGGTGTATTTGTTTCTCTCATTGTGAAAGATTAGATTCAGTTTGAAGACAGGTGTCACGTGAGAAAGTCAAAAGTGAAATCAGATATTTACACGTAATATATAGTTTATATTGTTTGTATCCCACACCAGTTTGATTACAGGAAATGCTAAAATAAAACCCTACTGTCGATTATCAGCCAAAACTGTTTGCGTAAAAGGCAAGATAGCGGTATTTGCAACACTGTACATAACACTTCTGTTCTGTTAATGAACACTAATAATACAGTTGATATTTGCAAACTGGGTATGTATATTCACCCTGCGTTTGCATACAGAAAACACCGTCTGTACACAGTGTGACTGTATGCCATTATTGTCATCTGACTTTATACTATAGCCCTGTGGCTTCTTCAGTGCTGGAATAAAAGCGACTTGACATGTACCAAGTCAGCGAGCCTGACCACCCGATTTCCGTTAGTCACCTGTTACGACAAGCATGGTTGGCTGAAAACGAATTCTAACCCGGATCTTCATGCATACATGTTAGAGGACTTTCCACAGTGCCAGATAGAGTGAGTGAGTGAGTTTAGGTTTACGCCGCACTGAGCAATATTCAAGCTATATGGCGGAGGTCTGAAAATAGTCAAGTCTGGACCAGACAATCCAGTGATCAACAGCATGAGCATCGATCTGCACAATTGGGAACCGACGACATGTGTCAACCAAGTCAGCGAGCCTGACCACCCGATCTCGTTAGTCGCCTCTTACGACAGGCATGGGTTACTGGGAGGTTCATTCTAACCCGGACCTTCAGATAGAGTCCCTGTAGTTATATCTTTGTTCAAAAAAGGGATATCGAAAACATTGGAAACACATTCATTGACCCGAAATACCCATCACTGCAGTTTGTAAACACTCAACGCTGATCCAGGAAACAAATGTTGAAAGCATGACTATATATGTCATTGGCTCAAAGGTACCTCACAACCATTGTCAATAGTCGTATTTAGCAGTCGGTTTGGAATGGTATTGTCATAGAAACGAGTCATAGCATACGACGTTGCAACATTTGTTTAAAATTTCTTTGCCTTGCCGTTTGAGTTGAGGATATAATATTTCTTCAACGATACGTATTGCAGTGTACATCACACAAATATTCACAGATAGTTTATATCGTCATATTGTAACAAAGAGGTTAAGGACTGTACTTTCTTGTATATAGTACCTTCCTGTTTCGATAGATATGGGTATTTTCCTCATCGCTGTGAAGTTATTGACACATGTCAAGGCTACAGAACGGCCAGGAGCAAGTATATTTATGAGTATGCCAGTAGTTAAAAACATCCGATGCATAGGGTAGGATAGAGCACACAGGCTGATAACAGGCATTGGGGACTATTTTAAACATTTAAGCACTTTGAATTAAGCCCTTGGCCCAAACTGATGTGTGTTTTTATGTAGATGTACATTATACAAAGGTAGAATACATGTTTTGATTACCTCTGTGGCTAAGTCGTCAGACAACTTTTTTACGAGTGTATCACATTTGTATGGGACAAACTGAGGTAAGGGTTCCCAAATCAAAACGACTATTTCCACTTCAAACGAAAACGAAAATAACTCCGTTTCCTAACTTCATTTTTACATCTTCTTGTCATATGCCAGATCCTAACTCAGTACAAGGTACTCATCATAACATCCTCCCAAAGAAACGAGGTCACATTTACAACAGTAGATGTATACACGTGCGAGAAATGATTTAATGGATATAGCACAAAATCAAACTGATTTAGACGTCAACGGTTTCATGTCTTTCATAGACCATCCTATTACAAATGTGATTTGTGTTCAAAAAGGCTTCAAAGGAAATGCCCTATACGTATGCATTTGAAGGTCTATCACGGTCGTGATACATACATAATTAAAAGTGTCAAGCATATGCTGTAATTTGACAAAACATTGAGAAACATGTTCTACGATTTAAAAATATAGTGTGGAGTACCGAATCCTACCGACACATCTACGTGCTCTAGGTGTCCAAATTTTTCCCCCTTCGATAATCAACTTACACAACATGCAAGATAGCAACAATGATAAACAATAAACTAGGACAGACGTGAGTGATAAAGTTAAGAAATAACTTTAATAAACGAAAAAGAGTTGGTGAGAATGATTTTACGTCGCTTTTAGCAATATACCAACAATCGGCGAGGGACACCAGAAATTAGATTCCCACAGTGAACGCTTTAACCACTCGGTAAACCCCACTGCCCCATAAACGATAACGAAATGCAGAAAAGTAATTTAAACATCTCTTGATCAGAGCACAAGTGACATACACGATAACAACAACGAGGTTGAAATGGTACAAAAAGACAAATTTGATAGCATACACAATCCTAAACAAAAAGCAACCAAACGGCGTGAACAAAATGTTATTCGCGGCCAGGCAATAGATTATATGAGGGAAAAATCAGGGATCATAGATTTCACAGATGGAATACAGAATGTTAGATTTTAGAACCAAAGATTTTAGGAATCATTGATGGAATCTCGGGCGTATTTTGAAGGAAAGAAACTTTAACTTCTTTGCATCACCTCAAAAGCGAATCCTAAGATGGTAACATTCATCCCACTGCAACAAGAGTCAAGTGTATCTAAGGAAAGAATGATTTCCACACAATTGCTGGTCGTCTTGTAACTTGGGATGTAATGTGAGACGATAAGCAAGATTTAGCTCCCCTCGCGGGTCAGAATATATTGGAAAGGCCCACAGGGTTGTAGTAACCAGTAGTACTTTACAGAACACTGTCTAAACATTAAGTCTAAATATAGCAGACCACTGTAACCCCCGCCTAGCTACAATGCTATAAACGTGGAACATTGGCATTGTTACCCAGTGAACAACACTGCCACACATCCGTACACTTATCTCGAGTTTGTGGTCTGACGTTCTCTGCCGTGATATTCTGTTGCCGTCACGTTCTACGTTGTATTCATGTGGACGCTACATTGACGTGCGACGTCACGATGCGAGCATTCCCTTAACCCATTATCTGTCATTGTTGCTTGTCGTGACATGATCTAAACTATGCACATGCTGCACTCCGAACGAACTAGCCTTTTACAGAGAGCATTTGAAGCAGTCCTGAATATTCTTTGTTACTTCAGCAGCATTTGTTTTTTTAATATTTATTGTGTTTTGTTCACATTAATTTTCATGAATCCATGCTAAGGTTTGTAAATGCATGTGTTGTAAGGCACGTAATGCTTACCCTTCTGCTAACACCCGGTGTCATCATTCAGTTGTCCGTTCGTGTGATTTGTATGACTCTTTTGGACCTTCACAGCAAATGGAATCGACTTCTCATGATAGTCCAAACGTGGTAATCTGTTTCACTGACTTTTCATATTTTCAGTTGAGGATAAAAGGCAACATATCTGTGTTATAAATAGTATCCACAGAACACTATAAACACAAATCTGATACGAATTAGTCAGCCATGCCTATTCAGCGAGACCAGATAAGACTAGATAAAGCGAAAGATAAAATGTTTTCCTTATTTGAGGGAAAGTGTTTTCATTGTCCGATAACGAGGTTCGGTCACAATAACGACATGACCCTCCTGAAGGTGAGCATCGCCGTGGTGCTGCCTCTGGTGGTGGACTGTGTGTGTGAACCCGGGCTTCAGGCCTGTGAGTGGGAGTCTTGGGGTGTGTGGAACTCCTGTACCAGAACATGTGCTGGGCTGAGAACCAGAACACGGAAGATGTGCTGTGGAGTTCATGTTCCAGACTGTATCGGTAAATGTGGCCGACCCAACACGTCTGTGGAGACACAGCCATTTGCGACACACTGCCCCAATGGTGGAAGCTACATTGATGGCTACTGTCACTGTCCTCCTCTCAGATATGGAATTTGTTGTGAACGAGGTGAGAGTTATAGGATAATAATCAGCTTTTCGATTTACCAATGAAGTTTGTTTCTTATGTTACCTAGCCCTGTTACGTCATGTCTGGTCTCTTTGGTCGTGAGATTATAAGGCATCGTAGGCTTGTTTAAGTTGTTATGTGGTGTGAGTAAAGGTCATTGTAGTAAAGATAGTCACTGCTTGTTCATAATTCTCAATAATTACTTTAAGAATGTTTGTCAGTAAATTTCTGAGTGTGTTTTTGTCATATTTGGAACTATTCTTGAATCGAGCTTGTTGGAAAAAGAAGGCGCATCTTCCCGTCATTCATGACAGACCATAAGATTGGATACAGTTTAGGATGGTAGACAACAGACGGAAGACAGCGGCAGCCATGTTTATAGTGGTTGGGGAATAATGGTCGAAATGGTACAAGTTGATGGTAACAAGGTGACAGAACGCACACCGGAGCCGAGTGGCTAATATACATGGGGTGGAGATCCGCTCTGTCACTTGCAGATGTTGGACGGTGATTGTTCATCGACGCCTAGGCCGACGCCACGACTAGCAGCTCAATCCGTCCGACTTCTGTCGATGATCCGGGCCAAAATCCCAGACTGGAGACCGTATCTCCGATTCGTCTATCAGACTGATTATGTCAGTAAGGCTTAATACGTAGGGACATTACGCCACGTTGGGCAACCCACTTACACATGTACAAACGTAAGATCCGTTAGCATTGAGACTTAACGGTTCAGCCCGGAAGATGGGATACACCGAATGTTTGCTGAATACATTAAACAGACAAAGGGGATAGAATTTCGGTGCACTTTGGACATAGATTGAAACAAACAGGTCGTTTGAATACATTAAGTTTGAAAGAAATGAAATGGTTTGATCAATGACAATGCTAAATAGTATAGGCTGGGCTGCAAACGTCCTGTACCGGTATATTTCATGACATGTTTTACAGACGAGACGGCTGCGTCTGGTGACTGTGCCCGACACTGCACGTGGATGAACTGGTTCTCATTGGGAAACTGCAGCACAAACTGTGAATGTGCAACATGAACCACGCAAAGATGGCACAGTTGTCACATAGTGTTGAGCAGTACTGAGTGTACAGCTGCATGCAACTTCCGGGACAAGAGCACTGAAGAGAGAGTCTGCACTAAACAATGCACCCTGAATTGTAAGGGGTGGGGTCATAGACTGAAACAGTTATACTGTATGTGTCTCATAAAATCCTAAGCGTTTGTCATATACAGGTCGAATTATTTATTTTTTGAGACCTTAATGTTAACAATAATACAAAGAGGTTGTTTATTCATATATTGTTATCCTATCTTCCTGCTCCAACTTCTGAAGGTCTCTCAAACAAGCTAATACAAAGACCACCAGGCATTGAAAGTTAAGGTCATGCCATGCCATGTTGTAAGTGAGAGCTGTTATATGTATATATACATGGTCACGATCTCAATGAACATTTGGTTGAAACTTTCCAGAAGGCCACACTATGAAGAAATATGTAGTAGACAGAACGAGAGACATGGTATGGCAGTACTCAAATGGTTACCACAGTCAACCACGTTCCTGCTACAATTCACCATTTCGCGTCAATTTGTACATTTTGCTTACAGTTAATCCCTTCCGTCTCTAATATGCGAGGTCCCATGCTTGTCGTAAGAGTCGACTAATAGGATCGGGGTCGCTGACTTGGTTGTCTGGACAACACGCAACAATAACATTAACAATAGTATGGGAAAATTGACAAACTTAATGAGTGCATTTAATAAAGTGAAACGACAAAACCCGTTCCACATCCATAAGAAATCTCGACTATTACATTGTGACTATGTTATGTGCATATACTTGTTTCAGCAGTATTACAGCTGTATGACGTTGTTGTAAACCAACAACAAATGAAACATATCAATTCCAAGAATATACTATCTTCACGTAGACCAGAGTCAGACTTGCCAACTTTGTTCCTGGAACGCCTGGCAACCTTGGAGCAGTTGTAGCCAGACATGTGGCAGACAAGGTCACGGTCACCTTGTTGCTGTGAAGGCCAAAGCAATAAGGACTGTCTGTTTGACTGCCGGTTGTCGGAGGAAGCCTCATTTCAATCCGAGAACAATCCGAGAAATTTGTTTTAACAACGGAAGCTTCTCAAGCAGCATCTGCCACTGTGGACAAGGCTATTCTGGATCTTGCTGCACTGATGGTAGGATGCTTCTTTATGTGTTGATTGCTGAGTATGGCGCGACACCTGATCATACTGTTAATGCCATAAAGAGCATCCTAGATGTGTACCCGTGAAGCACCGGGTTTGAACGATCCTACAGTAACCCATGCTTGTCGTAAGAGGCGTCTAACGGGATCGGGTTGTCAGGCGCACTGGCTTGGTTGACACATGTCATCGGTTCCCAATTACTCAGATCGATGCTCATACTGATGACCACTGGATTGTCTGGTTCGGACTCGATTATTTACAGATCTCCGCCATAAAGCTGGAATATTGCTGACTGCGGCGTAAAACTAAACTCACTCACTCATGGATGTGTACGTAGTACACGAAAGGTTGTCATTGGAATAGAATGAACTCCGACGGTGTCCTAAACCACACAAGGGTAAGGGACAGCCAGAATATTCCTCTTTCATAGTGCTCATATGGGCTATGAATAGAATTGTATTCTTTCATTATGACTTTCTATTTATTGAATTTTGAATGAAACCTTTCTAATTTCATTTCAGAGGTAACTGATGGCAAGTGTACAAAATGCACCTGGGGGATGTGGGGACGGTGGGGACCTTGCAATGACTCCAAGAACGGGGGAGGTAACGAGAAGGAGATCCCTCTGCTGTCGTATGAGACAAAAGGAGAACGAGTGTTACGTCCAGTGTAAGCGAGAGAGACATGGAACTGTCGACATGAAACAATGTGACCTGTTTATAGTGAAAGGTAGGTCAAATATGAAACAGTTAAATATAATAACGCCAAACGCCGTCAGCCTACATTATCCGTACTTATTAAGGTCGTGTCAGATGGCATAAGGGGCGGTGGGGTAGATTAATTGTTAAAGCGTCCGCTTGTCACTATGAAGACCAGGGTTCGATTCCCCACATGGATACAATGTGTGAAGCGCATTTCACGTTACCCTTGCCGTTTTATTACCGGAATATTGCTAAAAGCGGCGTAAACCCATACTCACTCACTCAGATGACACAATTGTCGTGTCGGACACAGTGTTAGTATATACCATATGTGTTCCCCACTACCATTCCAGAACAGAGTCAACATCGATCATCAGAAGTTCTTCAAAGGCGTTTACATGTAGGACGAACAATATATACTTCAGGACGAAATGGAATACTATTTAGTATGATGTATATATTGGTTAACAGTTTCAGATTCAACCCAAATTCACTTCATGTACACCATCATCGCCTCTGTCGCATCCATTGTCCTCACGTCGTTTGTCTGGTAGGTATGATACTGCCATGTGTACCTCTCTGAGTGAGTGAGTGAGTGAGTGAAATGTGTATGTGAAATGTGTATGAGTGAGTGAATTGTACGATTCCGACTATGTTCCGACACTGCTGCCATGTGTGTGAGTGAGTGAGTGAGTGAGTGGAATGGAGGGAGTGGGTTTCCAACATTGTTCCACTGTATCTCACGCGGGCCTTGTAGGTGAGTGACATACTATTATTCAATTTGAATATTTATTCAATGAATCTAGCAATACCAAAATTAAATATCCACGGTCATAAGAAACGTTTCCGTCCACTGTACGATTCCGACGAAATCATAATGTCACCTGCGCCAGTCGCTGTAGTAACCACAAACCTCACAACTGATTTCAATCCAGACAAAGCCTCCAAGTCTACAAATACAGATACATGGGGTCCTACTGACGTAAAGACAATAGAAAGCAATATCTCAATGTAAAGTAAAACATAAGAGATGCTGTTTTAGATAATGTCAATATTCCATTTTCAGGACTGGTGCTTATTGCATCAGGAACAGGAAGTGCAGAGGAACACCAGACCAGCAGGGGTCATGTGATGTCAACTGTCCAGCTGAAATGGACAACTATAACAGTCAGCATGCTGACCGGAGAGACGTAGCTCGCAACGTCAGCCAGAATACATGCTATGACAATGATGCATGTGAGCCCGTGTATGAAAACCCACCAGACCTGTTTAAATAATGCGCCCATTTTTGGTGTCCCCTGCCGTACCATAGCTTGAATTTTAATAAAAGCGGCGTAGAACAGGCGTAAAAAAGCAAATACCATAAGGTTATAATAGATGAAGTTTAGCTCTGCAGATTGCTTTGGAATAATAAATATCCATTGTTGGGAACAAACATTGGAATTTGTGGGTAGTTGCAAGGTAAGTACTATGAATAGTCGTTTTCAAAGGGAGGCTACTCTAGTCTGTGCAACTTCGTGCGTGTTTAGACTGTCCTGCCAAATTGTTCCGTAACTACAAAATAAAGACCGCAGTGAAAACCAAAACAAAAGCAGGGTGAACTGTTTTCAATTCGGAAAATTCGCCACTGCGGTCTTTGGCTGCAAGCAAAAACAGTGAACCCGATCCCAATGTCTGTCAGCACTGTGCTGTCATTATGGACTGGTTAAAAGCGAGACCACAGCGAGGAAAAGCTGAGGGAGTGAGTATGGTTTTACACCGCTTTTAGCAATATTCAAGCAATATCACGGCGTGGGACACCAGAAATTAGCTTTGCACGTTGCACTTGAACGCCCGTTCTCGTTCCTCTGGTGACAATATTGGCATTGCAAAATAAACTTTACTTGCGGAGGTACAGCTAAAATGAGAACGGTTTTTTGCCAACGGTCATTTATACCCCTTATCAGCATGTTTTACGCATGCTATTTGTGCTTTTCATGTGTGTTGTGCATGAATTTTGTTGTTGTCATATGATGTGTTCCATGATGTGTTCGGGCAATCCGTTCTTTACCGTACAGCATTATTTACTGTCTTTTGTGTTATTAACAACATTTTCAACGTTCATTTTCACTCTCAAAACAATCCTATTACCATATTTCAAACTTTACAGATGGTGCGTTTTCAATGATGTTCAGTATATCAGGTGAGTGAGTGAGTGAGTGACATGGCACTTGCAGCAAGTAAACTCACCGTAAACACAAAAGGATTCAGTGCGCATTTCGGAAATCCAGTAATCGTTCCGTATTATGGAATATTTTGTATGAGAGAAATAGATCTACAGACTTGGATATCAAACACAGCTGTTATGAAGAATACTTTCTACTGAATTAGGATCTGTTATATAGTTATATATCAAGTATATGTAAAAATGAAGTAAGGAAACGGAGTTATTTTCGTTTTCGTTTGAAGTGGAAATAGTTTGGGAACCGTTACCTCAGTTTATCCCATACAAATGTGAAATACTCTTAGCCACAGAGGTAATCATATCTGTTCTAACTTTATATAACGTATAGATCTACATCAAAAAGATCAGTTTGGGCCAAGGGCTTGATTCAAAGTGCTTAAATGTTTCAAACAGTCCCCAAGACCTGTTATCAGCCTATGTGTTCTATCCTACCCTATGCATCGGATGTTTTTAACTGCTGGCGAATTCATAAATACACTTGCTTCTGGCCGTTCTGTAGCCTGGACATGTGTCAATAACTTCACAGTGATGAGGAAAATACCCATATCTATCAAAACAAGGAAGTACTACGTGCATGGAAGTACAGTCGTTAACCTCTTTGTTACAATATGACGATATAAACTATCTGTGAATATTTGTGTGATGTACACTGTAATACGTATCGTTTAAGCAATATTAAATCCTCAACTCAAACGGCAAGGCAAATTAATTCTAAAATGTTGCAATGCCGTATGCTATGACTCGTTTCCATGACAATACCATTCCAAACCCATTGCTAAGTACGACTATTGGCAACGGGCTGTGAGGTAACTGTGAGTCTACGTATGTCAATGACATATGGTCATGCTTTCAACATTTCTGTCCCGAGTCAGCGTTGAGTGTTTACAATCTACAGTGATATTGATTCGGGCACTGAATATTCTCATACTCTTTTTGATATCCCTATTTGAATTACTTTACAGCTACACGGACCCTATCGAGCACTGTGGCTAAGAACAGTTCTCTTATATGTATGCGTGAAGATCCGGGTAAGAATTGGTCTTCAGCCAACAATGCTTGTTGTCACAGGTGACTAACGGAATCGGGTGGTCAGGCTCGCTGACTTGGTAGAAGTGGCCACAGGGCTATAGTACAAAGTCAGATAACGAAATGCCATACAATCACAATGTCTACAGACGGTGTTTTGTATATGCAGAAACAGGGTGGATATACAAACCAAGTTTGCAAATGTTACTTGTATTATTAGTTTTCATTAACAGAGCAGGACAGAAAGAGAACGAGTGTTATGGACAGTGTTGCAAATACCGTTATCTTTACTTTTACGCAAACTGTTGTAGCACTCAGCAATTTAAAGTACAGCACCACAAACTTTAAAAATACGTCATAATGCCCTTTTACGTAAATTTATGTGATTTTGTTCGAAACCACCTTCTCGAAACAATGCCCTATGACGCCGGCATAGCAACACGGTTGTCCAGCTCAGCGAGTGCGTATAAGTTCCACTCACTGGTGTTTCATCTCTACTAGCTATGTCATTGCAAAAGCCCAACGATATTGAGAGTTTCCAGTAGTTGTATACCGGCGGACGGCAATTTCTTGCAAGCACCGGTTTGAAATATTTTTCTTTTTTTCACTAATACGCTCATATTCACTTGTATTACGGGGTGCTGAGGTGTTATATTTTGTGTATTTTTGTATTTTGTATTTTTTTAATTTAGTGAGAATGCGTTAAACCGGTCTATATTATATATATTCTGTTATTAGCAATTTTGGTCAATGTAATTATTAAAATTAAGTAAATATATTTTAAATTTCGTTTTCTACGTAACTATTAGGTCTAAATGATTTACCAATGTGAACTGACATACATATACATTTTTTTCATTCTGTAATTTGCAATACTTACAGCTCGTGGCGGCGGTCTGCAAATAGTTTTGACCCGACCATCGAGTGATCAACAGCATGAGCATCAATCTATGCAATTGGGATACGACCACCCAATCCGGTTAGTCGACTCTTACGACAAGCATGGGTTGCTGAATACCAATTTAACCCGGATCTACAACAAAACATCGTCCAAACACACGCTCTCACTTCCTCTCCAGATACAGCTGTAGTCTAGCAAACAACTTGTTTGTTCTCGTTTAAGCCTAGTTTAGATGAAATAACCCTAAGATGAATAATGCGAAAATATGTTTTATTCTGAAACAATATCATCGTTTGTACTGTCAAACAAGCAAACATATTATACCTGTATAAGTTGCCTGTGTTGTCCATACATCTGTGATTCCCGAACAAATGAGACAATCCACATGTTTAAGGAATGAAAGTAGTTTAATTCTGAGAAATGTACGCATAATAATAGTTGATAAAAATGAAACAAAAATACCAAAAACTATTGTTAACAGTGCCCCACAGATATTGTTCTTGTCTACATAAACGGAAACTACTAAAGCTGTGATGTTATACGATACAATTTTAATGCACTGGCACGTGTAACAGAGATGAATATCGATGGTGAATTGTGAATAGCTATTACGACAGCGATGTGAAACAGATCCTCAAGTTACATGTCAAAGTCACATTTCAAAGTCACATATCAAAGTCACATTTCAAAGCAAATTCCAAAACAGTATTGACACACAAAAGTGGTGGATGAATATCAATAACTAGTTAAAGTAAATGAAAATCAAAATAGTCTACAAATATAAAGAGACATATACAATAAATGTAAACCAGGGCCTAGATTTTCAAAGCTCTCTTAACGCTAAGATAGTCGTAAGTTAATGTTATTGTATGGCACTTACGATTATCTTAGCGCTAAGAGACCTTCGAAAATCTAGGCCCAGTATTACAACGTGGTGATTTATGAACACTCTCAATATAAGGATATATATTGTAGCTAAATGAATACAAAGTCAAATACACAAACTGAAAATTGGCTTTTCGGAATTGTCACTGACGTTTTTGTAAAAAAATTCATTAATTATGTAACAAGTAAGCTAGATTAACAACATAACAAATCTAAAAGAAAAAGGATCAATCGAGTATACAAAGACATCTCAAAAACAAATAACACATACCAAAACGAAGCTGAAAATATGGATGTTATCATAATGTTTTAACAATAGTATGTTACGAGTCAATCGATCGTCCCATCATATTTTCATTACCTTTATTATTCGTGTTTAAATTTGATGCTGCAGCGACTATCAGGTTTATTTCGTCTTACTTAAACGTTCATTGAGCTTAACTTAAGAATGTCTTTGGACTGCTCTTCCTTCCTGCCTCGGCGGTAGGGTAGCCTAGTGGTTAAAGCGTTTGCTCGTGATGCTAAAGATCCGAGTTCGATTTCCGCACATGTTTGCAATGTGTAAGGCTAATATCTGGTGTACCACGCCATTGCTTGAATACTGCTAAATGCGGGGTAAACCCATACTCACTCACTCACCTTTTTCTGGCTGTGGTCTCACTTTTGCAACCACTCTACAAAGGATAATGACTGGACAGCCAGACAGCGGGATCGGCTTCACGGTTTTGCTTGCAGCCAAAGATAACAGTTTTGAGGCTTTTCCGAATTAAAAACAGATCAACCTGTTTTTGTTTTGTTCTTCACTTGTACCTTTATTTTGTAATCATGTTATTAACACGTAAACTTGGCAGGGCAGTCCGAACACACACACACACACACACACACACACACACACACACACACACACACACACACACACACACACACACACACACACACACACACACGCACGCACGCACGCACGCACGCACGCACGCACGCACGCACGCACGCACGCACGCACGCGCACACACAGACCAGAGTAGCCTCCCTTTAAACACGACTGTTCACAGTACTCACCTCGCAACTACCCCCAAATAACAATGTTTGTTCCTAACTATGGATATTTATCGTCCCAAAGCGTTCTGAAGAGCTAAACTTCATTTATAAACTTATAGTATTTGCTTTCCACGAGGTTCTGTGTTCACACAATAATTATATCTAACCTCCAAACCTTCTGTTTGTACAATCATCTGATCCAAAACGAAAACATTACAAACACATTGACATAATCTGTATTATGCAAATGATACAACATAACCCTTGAGGCGAAGAAGGACATCCACGTGAGCACTATGAAAGAAGTTCATTCTGGCTACCTCATACCAACGTGTGGCTCAAGGCACTAGTCAATAGCAATATGGCAGTGGTATGTAGTTAATCGAATCTGGACCAGTGATCAACATCATGAGCATCGATCTTCACAATTGGGATACAACGATGTGGAGGCCGTCGGTGCAAAAAATATCCTCAGAACCTCCCTATTGTGATTCGAGCCGTCTTGTACTTGACTTGAGTTTAATATGATATCGCCGAACGTTTAACCGACAAATAGTCGGCATTACATAAAAGTGAGTGCGTGAGCGAGTTGAGATTTACGTCGCCTTTAGCAACATCCAACCTATGTCACGGCAGGGGACACCCCGAATAGGCGCATTACATAAACAGGTCTTGTGGGTGTTCATACACGGGCTCACATGCATCATTGTCACAGCATGTATTCTGGGTGACGTTGCGAGCTACATCTCTCTGGTCAGCTTGTAGACTGGTATAGTTGTCCATTTCAGCTGGACTGTTGACATCACATGACCCCTGCTGGTCTGGTGGCCCTCTGCACTTCCTGTTCCTGATGCAATAAGCAGCAGTCCTGAATAAGAATATTCGTATTATCTAAAGCAGCATCTCTTATACTTACAGTGTGATATTTCTTTCTATTGTCTAAGGGACAGTAGGACCTCAGTATCTGTGTTTGTAGACTTGGAGGCTTTGTCTGGATTGAAATCAGTTGTGAGGTTTGCGGTAACTGCAGCGTCTGGCGCAGGTGACATTATATATATCAAATAAACGATATTTACGATTACGATTTACTTGGAATCGTACAATAGACATACACATTTCTTAGGACTGTGGACTTTAGGGAGAATATTTGGTATTGCAACATTCATTAAGGACATAGTCGAATTGGATAATATTATGTCACTCACTTTGCTTGGCGAGGTACACAGACAGGTGACAGACTACCTACCAGACAAGCGACGTGAGGACAATGGATGCAACAGAGGCGATGATGGTGTACATGAAGTGAATTTGGGATGAATCTGAAGTAATATAAACACAATTTTACCAATTATGCCATTACGTCCTGAAGTGTATATTGCTCACTGGGCAATCAACTTGATTTTATTGAATTAATAAAACTAAGATTTCTTTGATCACAGCAGTCGATAGCATGATGTAGCATTTCAAGCGTTAGATGATCAATGTTTACATGACACGTTTATAGGACTTGCTCCTTCATCATGCATTCAAACGTCGTATTAAGAAAAAAGAAGTTGCTATCCATTAAACGTTTAATTAATTTCATCATTGTTCGTCCAATTTCTAAACGATTTTCAAGAACTTCAGATGATTAATGTTGACACTGTTCTGGAATGTTAGACTGGAACATATACAGTATATACTAACACTTTTACCGGTCAAAACAATTGTGCCATCTGAGTGAGTGAGTATGATATGAAAGCAATATGCTTTAGCAATGTGACAACGGATGACATCAGAAGTGGGCTTCACGCATTGTATCCATGTGGGAAATCGAACTCTGGTCTTCAGCATGACAAGCGGACGCTTTAACCATTAGGCTACCCCACCACCCCTTATACCATCTGACACGACCATGATAAGACTGGTGGCGTTAGGCGTTATAGTATTTAACTGTTTCACAGTTGACCTACCTTTCGCTACAAACAGGTCACATTGTTTCAGGTCGACAGTTCCATGTCTCTCTCGCTTACACTGGGCGTAACACTCGTTCTCCTTCTGCCCCACACGACAGCAGAGGGATCTCCTTCTCGTTACCTCCCCGTACTTGGAGTTATTGCAAGATCCCCACCGTCCCCACATCCCCCAGGTGCATTTTGTACAGTTGCCATCAGTTACCTCTGAAATGAAATTAGAAAGGTTTCATTCAAAATTCTATAAATAAAAAGCAATAATGAAAGAATACAATTCTATTCATAGCCCACGGGGCGAAGAAGACCTTCCACATGAGCACTATAAAAGAGGAATATTCTGGCCGTCCCTTACCCTTGTGTGGCTTAGGACGCAGTCGGAGTTCATTACTACTAATGACAACCATTTGTGTACTACGAACACATCTAGGAGTGAGTGATTTTAGTTTTACACCGCAGTCAGCAATATTCCAGCTTTATGGCGGAGATCTGTAAATAATCGAATCCGAACCAGACAAAACAGTGATCAACAGTATGAACATCGATCTGAGCAATTCGGAACCGATGACATGTGTCAACGAAGCAAGTGTGCCTGACCACCCGATCCCGTTAGTCGCCTCTTACGACAAGCATGGGTTTCTGAAGGTTCATTCTAACCCGGAGCTTCACATGTACACATCTAGGCTGCTCTTTGTGACATTAACAGTATGATCAGGTGTCGCGCCATACTCAGCAATCAACACATAAAGAAGCATCCTACCCTCAGTGCAGCAAGATCCAGAATAGCCTTGTCCACAGTGGCAGATGCTGCTTGAGAAGCTTCCGTTGTTTATACAAACTTCACTGCAGTTCTTGGTTTGAACTGAATCGTTCTCCGACAACCGGCAGTCAAACAGACAGTCCTTATTGCCTTGGCCTTCACAGCAACAAGGTGACCGTGACCTTGACATTTGTCCTCCTCCACATGTCTGGCTACAACTGCTCCATGGTTGCCAGGCGTTCCAGGAACAAAGTTGGCAAGTCTGACTCTGGTCTACGTGAAGATAGTACATTCTTGGAATTGATATGTTTCATTTGTTATTGGTTTACAACAACGTCATACAGCTGTAATACTGCTGAAACAAATATATGCTCATAACATAGTCACAATTGTACAATCGACATTTAGCAGAGATTTCTTATGGATGTGGAAAGGGTTTTGTCGTTTCACTATATTAAATGCACTCATTACGTTTGTCAATATTCCCATACTATTGTTAATGTCATTATTGTGTGTTGTCCAGACAACCGAGTCAGCGATCCCGATCCTATTAATCGACTCTTACGACAAGCATGGGACCTCGCATATTAGAGACGGAAGGGATAAACTGTAAGCAACCTTGCGGTGTAGCCTTCTGGTAGGTTTCGACCAAATGTTCATTTAGATCGTGATCATGTACATCTCACAGTTCTCACTTACAACACACTGACTGGAGGGTATTTATCTCTCACTGTCTGACGGTCTTTGCATTAACTTGTTTAAAGGTATTTAGAAGTCGGAACAGCAAAAGAAGGTAACAATGCATGGACAAACAACCTGTATGTATCATTGATAAAATAAATGTCTAAATAAGCCAACAATTCGACCTGTATTTGACAAACACTCAGAATTTAAAGTAACCCGAACAGCATAACTGTTTCAGTCTTTGACCCTACCCCTTACCATTCACGGTGCAATTTTTGGTGCAGGCTCTCTCTTCAGTTCTGTTGTCACGGAAGTTGCAATCCTCTATATACTCAGACCGGCTCAACCCTCTTTTACAACAAGGATTTCTTGTCCTGGTTCGTGTTCCACAGCCACAGTTTGTGCTGCAGTCTCCCCATGACAACCAGTTGAACCACGTGCAGCGTCGGGCACAGCTACCAGACGCATTCGTCTCGTCTAAAAACATGTCATGAAATATACAGGTACACGACGTTTGCAAGTCTATACTATTTAGCATTGTCATAGTGCAAACCATAGGTAAGTGGGTTTGCCCAACGTGGCGTAATGTCCCTATGTATTTAACCTGACTGACATGACAAGTCAGTGAGACGGTCTCCAGTCTGGGAGACGGACCCAGATCATCGACAGAAGCGGACGGATATAAGCGGCTAGTCGTGGCGTCGGCCTAGGCCGTCGTCCTACCAACGACTACGTCGGCGATGAATATTCGACGTCCAAATTCTGCACGTGTATAAGTGGCAGAGCGGGTTTCCAATTTTTCAATTTGACCTGAGAATTTTGTCTTCCGTCTGTTGTTCACCATCCCGAACTGCACCCAATCTTATGGTTTGTCATGAATGACGGGAAGATGCACCTTCTTTTTCCTACAAGCCCACTCTAGAATTGTTCGGAACACGACAAAAAAAACACAGAGAAATTTACTGATAAACAATCTTAAAGTAATTATAGAGAATAATGAACAAGCAATGACTATCTTTACTACAATGTCCTTTACTCACAGCACATAACAACTTAAACAAGCCTACAATGCCTTATAATCTCACGACCAAAGAGACCAGGCATGACGTAACAGGGCTAGGTAACATGAGCAACAAACTTCATTGGTAAATCGAACAGCTGATTATTATACTATAACTCTCACCTCGTTCACAACAAACTCCATATCTGAGAGGAGGACAGTGACAGTAGCCATCAATGTAGCTTCCACCATTGGGGCAGTGTGTCGCACATGGTTCTGTCTCCACAGACCTGTTGGGTCGGCGACATTTACCGATACAGTCTGGAACATGAACTCCACAGCACATCTTCCGTGTTCTGGTTCTCAGCCCAGCACATGTTCTAGTGCAGGAGCTCCACACACCCCAAGACTCCCACTCACAGGCCTGAAGCCCGGGTTCACACACACAGTACACCACCAGAGGCAGCACCACGACGATGCTCACCTTCAGGAGGGTCATGTCGTCATTGTGACTAAACCTCGTTATCGGACAATGAAAACACATTCCCTCAAATAAGGAAAACATTTTATCTTTCCCGTTATCGAGTCTTATCTGGTCTCGCTGAATATTCATGGCTTTCTTCCTAGGGATGCTGACTACTTCGTATCAGATTTGTGTTTATAGTGTTCTGTGGATACTATTTATGACACAGATATGTTGCCTTTTATCCTCAACTGAAAATATGAAAAGTCAGTGAAACATATTACCAAGTTTTGACTATCATGAGAAGTCGATTCCATTTGCTGTGAAGGTCCAAAGAGTCATACAAATCACACGAACGGATCACTGTATGATGACACCGGGTGTTAGCAGAATGGTAAGCATTACGTGCCTTAAAACACATGCATTTACAAAGCTTAGCATGGATTCATATCAGCCTGTGTCTTCTATCCTACCCGATGCATCGGATGTTTGTAACTGCTGGCGAACTCATAAATACACTTGCTCCTGGCCGTTCAGTAACCTAGACACGTGTCAACAACTTCATAGTGATGAGGAAACTACCCATAAATCTATCGAAACAAGGAAGTAATGTATACAAGGAAAGTCTGTCGTTAACCTCTTGTTACAATATGATGATATAAACTATCTGTGAATACGTGTCTTGTGTACACTGTAATGCGTTATAGTTGAAGCAATATTAAATCCTCAACTCAAACAGCAAGGCAAAGTAATTCTAAACAAATGTTGCAATGTCGTATGCTTTGACTCCTTTCTATGACAAAACCATTCCAACCCGATTGCTAAATACGACTATTGACAACGGGATGTGAGCTTACTGTGAGTCGACGTATGGAAATGACATATGGTCATGTTTCAACGTTTGTTCCTGAGTCAGCGTCTACAAACTGCAGTGATATGGATTCGGGGCACTGAATATGCTCTTAATCTTTTCAATATCTCTATTTGAATTACGATATACCTACAGGGACTGTATCTAGCACTGTGGCTAAGAACGGCCCTCCTATATATATGTTACAGGAAATATATGCGTGAATATCCAGAATAGAATTGGTCTTCAACCAACCATGCTTGTCGTTACAGATGACTAACCGGACTGGATGGTGAGACTCGCTTTCTTGGTTGTTGTCAAGTCTCTTTTATTACAGTACTGTATATACATACCAAGTTTGCAAATATTTCTATCATTATTAGTGTTCATTAAGAGAACAGAAGGGCAGAAGTGTGTGTTCATTTTACATTTCCGGATCCATGTCAGCCACAACATCAAACTGGTGTAGAAGAGAAATGATATAAAAGATATCATGTGTAAATATCTGATTTCACTTGTGACTTCCTCACGTGAAACATGTCTTCATATATTTGGAAAGTGAATCTAACTGCAAAGTCCCGAATGGAAGAAACAAATACACCAATGAAACACAGGCCACCATATCAATGGAAAGATTACCTACCGGTAAATTAACTGTGTTTGTTTGTTGTTTAACCCCGCACTATTAACCCCAGCTATTTGGCGTCGGTCTGCAAATAATCGAGTCGTGACCAGACAATCCAGTGATCAACAGCATGAGCATCAATCTATGTGATTAGGATAAGACCAACCAATCCGGTTTGTCGACTCTTACAATAAATAGCAAGGGTTGCTGAAGACCAATTCAAACCCGGATCTACAACAAAACATCGTCCAAACACATGCTCTCACTTCCTCTCCAGATACAGCTGTAGTCTAGCAAACAGCGTATTTGTTCTCATTTAAGCGTAGCTTAGATGAAAAAAACCCTAAGATGAATAATGCGAAAATATGATTTATTCTGAAACAATATCAATGTTGTACTGTCAAACAAGCCAACATATCATGCCTACGTAAGTTTCCTGCATCACCTAGCTGCTACGAAAACAGGTATATGTAATGTAGACAATTGATTCCTTATAGACACATTGTCCATACAGCTGTGATTCCAGAGCAAATCAGAAAAAAACATGCGTTTAAGGTATGAAAGTGGTTTTATTGTGAGACATGTATGCATAAGAATTATTGATAAAAGTGAAACACCTTATAAAACAAAGGTATTGACAAACAAAGGTGGTTGATTGATATTAATAACTAAACTGTATTTCTACCATGACTTCAGTAAATACTGGATTGCGATTGTTTAATTAAAGTCATTCAGAGGTATGTAATCGCGTTATACGGGTCTCTGAATTTCCGATTATACATGGTTTACGGTAATGCACTATTTTTGTCTGCCCACCAACATGGCGGACACCAAACAACCTACATGTGCATGGACAAATTAGAGCAATTTTGCTGTTGGAAATTACACATATGTCTTTAAAGATGGATTTAGCGATGACGGGCTCGACTCACTACTTGCGTAAATCACACAATAGGTGTTTATACATACAAACATACTTCGAAAACATAGAAACAAATATTCAGTCGCACAAGATCAAACATCGTCTGCTTTCCGAATAAAAATTCAGCAAGAAAAATATGTTTACGTTGATTCTATGTTATGTCAAAATAGATTGGGCAATAGACTTGTACATAATTTTTTTTCAGCTTTCGTGAACGATATCGCCACTGATCTTGATCCGGTAACGGAGGATGCGTTAACATTGAACGCCGAAGAAACTTAAAAGCCTTCCGTCCACATAAATGAACAGTAACTGTTGGGTTATCAATTCAAACAAAATGATATATTTATGAGAAACATGTACGGTTTCAAATTTAGCGGTAGTAAAAAACACAATTACAGAATCTACAATATTCACTTAAAACCGTTCTGTTTAGCCCAACAGAAGTCTAAGTAGTCTATTAAAATGTAATTAATTACCTTACGCGTTCGGTTTAAAATCAAATTTAGAGCTATTATAATTTCGTTATATACCTCCGATTTTCCCACACAGTATGCTTATTTCCTAAATATAAAAACAATATGAAAGATATAATAACCAATAAATATAAAAAAATATACTGATTTAAAAATGAAACTTCACATTCTTTCTTCAGGGCACTATAAAAGAACAAGAGATGGTAAGATGGTGAAATTGGTATTATTTCATTGCTGAGATCTGTGTGATGTACTCGATACACTGACAGTGCCATAATCAGTTCCATTAGGCTACACCGCCGTTCCAAAACATGGGTATACAGAATGTCAAGTCACAAGAATAAAAAAATGCGAAATTTCTCAGTTCAATATCGTGTATGGCTGCCCCGCGCAGTCACCACTGCCAAACACCGTCTCCTCATCGACTGCCTGATGCTTGTGAACACGTGGTTGGGGATTCTGCGCCATTGCTCTTGCAAGGCAGCGCCAAGTTCCTGCAAATTCTGAGGTTGGTTCCTAAGACCACGAAGCCTTCTCCCAAGTGCATCCCAAACGTGCTCTATTGGATTAAGGTCAGGGGATATCGATGGCCAGTCCAGCGTTTTGAAGGAAATGTCGTGTCAACATCGCGGTATGCGGCTGGAACTGTAGACCTGGGCCATGAGCCGCCATGAAAGGAACGAGTTCAGGGGTGAGCACCTGGTTGCGGTAAGCAGCAGCTGTGAGGTTTCCACGGATGACCAGAAGTCGGGAACGGTTGTTCCCACAGAAAGCACCCCACACCATGCAACTTCCGCCCCCGAATCTGTCGACTTCCTGTACACAACATTGGGCATACCGTTCGCGACGTCGTCTCCAGACTCTATGCCTGCGGTCCGCGAATCTGAGGTAAACCTGGATTCATCGCTAAAGACGACTCGATTCCAGTCTCTCTGGGTCCATCGGAGGTGACGTTGGGCCCACAGCAGACGTTGACGTTGATGAAACGGCGTCGATATTGGCCCACGATATGGACGTCGAGAATAGAGATTGGCAGCCCACAACCGATTTCGAATGGTCTGTGAGGACAGTCGACCTCTAAACATCTCAGCCCTGGTTCGTGTAGCCAGCAGAAATCTGTCACGTAGGTGACGTAGGACGATTTGACGGTCTTCTGCTCGTGACGTCACACGTGGACGACCCGAACTTGGGCGATCAGAAGTGGTGCCAGTTTGTTGTAGACGATCTCGCAAGTCATACACAGTACGACGGCTGCATCCCATTGCTCTTGCGACGTCAATAACTGATCTTCCCGCTTGCAACATGCCAACGGCACGTTCACGTTGCACATTTGACAATCGTGGCATTTCAAGTACCGTTAGAACTGTGGTTTAAAAGTGTTTTTGTACTTGGGGTGTTTGATGTCAGCTGTTTACAAGGGCACAAGTGGGTAACAAGAACAGCAACAATCTGTACATTGGTAAGGACAAGACGGACAGTATTTATTTAGTATTATTAACTTAAAACAGTCTTGGTTTTCATCAATTAGTGAATCTCCTTAATGTATATTTTACAAGGAGTTCAAAACTCTGTGAAATGTTGAAAGATATTTGTGTTGTGATATCCCTATGCATTTAAGAATTGTTATATCAAGGTTTAGATGCAGTAGTTATATAATTGGGGTTCTATCACAGGGTACCTTATAGGCTTATTTCTACGTAATTCCGATCCAAGCGCCTAGTATAAAATAGTGATTTTCGAGCAGAGACATAGCAGAAGTTCAAATAAAAAAATAGCAAAAGCCCTCTGCAGCCACAGCCCTAGGAGGGAGAAATTGTGTGTTTTGACTAGAGACCAGCCTGGTCACTGATCTGATGTTTGTGGTGCGCTGGTATTCTTCCGTGGAGTTGTGGTCGACTGCGCTCTCCCTGAGAGCTTCGTGTGGTTTTATTCGAACGGCAGGCTTCGAACCTCAGTGACAGAGTTGCGCATCTCTGTACCTTGATCGTACCACAGCAGTCGTTCTACTGATCCACAGAGGACCTGAAGTGCTCGGTTTAACGGGTCTATCCTGAGATTGCATCATTCTCATAAACCGGGCTCTGTCTATAGTAGCGCAAAGGATGTCTGAAACCCGTGTTATGACGTCATTCCACATCCGCTTCAATGAGATCGCTCACTTCGAACACGTTTTGTAGCTTTTTTCACCTCGAATCAATGTCTCATAAAATACAAACACGATTCCCGTAGGTAGCTTGAACAACGCTGAATATGATACATTAGTCAATGGACGCTGAAAACATGTTTAGAAGCCACAATATGCTAAGTTAGAATTGGGTTACATAAGCTCGCAAAGCGTATGAGCAATATATAGCGTGAATGCACTGCCAATTACAGAGTGAAACTGCTGGTCTAAAGGGAATTTGCTGAACTTCAGACCTAGAGTGTTATGTTGACATCTACAAAGCATCGATCGCCATATTGCTTCTTAAGTCGGTTGTAGTAGAAATCGTACATGAGATGTTTGGATAATTCGAGGATGCTAATCCCCACGTAGACGTGTCGGTTGAGTTTGATTGTTCATGTGCAGCGCTGCCAAGTCATTACCGAATAGTTTGCTTCAGGTGAATGCTTGACTGGCGATCAGTTTTGTGTGTCTATTTTGAGGAATCGGCCAAGAAGGGGAAGGCAGATCCATAAAAGATCATTGCAAACAATGAACAGGTTGTTATCAGAACAATTGTCTTCGTTTTCATCCATCTTTTCAATGCAAGTTAAGAACGTCAGAGGCAGTCCTGTTAAACCAACAATTGTGACAATTCCGAAACCGTATGTCCACTTTGTCTAGTTCCTGAATTTGTATCGAGCCCGCTACACTTTATTTCCTTATACTGATGGTGTCCTGTTCAGGATTGACTGAACCAGGTTTGGTTTACATATATTGTATATAATCTCTTTTTCACATTTGAAGGCTAGTTTTACTTTCATTTACGTTTTAGTTATTGATATCCATCCACATCCACCTTTTTAAAATTCGCTTTGTTATGTGAAGTATGACACATCATTGTTATAAAGGCCATTCACAATTTACCATCGCTGTAATCTCTGTGACACGTGCCAATGCATCATGAATGTATCGTATTACTTCATAGTTGTAGTTGTTTATGCAGATTAGAACAATATCTGTGCGGTACTGTTAACAATTGTTTTGGTTACTTGTGTTTAATTTCTATCAATTATTCTTATGCATACATTTCTCAGAATTAAACTACTTTCATTCCTTAAACACGTGGGTTTTCTGATTTGTTCTGGAATCACGGTTGTATGGACAATGTGTCTATAAGGAATCAATTGTCTACATTACATATACCTGTCTTCGTGGCAGTTAGGTGATGCAGAAAACTTACATAGGTATGATATGTTCGCTTGTTTGACAGTACAGACGGTGATATTGTTTCAGAACAAAACATTTTTTTTCGCATTACTAAACATACTTATTTTTTCAATTCATTTTCATTTTAAATGCTTATGTGAGAAAAAAATAGCTGTCTGCTTGACCTCAACTGTATCCGGCGAGGAAGTGAAAGCATGTCTTTGGACAATGTTGAGTTGAAGATCCGGTTCGAACTGATCTTCAGCAACCCATGCCTGTCGTAAGAGGCGACTTACGGGATCGGGTGGTCAGGCTCGCTGACTTAATGGACAAATGTCATCGTATCCAGTTGCGTAGATCGATTGTTTAAAGGGCACGATAGCTGTATTTGCAACACATACTGCATGGAAGACCGTGGATTTAATATATGCACTCGCACAATACTTAGCGTTTTCAATATATTATTGACTATAAGGTGTCATTAAAATTAACAGTCATTAACATCTGTTACCTATTTTGCGACATTGTGACATCATCAAAGATGGCTGACCCTCGTTTGATGTTTCGCTACAAAACATAGCTTTTGTCATTATTTAAAGTATTCACTTGAGATGAGTGCAGGAGCGTTAGCTTCATTATCTAAAAGTAATGAATGGTTACTGAAGATAAGGTTACTTGGCAAATTGCTGTATTCACTGCTCTTCTGACAAGCATGGGTTACTGACGAGGATATTCTCATTCATTCTCTCGGTACAGGTAACATTCTCGGAGTGAGCATGGACAGGCAGGAAGCTAAGGTTACATGGAAAATTAGGAATTGAAGAATTTATAACTGTAACTGACGAGTGGAAAATGATTCGGTATAAGGAAACGAAAGAGAATTGAATAAAGGAATAATGTCATTCATAACAGTTACATTTAGGACTATTCATATAGGGGTACATTTTGTATGTGTTTCACTTGGCCATCGCTTTATGAAAGTAAAGGAATATTTCAAGGTCTACACACCACGTTCATTTCAAGGTGAATTCAACAATGCTCACTGTACATACTGTTACGGTTTAGAAATTACCGTGATAAAAGGCTTGTCAGTCCCCATTAAACAAGCAAAATAAAACACAAACGAATTGATAATATTCAATTATATATTGAATGAATGATAAAGAAGGTTACAGTGAATGCCAGTACAGCTTTCTTATGCAATACGATTGGGTCACAAATCTAAAATATTAACTGAATGTCTATAGTCACCAAGGTCTTGATATTCCCCGTAAAAATAGATGTACTCATACTGGTTGAAGTTTGATGACAACTGTTGAAAGTTCAATGTAGACGAGGCCTCTTGACCGGTGTTGAAACGTCGATGATAACAGAAGATGAGCGTAAATCCAAAGTAGTCCCTCTCGTACATCTCAACAACTATCCCTTATATACATATTACACAGTTCTGGATTTTTCTAGTAAAAGCTATGCCAAACCACAATCATCTCGGCGCTTCCAGAATCAGACAGGAAACAAAACAAAAGAAGGCAGTTTCTCAACCCACTGTTAACAGGTGAAATTACATAGCCTAAGTTCAAGATGCGAGTTCAAATCCACATTCAGCCCTTTAGACTTTTGCGACCCATAACAACCAAAAGTTCATTCATGTGACATTATAATTAACAAATGCACATACTCATAACAATGCCCCTATAACTATACACACATTTCAAGCCAATAGATTTTAACACACAAAGATTCATAGATCACAACAATCATCAAAGTACTTTGTGAGATAGGGTATCACCCTCTGACATATATTTGCAACCAAATCAATATCAATTTCTATAGGTAGATGAAATGGATCAGCTTTTCGTCCTTTGTAATAAAACCCCCACGGTCTGAGAGTTTTTCTTCCTTTTACACGAACGATAACGTCTTGAGATGATATCTGCAGACGGTTTCGAAAGTCCTTTACCCACAAACAGTTGCCTGACCAGCGGCATGCCACAAGTGTCAAAGTTCTGTGCAGTGTGCGAACATCCTGTGATTGACTGGGAAGTACTGTTTTCTGTCCGCTTGGTAACGACACTGGGTAAGCGATGAACATCGTCAGTAGTCGGGGCAATCAAGTCTGTGTTGTCCAATGGGGTACAATGATTGCTTGTGTTGTCCTTTTTTCTTCTATCTTCTGTAGTACCTGTGGCATCATGTGTTGAGAGGAATAGTGAAACAGTCTTTGGCAGATGCCCATGAAACCACACAAAAGTTTTCACCTGATACTTTTATCTACAAGCCAACATATCAACCTCAGGATATGCACTCAGTCTTTCACATAATCTGCTAATTTTTTCAATATTCAATTTCCCTTCTCAAACTCTCATACTCAACGTTGCCTGTTTTTCTTGTTTCTTATTAGTTACTGTGGAATGGTTTGTACTCAGATACATGATATGGCGGTTGTGTTGTCACTTACGACCTTGACACTCTGACATCTTACTTCACATCTTAAGTTCCATACGAAAACAGCATATAACTCAAGGTGCTTGATATAATGGCTTTCTTCCTCAACTATCCTCCATGTTTTGCTATTCGACAGCCTTGTCGTTAAAGCATTCACTCATCACCTAGAAGGCCCGGGTTCGATTCCTGACATGGGTACAATGTTGAAGCCAACTTATGGATATTGCTGGAATATTAGTAAGAATCGGCGTAAAACCCAACTCACTCACTCTCTCTTCGTTAAGTCTGTAACGTTTTCATCCAGGATTTTTTTCCCTTCCAGACAAATATTTTTTTTCTCTCTTTCACTAAAGAATTAGGTTATGGGGAAGGAATGCACTGGTGTCCTCTCGTATCATGTCTACAATTTCTAGGACAGAGGTAAAACATTCCCAGTTTTCATAATAACCTGCCAGTATACCAGCCTGAAATTGTTAAACTTTGCTTTCTACGTATCTATGTTTGAGGAATCAGTCACTTGTTCGGTGGCTGTGAATTCCCGTAGATCTACTCTTCCCCTCCTTTCCGCTTTGAGAACTTGTATTTGTTGAACCCTCCGTTCGTTTGCTTCTGTTGATGTCCTAAAAGAGGCATTTTGCATCCTTCCCGTGGAGTTGCTCCGCTTTCATCATGTTTCCAATCTTTTTCTTATGTCGTTTACATTTGTCAACAATTTATTCAAATCACCACCCAATTAAAAGAAGATTGTTAGGGGATCCTCCTGGGCACACTCTTCACACTCACAAAAGCAAACATTCTCTTCATAGGTTGCAGGACGTAATAAGGCGATTGTGTCGGAAATATCGACCTAAAATATGGTATAGAGCCAGCTATCCTTACTTTAAGTGCAGCGTGTGCACATTTAGACACACAAATCCCACATTGATAATTAATCTCTGAATACTAACCTTAGATGGTCAGACTGATGGCATATGAGCCACTATGCACACTGGAAGTTGTCATTGTGCACATGTTTTGTCTGAAGTCGTCGTTTGTCGTTTCCGAGGGAGTTTTTGGGAACCGTTACTTTATGACACGACCAGTGTGAGTTCACATAGTCAATAATGTAATGTTTCATTGAGCTTAACAATGTCAAAATTAAAACACAAAAATGGTTTTGAATGAACCAGAGAACAGTTGCGATCAGTAGAAATGTTATTCAGTCTGAAAGTACATCAACCTTTCCCCAACACCCTGCTGTACTTGCTCCTTGAGGGAGGCGTCCAAGACGACAGGGTGGGGCAGCCTGTCGGAGTGTGAGTACCGGAACCGGTTACCTGCGACAATAGATGTGTTGATATCATTCCACACTATGTATTATAGTTCAGATCAATGCATTTGAAAACCATCGTTAACTCTCAATATTAACTCGAGGTTTATATTATTAAACATTTAGTCTAATAAATAAGTAAACCTTTCACTCTGTCGTCCAGTTTGATAGCGGATTTGTGTCTAGGTACATTTTATTAAAGGCCACATGCAACGTAAAACACAACTTTGCAGATTCTGATACTCTTCGGTATGGACTTACCGAAACAAATCATCAAAAATGCAAATTCAACATATAAAGTTGAAAAATAACGCGATGAAAAAAAACGCGCGAAATCGTAGTTTAAACGATTTACTAATTTTTTCCCAAGCGCTTGGGGGAATTGAAGTGGTTTCAACCGGGGTGCGCTCATAGCACATGCGCAGTGAAATAGGTTCGCGGAGCTTGGAAGCGGGTTGTCCGGTGAATATTCGGTGAAGGCTTTGGTGTGAGCTATTTTTCTAATGTTTTGTTGATATTGCACAGGCGCGAGCTTTTTATATGTTATTACAGTAGATTACTGATTTAACTGTTTATATAATTTCATTTGTCTATTTCACCAATGTCATTATTTAGCGTTGACAGAATTTCTAACTGTGATATAGATATGTCGTTGTCACAGACAAAACTCAAAGTATGTTTTATTGGCACCGATGTGTCTGCCTGCGCGCCTGCTAATGACAATATTCAATACACAATTTCAATCAATGGCCACATGCAATTTGAACTTAACACCTATCACACTATACACCATAAACAAAACGCATTGATTTATGGCCCGAGTTCGGTCTCTGTCACATTATGTAATTACAGAGACAGGCAGGTGTGATACTTGAACACATGACATGTTATGATGTCTGTTGATTGCAAAATGTTATACACAAAAAAGAGCATGTATTACAAAACCCAACATATCTATATATACACCCACAATGAGTGATAATTGTGTTTTAATTATGTTTGATGTTTTGTTTGCATTTGACCTTTAACATAATCATAAGGATAAGTTATAATTCATTTCCTGTATCCCCATCATATTTGTATGCTTTTCTTTGGTTCTGCTATGCTGACGCTCATAAACGTTTTATAGGCAAAAGCGCAAAGGCACACATCCATAATATCATTTTACCAATGATAATTATTTGTGTGGAGCATCCGGAGATTGTCAATACAAACAACTATAAATGCAATTACATGACCAGCTTGATAAAACGATGGGGCCAATGCAAGGGCAGATACAGTGCACTGTATGAATGTAAAGTAGCTTGCCTGAACAGTAGCCTTGAGGTCGTTGATACCAGCAGCAAAGTCAGGTACATTTGTATTAGCCAGCATGACATAGTAGTCAGCATGGCTCTCCATCTTCTCGTCATATATGGCCAGGAACACCTGTCACGGAAGTTGACCATATAGTTGCAACACGCCAACAATCACAATGAATGTTGTTCAGCGTCTAACGGTGAGTGGGTGGCTTGGGGTTTAAGCCGCTTTTAGCAATATTAGTCAATATCATGACGGGGGACACCAGAAATGGGCTTCACATATTGTACCCATGTGGGGAATCGAACCCGGGTCTTCGGCGTGACGAGCGAACCCTTTAACCACTAGGCTACCTAACCCAAGCCAAGAACGTTGTACAACACGAATATAATTCAGGATTAGTTGAAGTACAGGATAAATGTTGTGGTGTCAAGTATTTTTGTTTAATTCCGAATAAACAACACCAATATTACATATGTTAAATATAATTATTTCACATGTCATATAAATGCATTAATAAGGAGGAAAATGCTTTCAAGTGCTAAGGCAAGACCTCATCCCAAAGATAACCAAACTGTCTTGAATTGGTTCATGTCCCGTCGGATTTACGCTCACATCCCAGCATTTCCTTGCAGTAAGGTAGCCTAGTGGTTAAAGTGTTCGGTCGTCAAGCTGGTTGAGTAAGGGTACAATGTGTGAAACCTATGTCTGGTGTCCCTTTCGAGATATTGCTGGAATATTGGTACACGCACGCGTAAGACACGACTCATTCACTCACTCGGAGAAAACCAGCACGTGGTTTATTCAAGGCACAGTACCTCATACGACCCTACTGGCAGGGATGGTGGTACCCCGATGCTCCCATCAACAGGATGGTCCTGTCCAGCAGTCCATCGTCTCACGTCAACATTGGGCAGTGAAGCGGAGTAAAATCTTCCGCTACAACATATATACATACTATAATGTTGAAACTCTATCAGTTTGATAATGTTCACATCCTTCGTGTAAATACATTTCAGAACAGTGTATGCATCTCCCTCATGTTAATCAATTGAATCGTGTAACGTGAGGGCTAATTCTATGATTTCGGGCTGTGTCCAATGTGTTTGGGCTGAGTGAATTGTGTTGGGGCTGTGTGATATTTGTTGATATGTGTTGGGGCTGTGTGATATGTGTTGGGGCTGTGTGATATGTGTTGAGGCTGTGTGATATGTGTTTTCGCTGTGTGATATGTATTGTGGCTGTGTGATATGTGTTTTGGCAGTGTGATATGTGTTTGGCTGTGTGATATGTGTTGAGGCTGTGTGATATGTGTTTGGCTGTGTGATATGTGTTGACGCTGTGTGAAATGTGTTGATATGTGTTGGGGCTGTGTGATATGTGTTGAGGCTGTGTGATATGTGTTGAGGCTGTGTGATATGTGTTGTGGCTGTGTGATATGTGTTGGGGTTGTGTGATATGTGTTGTGGCTGTGTGATATGTGTTGAGGCTGTGTGATATGTGTTTGGGCTGTGTGATATGTGTTGGGGTTGTGTTATATGTGTTGAGGTTGTGTGATATGTGTTGGGGCTGTGTGATTTGTGTTTTGGCTGTGTGATATGTGTTGAGGCTGTATGATATGTGTTTGGGCTGTGTGATATGTGTTGGGGTTGTGTTATATGTGTTGAGGCTGTGTGATATGTGTTTGGCTGTGTGATATGTGTTGAGGCTGTGTGAAATGTGTTGATATGTGTTGGGGCTGTGTGATATGTGTTTTGGCTGTGTGATATGTGTTGAGGCTGTGTGATATGTGTTTGGGCTGTGTGTTGTTGGGGCTGTGTGATATGTGTTGGGGCTGTGTGATATGTGTTGAGGGGATATGTGTGATACGTATGTTGTGTGTTGGGGTTGTGTGATATGTGTTTGGGCTGTGTGATATGTGTTTGGGGTTGTATGATATGTGTTGAGGCTGTGTGATATGTGTTGGGGCTGTATGATATGTGTTGGGGTTGTGTGATGTATGTGTTGGGGTTGTGTGATATGTGGCTGTGTGATATGTGTTGGGGCTGTATGATATGTGTGTGTTGTGATATGTGCTGTGTGATATGTGTTGTGGTTGTGTATGTGTGTGTTGTGGCTGTGTGATATGTGTTGTAGCTGTATGATATGTGTTGTAGCTGTGTGATAATGTGTGTGATATGTGTTGTAGCTGTGTGATATGTGATAGCTGTGTGATATGTGTTTAGTGTGTGATATGTGTTGTGGCTGTGTGATATGATATGTGTTGGGGTTGTGTGATGATGTGTGTTGAGCTGTGTGATATGTGTGATATGATATGTGTTTGTAGCTGTATGATATGTGTTGGGGTTGTGTGATATGTGTTGTAGCTGTGTGATATGTGTTGAGGCTGTGTGATATGTGTTTGGCTGTGTGATATGTGTTGGGCTGTGTGATATGTGTTGTAGCTGTGTGATATGTGTTTAGGCTGTGTGATATGTGTTGTAGCTGTGTGATATGTGTTGGGGCTGTGTGATATGTGTTGTGGTTGTGTGATATGTGTTGTGGCTGTGTGATATGTGTTGTGGTTGTGTGATATGTGTTGTAGCTGTGTGATATGTGTTGTAGCTGTATGATATGTGTTTAGGCTGTGTGATATGTGTTGTAGCTGTGTGATATGTGTTTAGGCTGTGTGATATGTGTTGTGGCTGTGTGATATGTGTTGGGGTTGTGTGATATGTGTTGTGGTTGTGTGATATGTGTTGTAGCTGTGTGATATGTGTTGTAGCTGTATGATATGTGTTGGGGTTGTGTGATATGTGTTGTAGCTGTGTGATATGTGTTGAGGCTGTGTGATATGTGTTTGGCTGTATGATATGTGTTGGGGCTGTGTGATATGTGTTGGGGCTGTGTGATATGTGTTTGGCTGTGTGATATGTGTTGTGGCTGTGTGATATTTGTTGGGGCTGTGTGATATGTGTTGGGGATATGTGATATGTTATACGCACTCGCGACTCGCGTGCAGGATACTGAAGCTGAGTAAAATCATGAACTAGGAGCGGTAAACACACCCAGATTTCGCTTTGAGAACGAGCCTGACGGTCCAGGGTTTGTAGGGAGCTGCGTAACCTGTGTTACCGAGAACCAGGTGGAAACACAGGATTCCTCCATGGGCTGTCTTTGTAGGAAGCACCGCCTGAAACAGTAACACACTTCGTCAGCAAAAGGAAAGCTTCATCGTTGACATGGAAACCAAGCATTGCGCACTGATTAAAAATACATCAAAACAGCACTTCAGAGTATATGTCTATGACGTTGGGTTCTAAGGATATTCAAGACTGTGTATTCTTTTCCACTGACCTTCTATATCTATATCTGAATTTATCTCCGTTCGGACAATGTATTTTTACAAGACGTATTATGTACAAATGTACCGCTCAGTATGTGAGGAAATGAAGGATGTTTAAATGGCAGTTGTAATATTAAAACTATTTATAGACTGGTCTATAAAATCTACAGCGCATGTAGCTTAACAAGCGTTTTTCACCATGTCCATTTTCTTGAAGACGAAAATCGGTTGATGAATTAAGCACAGATCAGATTATCCTGGAGTATTAAGGGATGTATTTGGCCTGAAAAGACATCGACAAACGCATTACGTAGGAGATCAAAAACAAACACACCTGTTTTAGAGATAACCTGTACCCCAGGTCCCTGTGTATTTTAACAAAACAGCCCTGAGATTTCCAGTCGCCCAACACTTCAGGGGAATAACCCTTGTTGATAAAGGACCAGTGGAATTCCTTCAGTTCCTTCAAAGCAGTTGGACAATCACTCCGGTGACTACCATGTCTGGAACATAGGTATATAGGGCCAGACAATCACTCGGGTGACTACCATTTTTGGAACATAGGTATATAGGACCAGACAATCACTCCGGTGACTACCATGTCTGGAACATAGGTATATAGGGCCAGACAATCACTCGGGTGACTACCATGTCTGGAACATAGGTATATAGGGCCAGACAATCACTCGGGTGACTACCATGTCTGGAACATAGGTATATAGGGCCAGACAATCACTCGGGTGACTACCATGTCTGGAACATAGGTATATAGGGCCAGACAATCACTCGGGTGACTACCGTGTCTGGAACATAGGTATATAGGGCCAGACAATCACTCCGGCGACTACCGTGTCCGGAACATAGGTATATAGGGCCAGACAATCACTCCGGTGACTACCATGTCTGGAACATAGGTATATAGGGCCAGACAATCACTCGGGTGACTACCATGTCTGGAACATAGGTATATAGGGCCAGACAATCACTCGGGTGACTACCGTGTCTGGAACATAGGTATATAGGGCCAGACAATCACTCGGGTGACTACCGTGTCTGGAACATAGGTATATAGGGCCAGACAATCACTCGGGTGACTACCGTGTCTGGAACATAGGTATATAGGGCCAGACAATCACTCGGGTGACTACCATGTCTGGAACATAGGTATATAGGGCCAGACAATCACTCGGGTGACTACCGTGTCTGGAACATAGGTATATAGGGCCAGACAATCACTCGGGTGACTACCATGTCTGGAACATAGGTATATAGGGCCAGACAATCACTCGGGTGACTACCGTGAGCAATATGTCAGCACCCAGTTGATGGTTCAAAGCAATGAGACGAAGATGTTACGACAGTCCAGACGTGGAGAGCTCCAAGAGAAGGAAGAGGAGGGAAAGAAAAGAAGAACTTCCTCAGAGCAGCCACCAGAAGGTGGCAAGACCAAGAAGCGCAAAACTCGGGCTGACGACACCTGAGCTTATTGGCAGATATTTTTGCATGTCTGTTGTATAACATATTTCTGGTTAGCACGGAGTAATCTCCCTTGAACACACTCAAACTGGAACATAGGTATATAGGGCCAGACAATCACTCGGGTGACTACCGTGTCTGGAACATAGGTATATAGGGCCAGACAATCACTCGGGTGACTACCATGTCTGGAACATAGGTATATAGGGCCAGACAATCACTCGGGTGACTACCATGTCTGGAACATAGGTATATAGGGCCAGACAATCACTCGGGTGACTACCATGTCTGGAACATAGGTATATAATATCTATAGGACCAGACAATCCTAAGGCGAAACCGAGAAATACAATTTAAAACAAACGTAAACAGTGTCTCCTGAATATGGTTTTACGCCGCTTTTAGCAATATCACGGCGGGGGACACCAGAAATGGGCTTCATACATTGTACCCATGTGGGGAAGAATACAAATGACGATATGTTGAATAGATATACTGTTTCCAATTTACATTTATATGGCTTGTGTTGGGGACATGGGTGACGAGTCGTCATTGACGTCAAATTCGCTGGGAAGTGTTGCGTCCTTCAAACACGCAAGAAACCTATCCCGATTCGTCCCCAACATGTGCTTGAGGGTTTCACCAAAGTTGCTCATATCTGCCACCGGCATCACTCTTTCTCTCTCACAGGTCTTGATATAGCTGAGTGAGAGAGTTGGGTTTTACGCCGCTTTTAGCAATATTCCAGCAATATCACAGCAGGGGACACCAGAAATGGGTTTCACACATTGTACTCCCGTGATGTAACTCGAGTATTGTTAGAAACGGAGATAAACCCAACTCACTCATTCACTGTGAGAGGGTCTCCTGAGTGAATGGCGTTTCATTTAAAACTAGGGGCGGGTAGCCTAGTGGTTAAAGTGTCCGATCGTCACGCCGACGGTTCGGGTTCGATTCCCAACATGGGTACAATCTGTGAAGCCCATTTCTGGTGTCCCCCGCTGTGATATTGCCGGAATATTGCTAAAAGCGATGTAAAACCATATCACTCACTCAATCACTCAGTTAAGCTACATCGCAGCGGGCAGCATATCAAATGTTGATCATGAAGACCAGTGGTTGATAGCACGAGCACAGATGGTCACTGTAAGGATACGCTAACAGTCAGTCACAACTGTATCCACTTTATACTCACGTGACAAGCACGGAATACTGGGGACATTTACAAAAACATGTGTTTGATAATCTATGGACGACATGAAAATCGTCACAATAACTACATAGTCTGCTAACTGATCTTACTTCAGTGGAGCTCTTCCGCATGTCTCGCCTCCGATGGGAACATATTCCGTGTCACGAGCTAGATACGACTTTTCTGCCGCCACGTCATCGTATGTACCAACATCATCGTCGCTGGCCAGGAAACAGTCGTTATGGTGACCTAAATGACCATTCAATATTTTTCGTGGAAATATTTTTAGAGATGACAAAACTTTATGGATGATTAATTTCTTTATTTTCTCAATAGCGACGTTTGGTGTAGATTCTTATACCGTTTTCAAGCAAGCTATACCGAAACGTCGCTATTGTGAAAGTAAAGAAATTGACCATCCATAAGGTTTTGTCATCTCTATACCACCGACTTCTCAAATAAGAAATATGTTTAGAGACGATTGTAGTTTAGTTATAAACATGTGCATACTTTTCTATCTGAGTGAGTATAGTTTCACGCCGCTTTTAGCAATATTCCAGAAATATCACGGCGGGGGACACCAGAAATGGGCTTCAAACATTCTACCCATGTATGGTATCAAACCCAGTTCCTCAGCGTGCAGAGCGAACGCTTTAACCATTAGGCTACCCCACCGTCCCACTTTCTATCTGTATTTAGGACGTCCAGCAAAAGCAATCGCTGGCATTCTAAAAGAAAAAAATGATCTGAGATAGGGAATAGGTGAACGAGCGGCAGTACAATTGTGTGTTCGACGCTATACAGCATGATATCAACTGTATGATGGTGGTCTGTAAATAGTCCAGCCTGGACCAGACAATCTAGTGATTGATATCACGAGCATCGATCTACACAATAGGCAAACGACAAAATGAGGATACCAAAATTATCTGTACATGTACTTCAGTAGTTTTACTTCGATTTAGATTGACTGACTGACTGACTGAGTTTGGTTTTACGCCGCTTTCAGCAATATTCCAGCAATATCAGGGCGGGGAAACCAGAAATGGGCTTCACACATTGTACCGATTTAGATTGATGCCCCGAGAGAGCTCATAAACGTTATCCTACTTATTCAAGCGTGCTATTCTTAAAACAAGGTGTTTGTAGAAGACGTCAAAGTTTATACAGATATTTAAGAGCAATAATCAGGGATTCGAACCCATTACGTGTTGATCGGAAAATTGAGGAACCTTAAACCACTTGTCCTGACGTGCACTAGGTACAAAGTTACAGAAAGTAGAATTTAATACAAACAAGTACTAGCCAGTATAGACAAGTACTAGCAAGTATAGGCAAGTACTAGCAAGTACAGACAAGTACTAGCCAGTATAGACACGTACTAGCAAGTACAGACAAGTGCTAGCAAACATAGGCAAGTACTAGCAGGTATACGCAAGTACTAGCAAGTATAGGCAAGTACTAGCAAGTATAGACACGTACTAGCAAGTATAGACAAGTACTAGCAAGTAAAGACAAGTACTAGCAAGTATAGACTAGTACTAGCAAGTATAGACAAGTACTAGCAGGTATACGCAAGTACTAGCAAGTATAGACAAGTACTAGCAAGTACTAGCAGTAAGTATAGACAAGTACTAGCAAGTATAGACAAGTACTAGCAAGTATAGACAAGTACTAGCAAGTATAGACAAGTACTAGCAAGTATAGACAAGTACTAGCAAGTATAGACAAGTACTAGCAAGTATAGACAAGTACTAGCAAGTATAGACAAGTACTAGCAAGTATAGGCAAGTACCTGTTCTTCCAGCGTGTGTGTGTCTCTCCACGTCAGCCAGACTGGAAGGCGTGTTGCTGTTCCAAAGCTTCATCTTGTAGTGCGGAGTTCGAACTTGGACGGGGCTATGAAAATGATATACCATGATGCGATATAACAGCTGTCAATTTCATACAATAAGCTACATGATATATCAAATTAATGTAAAATAAATATTATCTTCTATAGCTTTCATGTCATGAAATGATGTGGTATGGGTACACTATCGTATAAAACATAATTATATCTTGACGAATGAAAGCCATTATATGAATGGTGAAATCATTTGTCACCATAAGGAACACACACACTTACACACACACACACACACTTACACACACACACACACACACACACACACACACACACACACACACACACACACACACACACACACACACACACACACACACACACACACACACACACACACTAAAATAGAAACACCGAACCAAACAAACGTAAAGGAAAAAAAACGAAAGCGAAAAAACAATAAGGCAACAGGCGATAACGTTTGTGGGTTTCATATGCTAATTGCAACTATACCATATTTCAGATTTATATCTTTTAATTAAAGCATGGCGAACGTTTACACACAATACAATAGTTTTCATGGCCTTTCAGTAGAACGGTACATCCTATGTCTGTTCACGAAACGGTAATGCTCACGAACAAAACCTTGTAACACGTCAATCATTTGTATCTACATTGAAGTTGGCGAGTTGTCGATAATGGCGGTGAGAACATCTCTACGATCCTGCCAATTTCGTGCTGACAGCCCATTGGTCAAGTGGTTGGGATTTCCAAAATAGGTCGTGTAGTACCACTCGCCTGTCATCAAAACAAGAAAGTAAATGTCACTTTTATTGTCGTGGGTCACATTTTCCGTTCGAATAGAAAAAAGAGCATGACTGCCTTGAAATCGCTTGAGGCTGTGCGAGTTCAGAGGAACACAACACAATGTTTTGGCAAACTTGTTTTCAGTGCGTAAATAGGATGCCATACACTGACTGAATCGAAAATCATCACCTCCAAAAATTGAAGCACTTTTCACTCTGTTAAACTACCAAATTATTAATATGTGATCTGTTATATTACAAAACTTCGATTGAAAGCCTTCATTGGAAATTTTCTCCTGTAATTATTATTATGGTACCAGAGATGAAAACATATTTCAGAAAGTGAAAAAAACGAACGATTGTGTATTATGAAATCTATAATTATATTGATTACCCCAAATGCCGATGAAGCCCGCTTGTATGACTGATATGACGCCCTCATATGTTTTCCATATCGGTCCCAGCTGCCTGATGTGCTCCAGCATCCACTGTTTAGTTGCGTCACCGTAAGGGGCGGTATTGCGCTGTGGGAATGAGGGACACTGATACACCAACAGTCCTGGGTTTCTACAGTGTTATACACATGGTATGTGCTTGCATCTTTACGATATGTTTCGTCGAGCGCAACTGAAATAGCGAACGCGTTGTAACTGCGTATGTGCATATATAAATTATCTCCACAGTGTACAGCAAGGGTATGGTCAGTGTAAATAGATCTGAAGTTTGACCCGTGTCAATAGGTCTGAAGTTTGATCCGTGTTAATAGGTCTGAAGTTTGTTCAGTGTTAATAGGTCTGAAGTTTGATCCTTGTCAATAGGTCTGAAGTTTGATCCTTGTCAATAGGTCTGAAGTTTGATCAGTGTCTGTAGGTCTGAAGTTTGATCCGTGTTAATAGGTCTGAAGTTTGATCCGTGCTAATAGATTTGATCCGTGTAAATAGGTCTGAAGTTTGATCCTTGTCTATAGGTCTGAAGTTTGATCTATAGGTCTGAAGTTTGATCCGTGTTAATAGGTCTGAAGTTTGATCAGTGTCTGTAGGTCTGAAGTTTGATCCGTGTTAATAAGTCTGAAGTTTGATCCGTGTCAATAGGTCTGAAGTTTGTTCAGTGGTAATAGGTCTTAAGTTTGTTCAGTGTTAATAGGTCTGAAGTTTGATCCGTGTTAATAGGTCTGAAGTTTGATCCGTGTCAATAGGTCTGAATTTTGATCCGTGTTAATAGGTCTGAAGTTTGATCAGTGTCAATAGGTCTGAAGTTTGATCCGTGTTAATAGGTCTGAAGTTTGATCAGTGTTAATAGGTCTGAAGTTTGATCAGTGTCTTTTAGGTCTCAAGTTTGATCCGTGTTAGTAGGTCTGAAGTTTGATCCTTGTCAATAGGTCTGAAGTTTGATCCTTGTCAATAAGTCTGAAGTTTGATCAGTGTCTGTAGGTCTGAAGTTTGATCCGTGTTAATAAGTCTGAAGTTTGATCCGTGTCAATAGGTCTGAAGTTCTATCCGTGTCAATAGGCCTGAAGTTTGATCCGTGTTACTAGGTCTGAAGTTTGATCCGTGTCAATAGGTCTGAAGTTTGATCCGTGCTAATAGGTCTGAAGTTTGATCCGTGCTAATAGGTCTGAAGTTTGATCCGTGTAAATAGGTCTGAAGTTTGATCCTTGTCAATAGGTCTGAAGTTTGATCCTTGTCAATAGGTCTGAAGTTTGATCCTTGTCAATAGGTCTGAAGTTTGATCAGTGTCTGTAGGTCTGAAGCTTGATCCGTGTCAATAGGTCTGAAGTTTGATCCGTGTCAATAGGTCTGAAGTTTGATCAGTGTCAATAAGTCTGAAGTTTGATCCGTGTTAATAGGTCTGAAGTTTGATCCGTGTTAATAGGTCTGAAGTTTGATCCGTGTCAATAGGTCTGAAGTTTGATTCGTGTATATAGGTCTCAAGTTTGATCCGTGTTAATAGGTCTCATGTTTGTTCAGTGTTTTTAGGTCTGATGTTTGATCCTTGTCAATAGGTCTGAAGTTTGATCAGTGTTAATAGGTCTGAAGATTGTTCAGTGGTAATAGGTCTGAAGTGTGATCCGTGTCAATAAGTCTGAAGTTTGATCCGTGTTAATAGGTCTGAAGTTTGATCCGTGTTAGTAGTTCTGAAGTTTGATCCGTGTTAATAGGTCTGAAGTTTGTTCAGTGGTAATAGGTCTTAAGTTTGTTCAGTGGTAATAGGTCTGAAGTGTGATCCGTGTCAATAGGTCTAAATTTTGATCCTTGTCAATAGGTCTGAAGTTTGTTCAGTTTTATCAACACCATGTTCAATGTGACCTCAATGTGTTCATTGTGACCTCACCGTGTCCAATGTGACCTCACCGTGTTCAATGTGACCTCACCGTGTCTAATGTTTTATGTCCGTTTTCAGGGCTACCTCACCGTATTCAGTGTAACCCACACCCGTGATCTACGTTACCTACACTGTGGCTGGTGTAGCTGAACCTCAGAGCCACGGTCCAACCGGCATCCTTCACAACTTCAAGGTCATCCCGTATATGTCTGAGGAAGGTGCTGCTGATGGCGGAATGTACAAACGAGTCGAGAACATAGATCCTCAGTCCGAGGTTTACCCAATCATCTTGCCGGACTGTGTCCAAGTAGTGCACCTGCAACGAGGCTGATGACGTAATTAAACGTTCATCAATCACCTACAATCGCCTATATCTATCCGTCCATCATCGTTAGCTTAAAACGTCAATGCCAGAGAATTACCAGTCTTCATTTTCCAGATACTACTGGACGTATAGAGCACAATTGCCATGAAAATATTAGAAAACTAAGGATCGCTGAAACTCAATTATGACACCAGGTGTTCATGAAGTAGAGAGCATCTGCCTCTGATACAATTTCTACAAAACATCTGTCCGTCAATGTGTATATTCATTCACACCAAAAATCTATTCACCCAGCCAGCACATTCATCCATTAGGCACCCGTAAAGATCCGGGTAAGACTTGATCTTCAGTAACCCATGCTTGTCGGAAGATGCGACTAAGGGGATCGAGTGGTCAGGCTCGCTGACTGGTTTGACACATGTCATCGTATCCCAATTGCGTAGAATGATGTTCATGCTGTTGATCACCGAATTGTCTGGTCCAGTGCGACGTAAAACAACACCCAACTACACTGCGTATAGCTCGTATATGGCCTCCATGATGATATTGCTGAAGGAATGTGACTTCCGAACATTGATGTCGAGTTATGATGAGTCGGGATTTGTCTGGTCCAGATCCGATTATTTACAGACCGCCGCCATAGCTGGTGAGTGAGTGAGTGAGTTTAGTTTTACGCCACACTCAGCAATATTCCAGCTATATAGCGGCGGTCTGTTAATAATCGAGTCTGGACAAGACGATCCAGTGATCAACAGCATGAGCATCGATATGCGAAATTGGGAACCAGTGACATGTGTCAACCAACTCAGCGAGCCTGACCACCCGATCCCGTTAGTCGCCTCTTACGACAAGCATGAGTTACTGAAAATCAATATTCTAACCGCCATAGCTGGATTGCTAAGTGCGGTGTAAAACTAAACTCACTCACTCAGTCATCCATTAGGCATAAAACAAGTGCTCACTATATCAATCATGGATCGGATTATCAACATTGTATTATGGTGTGGCCATGTGGTCAATGCGTTTGCCCACCAAGTAGACGACAAGCAATCATCTCTTCCCTTGGGTTCAGATTCTTGATCTCTTTCAATGTGTTCTGAGACATAGATTTAACAACGGTGTAGCATACTCACCCACTTACATGATTAACTGGCAGTTCAACCCGGTAAAGTAGAAATGTTGAGACTAAATTTGCCCCATTGCTCATAAATACATTTCAACAAATCGTTTTTGTACACGTGCATTCAAGCATGCAAGACTCGCTAGTGCACGATTTCTATTTATCAAAAGAGCAAGTTTGTTTGTTTGTTTGTTGTTTAACGCCGCACTCAACAATATTCCAGCCATATGGCAGTCGTCTGTGACTAATCAAGTCTTGACCAGACAAACCAGTACTTAACAGCATGAGCATCGATCTGCACAAATGGGACATCTGTCTACCAAGTCAGCGAGCCTTACCAGCCAATCCCGTTAGTCGCCTCTTACGACAAGCATTGGGTACTGAAGACCGATTTAACCCGGATCTCCCGGATATACGGACTTGATTCAACTGACTGTGAGAGGTGAGAAGTGACTTGATGTGGTCTCCAGATGTTGGTAGAAGCCACGACCCGGGTTCTCTATGTGGGCATCCGATGTATGGTAACTGACAGCGTGGTACCTGAAGCAAGGTATAGGTAATTTTATTTGTTTTACGCCGCATATTTTCAGGAAAAGCATGGCATGTCAGCATGATGACTTGGCGCCACAGGCCCTCGTGTCTTTGCGAGGATTAGACACATATGCTTTTTGTGATGACCCCCGACTCGAAATACTTCACAGTACAATACATCATGATTTATTGTACTGTGAAGCATTTCGAGTCGGGGGTCATCTCAATTCTTTTATATTATTTTTGAAATCTTTAATCCTCGCAAAGACACGTGGGCCTGTGCTTGACGCATGTGTCAGAGTTTTGCCAATTTGACTAGACCTTCAGATGTGATGCTAACATGATAAGCGCTCATTTATCATACATAACGATAGGTCGGGTATATTTTGTAGTACCTGTACAGACAACGGCCCTAACAGTGTCCAAAGTCTGTACAGGACTTACACGTACACTTTTCCAATGTTTTTAAATATATGGCCATGCTACTCTAAAACCAACACTTCCTTATTGATATTTGACTAAGAAAGTTTGGAACTCTCAAAGGGCGGGAGCATCTCGAGTCATTTCAGAGGCCCAGTAGTGGTGCTTCTCACTAGCAACGCTGCCCAGTAATGGTACCACAAGTTATATATTTAACCCATATAGGTGTATGTTAAAACTGAATGAAACCTGATTTGAGGTCAAAGGTGTATACCTTTAATATATGTTTTGGAAAATACCGAGTAATGTTTCGATATGTACTTCATTTTTAGTTGCAGTTAGCGGCACATAGAAAAAAATATTTTGGAAAATCATGCTAATTAAAAAAATTAAATAATTTGAGCGATGTTTAGCTGCCGTGATATTAACGAAGGATTGGGATCTCAAGTTCAAACATATTTTCTTCTACGATTTTAAGAACCATAACTTTTGTTTGAATGTGTGTTCAGATGGGTCTGGAGTTCAGCACTGCTTCTATGAATGATTATGTACCCGGATAGTAAAAACTGAGGGATGAAATAAGACTCAACAGTAAAGCCTCTAGAAAATTATCATGACACCCCGACTCAAGGTAGTAATTAGGAAAGAGTGTCATCAGTAAGTTGTCAGAGTTTCTTACTCCTAAGAACTGAGGGTTCAAATGAGACTCATCAGTAAATTGTCAAAGTTTTAACCTTCAAACCTTCATTTTACACATTCACTGATGTCCTACCAGAGAATGTATGTCATGGAACACCATGAAAATCAGCAATTTCATAAAATCCCTTGAAATTTTAGGGAATACATGAAATGCCTGGGGGTCACAATGATTTCACGAAATCACTCACTCTTTTAGGGATTACGTGAAATCCCTGGTTTCACACATTCCTTGTAACATATACACGTGTTGTCTTACCCACTTGGAACCTTTGCAATGTTGCTACATGACGAACACACGCTGAACCCTCCTGAAACATGAAATGCTGACTCATCATAACTCGCCATCAATTTTCGTAAGACACATTCCCTTGTTTTAGTCATTGAGAAGTTTTTGCTTTTTTAAAAGTCTTTGAATGGTTTTTCGCCGCTTCTAGTAATATATAAAGAAAATCAAGGACACCATTTACGAGCTATACATAATGTTGTTGGTTGTTGTTTAGTTTTACGCCGCACTCAGCAATATTCCAGTTATTGGGAGGCGGCCTGTAATTATCGAGTCTAGACCAGACAATCCGGTGATCAACATCATGAACTTCGACCTACAAAACTGGGATATGATGACATGTTTCAACCAAGTCAGCGAGCCTAACCACCCGATCCCGTTAGATACCCTGTGTGCCTATGTTGGAAATGGAACCCTATGTCGGCTTTCCATATAATCACAAGGCTAACTCACCGCAGGGTTGTTCGTTAGTAAACAAGCCTTTAGGATTTGATACTTGCGCTGTATTGGATGGGTGAATATAGAACACCACTTTAATTCAAAATAACATACTCAAGTGCTTACCTTTAACGCTGACACAGAGCACGAGCCAGCAGAGTATGGTCATGGCTGTATGTGTTCAGGATGAATCAGTATCGTGAATCAACACACATATGGCCGAGATTCTCGAATTGCGTGTGACCGAAATGGAAACCTTATCAGACATTAAGCTGAACTTCGGACTGACCTACATGTATGTGATTTCACATTCGTGCAGCAGGAATTTGATTTGTCACGGAATTGCAATCTTAAAACGCTTTATATATACACTTGCCAAGGTCGGTCTTTCTGTTGATGTATGTGATGTTAAAACACGAGAAGAGCTTTTTAAAGTGAAAGTGCAACGTGCATTTCGTGATTTTCATCTTTATAGTCTGCAAAGTCAAGGCTTGCACGTGGACTTACAATTTCACGAAATTAAAGCATTCACACTCTTTACTACTGTTTAATACACTTATGAATTTATTTGATGAAATAGAAAAAGAAAAATGTCGAAATTTATTAGTGTCAATTTACATGTATACATGTGCAGGGTATAAATACAATTGTAGTAAAATCATATCTGACATCAAACACCCATATCTGACATCGAAAACCCATATCTGACATCGAACACCCATATCTGATAACGAACACCCATATCTGACATCGAACACCTATATCTGATTTCGAACACCCATATCTGACATTGAACACCCATATCTGATATCAAACACCTATATCTGATAACGAACACTCATATCTGGCATCGAACACCCATATCTGACATTGAACACCCATATCTGATAGCGAACACCCATATCTGACATCGAACACCCATATCTGGCATCGAACACCCATATCTGACATTGAACACCCATTTCTGACATCAAACATCTATATCTGACATCGAACACTCATATCTGGCATCGAACACCCATATCTGATATCAAACACCAATATCTGACATCGAACACTCATATCTGGCATCGAACACCCATATCTGACTTCGAACACCCATATTTGATAACGAACACCCATATCTGACATCAAACACCTATATCTGACATCGAACACCCATATCTGATATCGAACACCCATATCTGACATCGATAACCCATATCTGACATCGAACACCCGTTTGATATTCACTATAATCCATTAATCGTAATTCATAAAGGTAGGAGGGTTACGTTTCTTTTGGCGTCTAATGTATATTATCACTGCAGGGGTAAGTCAGCTATGTGGATCACAATTTCAACACCTTCCACCATCACACGCGTCAAAACGTCGAGAAACTGTGCATGACTATCCGGCTTCTTACGATAACATGCTCAAGGCATGGAATAATGCACCAGAGATTGGTTTCATGAAACACTTGGGGTTGTGATATTGCCATGATAGTATATTGTATTTTTGGTTGGCATATCCGTTGTTCCACACAATAGGCATGTCAAGGGTTGCTGTGCTTGTTCTTCTGTTCTAGAAGAAATAACACATTGGCTGTTCTGCATTTTTGTCTTTATCGCTGGATAAATTCAAACTTGTATGTAGAGGCACAGTTGCAAATCAAGTACCAACAATCGTGTATATTTATATTTCTAATAATCTTTGATTATCATCATGTATTGTTTCTTAGCAATAATATTTATTTCAACGAAACATCAAAAAAGAATTTTGTGGTTATCGATTATTTAATTATTTTTTTTCATATTTCCAACTATCATCAGTACAGTATAACAGCAGTCTGATCAAGTCAAGACAAACTTTAGTCTGTAGGGCGGTGGGGTAGTCGAATGGTTAAAGCGTTCGCTCGTCATGCCGAAGACCCGGGTTCGATTCCCCACATGGGTAAAATGTGTGAAGCCCATTTCAGGTGTCACCTACCCTGATATTGCTGGAATATATTGCTAAAGGCGGTGTAAAACTAAACTCACTAACTCACTCACTCACTCACACACTCGCTCACTTTAGTCTGTAAGTTCACAGTTGCTGAAATAATCGATGACCTGTCATTAAACGGCTGCTTCATTGTCGGTGTTGACTTTCGCCCGTGATCTACGACTGTCGTGTGTGTGTTGATGACAGGTGGACTCATTGTCTTAGTCCACTACGATAAATGAAACATCGACAAAAATATCCCGGAGGCAAAACATGTACCAAGATGATAACAAGCCCAAACATTCAGACACCAATTAATACGTCGAGGTTTCTGGGCGATACAAATGTTAAAAACATATTATTAAAAGACCCTTGTGTTGAACGCGCGGTTATCTCGAGTGAGTTAGTGAGTTTAGTTTTACGCCGCACTCAGCAATATTCCAGCTTTATGGCGGCGGTCTGTAAATAATCGAGTCTTGACGTTCCAGTGATCAACAGCATGAGCATCAATCTGCGCAATTGGGAACCGATGACACGCGTCAACCAAGCCAGCGAACCTGACCACCCGATCTCGTAAGTCGCCTCTTACGACAAGCATGGGTTACTGAAGATCAATATTCTAACCCGGACCTTCACGGGTTGATTATCTCGAAGTCTAAGCTTAATCCTAGCGTATTCTATATTTAGTCATCATTTAGCAGCTGCGTCGGGCTCGGAAAAGTAATTAAGGTCCCCAAAACACTGACACATCCATTTTTACATTATCCACTTACGTACACCATATACCTCTAACGTACACCGTATACCACTTACGCACACCGTATACCACTTATGGACACCGTATACCACTTACGTACACCGTATACCACTTATGTACACCATATACCACTGACGTACACCGTATACCACTTACGTACAACATATACCACTGACGTACACCGTATACAACTTACGTACACCATATACCACCTACGTACACCGTATACCACTTACGTACACCATATACCACTGACGTACACCGTATGCCACTTACGTACACCATATACCACGTACGTACACCATATACCACTTACGTACACCGTATACCACTTACGTACACCATATACCACTTACGTACACCATATACCACCTACGTACACCGTATACCACTTACGTACAACATATACCACTTACGGACACCATATACCACTTACGTACACCATATACCACTTATGTACATCGTATACCACTTACGTACACCATATACCACTTACGTACACCATATACCACTTACGAACTGACAATTTATTTGGAGCAAGAGGATCAAAGGTATCTTTTGCCACTGCAGACATACCGATATTTCTTTGATTGTAGGAATTTAGAACACATATCACTAGCCAGACACTCGCAAGTTCCCAGCTAACACGCAACATTTCCGCAACGTTGTGAGAAGCTTGTAGATTGGTAATGTCATGATACAACTTTGTCACCAGGTTATGTCATTATGTCATTTTATAACTTTATGTCACAAGGTAATAACAACGTTGCCGAGTTACGTTGAGAAAATGTTATGCTTTGGGGTCCGTCAGCAACACCTTCACACAACACACGACCAAAACGACGTGCAAATGGACAAATTAACATTTAAGTGAATTTTGCTTCATTTCTTATGTACTGTTCACTTCTGGGAAAACTATTCAACTATTGACGTAAAATTGAACATTAAGACAGCGTAAAATACGGCAGCATCAAATAACTTAACATTGTCAGGCCACAACGTTGTGACAACGTAAATGGGAGTTCATAAAATTACGTTGTGACAACGTTATGACAATGTACAATTGTTAACTGGGTTGGCACAGGAAAAGCAGATGAAAACAGCTCAGTGAGTGAGTGAGTTTAGTTTTACGCGAGCCTGACCACCCGATCCCGTTAGTCGCCTCTTGCGACGAGCATAGTCGCCTTTTGTGGCAAGCATGGGTTGCTGAAGACCTATTCTACCCCGAAAACAGCTTAGCCTCCATAATGACATTATGAAGGCTGGGTGGTTTTCCTCTGGTTTTCCTATGTTCATATGAACATTCTAAACTGCAGGGCAAATGTACCAATATACACTTGAAAATTGGATTTGACCAGCCAATTAGAGACCAATATCAAAACGTTAATTGTTACTCCTATCAAATACAACACAACCAAATATCGTCCTGTTCTGATTTGCAGACAGCTCTTCTGGATCATAACTTTGGCTAATCATAAATTCATGAATTGTGCGTTCAGTGTATATTCAGTGCACGGATGGACAATACTGACCCCCGTGGTGTCAAAACCTGCATGTATGTTTGAATGTGTAGGAACATGAGTGATAACAAAAAAGTGTGATACATGCGGGTTCATTGGAATACATGGCATGCAGAGAGACGGCCAATTACCGCTATATAACAGTACGGCATTTTCCCAATACAACACACGTCGTATCCTGTTGACTTTTCTTGCATATATTTATAAGCTATTCAAAACAAACCACAACGATATCGCCATTTCCTTGTTGGCTTGTCGATCGTCAAACGTCCATCCATCACCATTAACAAGTCAGTCAAAATGACATCAAAGTGTCCATCAAAGAGAATTTCACAGTTGCCGTTTCACGTGCAAACACAGTAAACAGTTTCCTGTTGGCCTCCGTTGCACCTTCAACGACCTGGCCCCTTTATTATGCCTCATCTGTTATTCATAGGAATCTAATTTAGACAGAAGCATAAAATGACGGCAATCCGTTCAGAGAATTACGACCAAGCTTGTACTATGAGTTTATGAATGCAGCTCGCTTGTCACATAAACAGTGTCATAAAAGTGTACATGTATTTTCATGCATGATCATTAGAAAATGTCCTATTCAACTGAGTGATCTTTTCAATTCTTACTGTTTAATTTCAAAAAAAATGTTCCATGAACACTATAGCAACACACGTTGAATGAATTTCACTTAATACACCTGGTTTCTTTAACAAGTTAAAGTATCAGATTTGGGTTATATTTTGACCTTTGACCACTCTTTAGTTACGGACCAATGTGTTCTCCATATCTCGAGGTCAACTAGTGATAAAAGCGTTCGCCTGTCACGCTGCAACCCCGGGTTTGATTTCACCCCACGGTAACTTCAGTGTCTAAAACATACAATAACAGTAACACACGTACCCACAGTTTTAATATACGTAACAACAGTCTCCACACACGTAACCACAATCTCCATATACGTTACAATAGTCTATACACTTGGCAACGATCTCCATGTACGGAATAACAGTCTCTATACACGTAACCACAATATCCATATACGTAACAACAGTCTCTATACACGTAGCAACGATCTCCATATACGAAACAACGATCTCTAAACACGTAACAACAGTCTTCATATACGTAACAACAGTGTTTATACACGTAACAATGGTCTTCATATCCGTAACAACGGTCTCAATATACGTAACAAAGGTCTCAATATACGTAACAACGGTCTCCATACACGTAACCACAATCTGCATACACGTTTCCACAGTCTTCCCTCATAAAACAACAATCTCCATTGACATAGTCAAATTCAAAACTAATGAGTGAGTGAGTGAGTGAGTGGGAATTTAACGTCACATTGGCGCTTTTTCAGCCATATAGCCACGTGGGAAAGTGCATACATTTACACAAGTGAATCAGCTAATTTATTCTGTTATTTCAAAGGTTGGGTGTTTAGTTTTCCTTCTTATAATTTTTATAACTTATTATATTTAGCCATTTCATCAAGAAGCTACCTGTATTATTTGTGGATCTGTCTTCGGTTCAAAAGACTTTCAAGCAAATGGAAAGAACAGATGAGCGTGCTGTCATCATATCAAAAACAATTATAATCTATACAGCTACTACTTCCATTATGTGTCTAACTCACCTATTAATGTTTTAACAGTAATGGAGTCTGGGTCAGACAATCCTGTGATTGACACCATGAGTATCCATCTATACGATACAAGGACACGTGTCAGTGAAGTCACCAAACTGACTACCCGATCCCGTTAGTCGCTTCTTACGGCAAGCATGGGTTGCTGATAACGAGTTTCAAACTTGACCTTAACGAGTTAGTTAAAAGACCGGTATATTTATCTACCGTACTTGTAATATCTTATGGCCTATTTGAATGTACATGTTCTAGCGTTAATCTAACGCCAATGGCGTAGACTGAGGCTCATGCTGTTGTCTGACCCAGACTCGATTGTTCACAAATAGCTGGAATATTGCTGAGTGCGACGTTAAACAATCAAGCAGCTACTACTATTAATCTAACGATACAGCAGTGAAGTATTTTAAATGTTGAAGGGACGTAACGAATGCATGCAAATCTGCATTTATGAACAACATAAAACATAAATAATTTTTAAAAGTGTCACGTTTTATCAAGGTAAACTTGCGGGAACGCTCATTTTTCTAACATTTGAAAGTAGTTGTTAGGAAATGACTCAATGAATAATGAGTGAGTGAGTTTAGTTTTATGCCGCTGTTAGCAATATTCCATCAATATCATGGCAGAGGGACACCAGAAATGGGCTTCACACATTGTGGGGAATCGAACCCGGTTCTTCGGCGTGACAAGCGAACGCGAACCACTAGGCTACCCCACCACCCGACTCAATGTATGATCCACATGTTGGTACACAGCCTCTTAATATCAGCATTTCAGATTTATTAAACTGTTGCAAGTAATACCAAATTGTGTTAAATACAACTTCTAGTTAATGACTCAACTGTGCATATACACAGACTTCAGATTATAACTCACTCAACCCAACAGATCGGCATTGACGTGATTTAACATTTTCAGCTTTACACAAACTGATATGTTTAGTATTTTTAGGTTCCCGACTATTTGAAGTCAATTACTTTACACGATTCATAAGTCACAATCTTCCTACTTGTCTCTCTCTGTAAAAATATTTTAGACAGTTTGGGTGTCCGAATGCTTTGAGGATAATGTAATGACAAACGTCATTATGTGGGGCGGTGGGGTAGCCTAGTAGCTGAAGCGTTCGCTTGTCAAGCCAAAATACGCGGGTTCGATTCCCAACATGGGTACAATGTTTGAAGCCCATTTCTGGTGTCCCCCGCCGTGATATTGCTGGAATATTGCTAAAAGCGGCGTAAAACTAAACTCACTAACTCACTCTAGGAATATGCAAATTCAATCGCACATTCTAGACAACGCCAACGTTCTGCAATGAAAAAAGAGTGAACAGATAGCCTTGTAGTCAGTAAAAAAGTATTTATTCATTTTCAAAATAATTAGATACCTCATTGCATTATAACTATTAGCTTCTAAAGACATGTGCGATAACTAAACTGATATCTTCTAAGATACTATGATGAGTCGTTTTTTGCTTCTGGTTTAGAAACAGCGCGGATTTCTAGAATACTTTGAATGTAGGAGAGCTGTGTCTTGATTACAGAGATAAGGTAGACTTCAGGTAGACTGTCACTTTGCCGCTGATAGACAAGAACGTCACGGGGTCCAGATCTGTTACGCCATCACCTATAAAACATTCAACACCACATTCGTAGCAAGGTACGTCTATACACATCAGTCGTGGGTGAGGTGGTGGACAGCGGGAAATGAATACAGAGAGAGAGAGAGAGAGAGAGAGAGAGAGAGAGAGAGAGAGAGAGAGAGAGAGAGAGAGAGAGAGAGAGAGAGAGAGAGAGAGAGAGAGAGAGAGAGAGAGAGAGAGAGAGAGAGAGAGAGAGAGAGAGAGAGAGAGAGAGAGAGAGAGAGAGAGGAGAGAGAGAGAGAAAGAGAGAGACAGAGAGACAGACAGAGAGAATATGGCATTATTCAGTATTAATAGATTAACACATATTTCTCCAGAGTGATGAAGGAATTGAGCAACATTGTTCATTGTTAATAGATTGACACATTTCTATGCTGATGAAGGAAAGGCGCAGCGTTATTCATTGTTAACAGACTGACACATTTTTTACAGATGAAGGAAAAGAGCAACATTAATCATTCAGTTTGTTAATAGATTGTCATATTTTTCTACTGATGAAGGAAAAGAGCAGCATAATTCATTGTTGATAGACTGACACATTTCTCTATTGATGAAGGAAAAGGGCGGCATTACACACTGCTAATCGATAGACACACACACACCAGACCAAATGGTTCCGGTTCCACCCTTTATGGTTTCAACATTTATCGCCACCTTGTTGGTGCCAGTGGTTTACCAAAATGGTAAATGTTTAGAGCCTGTAACACTGCCAGCTTTAATTCCACATGTAGCTGTCATGCTCCATATAACTACCTGTGAAGATCCGGGTTAGAATATTGATCTTCATATAACTAGATTACTGTCCAAAACGTCGTTCAATTCAACTCACTACGATTTCGACCTTAAAGAATATTATTTCCGTAGCAATAAATATACATGAACCCAAAAAACCATGACAGTTAAGAATGCCTGGAACGTGAACCTCACGCAAAAGGCAGCTCGATACCTACTGTGCTCTATGAGAACACACGATGATGTAAGAATGAAAACAGCAAAGATTGATTTAAATAATATAGATAAAATATGTTTGATATCTCACCAGTTTGAACTGCAGTCGTGGTGTCGATGATGATGGGTGGTGCAGTGCGTCGTCCCTGGCAGATCTGGTACAGGTTTGGTGAAGTTGTGTTGAAAGCTGCCAACTCCGCATCTGTCATCTTGTCATTGGTCTTCATCGTGTATTCGTCATCGTTATCTGGGGTTGATACTAGCTCAGATGTCTATAACGATAAAAAGATCCTATCAGTGGACACTGAGTGAGTGAGTGGGTGGCTTTACGCCGCTTTTAGCAATATCTCAGCAATATCATGGGGACACTAGGAATGGACTTCACACAGTGTACTCAAGCTGGGAATCGAACCGGATTCTTTTGGCGTGACGAGCGAACGCTTTGACCACTAGGCTATCGCACCGTCCCTCACTGGTCATCGACGAAAGATGAGATAAGACAACTTTATTATAACATATTGTGTCGCTTGAGAACACGTGAAACATATTTTGATACCACAATGTTAGATTTACTGGTAACCTCCATTACAATTCACCTTTGCTACTAAAAAAAATCGTTAGCTTTGTCAGACACCAAACACCTTTAGATGCAAACTGTGTGGGTGTCGGGCGAACACTTGCTCGGGCGAACACCTGTTGTCATCTGTGATTTTCAGTGAACCATGCCATGTGTATAATTTCCAAAGCTATTTTCTCTTTCCGCCCTCCGGAATAATCGAGAGTGGTTCTTATCTGGCGTTGACGTTTAAATTCATTCATAACAGAATTGCATGAACGTGTATACATGCATGTGTGTAATGGAACACCATGAAAATCGGTAATTTCATGAAATCCCTTGAAGTTTAAGGGAATACATGAAATCCCTGTGGGTCACAGTGATTGCACGAAATCACTGACTCTTTTAGGGATTATGTGACATCCCTGGTTTGACACATTCCCTGTAGCATATACACTACTTCAACAACACCGTCAGCGGTCAAGCCTTACAGACATGTGTGACATTGTCTCTAGTGGTAAGGTGTTAATGGGTTGGATGTTGTTTAACGCCGTACACAGCAATATTCCAGCCATATTGCGGGTGCGTTAATGATCTTATAGTGCTTTTGCTTTTTATCCTGTTTATTTCAAAGTAGCGTCTGTTTTCAGGAAAATGCGGAAGTTATGTTATTGGCATGGGTAAATATATTTCTGCCACCATGTAATTTATCATGCATGCCCCGAAGTAACTTGAGTCGGTTTTGGCTCAATCAAAAAATCCAAATTCCAAAAACATACTGGTACATCTAGGTAGTAGATGTTGTATGTACTGAATGGTTAAAATGTGTACCCTGCCCGATTAATTATCTAAACCTTAGTTTCCTGATCTAGGAGTAGTTCCATTATAAGCTGAATATATTGAATTTATTTCGAAGATGAACTTACATTTCTGGCTGAGATAGAATTGATGGCTGCACTGAAGTCTGAGATGGGGAACACCAGACAGACTTTGGTGTCGTTAATCCTCACGCGAGCTGCAGCCACACCCTGGAAGGAAAAGCACACTTGTAATGATCTTGCCTCAAGTGGTTTCCAAGTGTAATTGAACTGGATCAAAGTGGTAGATAATGGGGCTGCTACCATTTTTAGAATCAGCACCACTGTAGCTTGTATCTATCATTTTATATCCACATGGTTACACACAACAATATTTGTATTCAGTAAAACTGCGAAAACAATGATATAAAAATGAACAGAATTGGTTCTGTAGAGAATGAAGATTCTGAGTGGACATATTGAATACTCTCCATAAACAGTTAATTTGCAGTTAACTGTATAATATTATACTACTCAGTTTTATACAAATTCAAGTTCTAATGTATTAACTACTCCCAATTTACAACTGAGGTCAAGCTTGAATATTTTCTGATCCAACTTCCTAAAAACCTCTCAGAGAAGTGTCTTACCTCAAACTGAGTGAGTTAGTTTAATTTTAAAGCCACATTAACAGCATTTCAGCCATATCGTGACTAAAACAAGGTCTAAATACATAATGGATGCATTTAGATGTATCTCTAACGCTGTGTGATAGTATTTTCATTACATTATAAAAGTGAAAACAATTACGTTTGGAAAATCATAAGCTGAAAAGGCGGATGAGATGTTAGAATTCTTGAGAGCTCTGCCGAATGAAGCTAAGGTAATGAATTCCTCTGTCCTGTTGAACTGAGCTAACTCTCTCACGGTGATGTTGTCGTCCACCATGCGAAACCACTGTCGTCGTTCGACGCCACCTCCAAGCTGGAAAACGGTGCAAGAAAACTCATAAGTGAATGTATAGTTAAGTAAAAATCGATAACAGGTGAGAATTAAATAACAAATAAGATAACAAATAAGAATTTCTAAATGGTTATAACGTTATAGATGTATGAATATTATGCTTCCAAATGACTCCAGAATGCTCGTTGTCAGTAAATTCATCTTAACATGATCATCTTCATGATAAACCCTAATAATGGTATTTTTTTTTTTTTTTCTGTGTAGTGAATATAATAACTTACCTTAACATCTACTTGTATGAAATCAGTCTTATACGGAACTAGATATACTATAGGCATAACACGCATACAATCCGTTATTGATTGATCTAATTTGTGAGTGAGTGAGTGAGTTTAGTTTTACGCCGCACTCAGCAATATTCCAGCTATATGGCGGTGGTCTGTAAATAATCGAGTCTGGACCAGACAATCCAGTGATCAACAGCATGAGCATCGATCTGCGCAATTGGGAACCGATGACATGTGTCAACCAAGTCAGCGAAACTGACCACCCGATCCCGTTAGTCGCCTCTTACGACAAGATAGTCGCCTTTTTATGGCAAGCACATGGGTTGCTGAAGACCTATTCTACCCCGGATCTTCATGGGTCTGTGAATGATACATCGGACACTATTTCAGTTACAACAAGACATCTTAGATCTGATGTACAAACAAAACGCTTGGCAGACGATCACAGATCACAAAAGACTGGTAGTTTTTACATATTAAGCATAAAATTATTTATAGAGGCGTACAAAGATGTATTTATCGAAAGATCTCACCGCGGCAATCATTGGGATTTCTCATTAGCCCTCCTCGTCCAAGTGGACGGCCTCCACTCGCTCCTGGTCTTCGCCGTACCCATGATGGAGGACCTCGTCTACCAGGTCTTTGTCCTCTTGCCGTAGGTCCTCGACCACCCGGTCTTTGTCCTCTTGTAGATCCTCGCCCGCCCTGTCTTTGTCCTCTTCTAGGTCCTCGTAGACCCTGTCGTTGTCCTCTTGCTGTAGGCCCTGACCCGCTCAATCGGCCCCCTCTTCCAAGAGGTTCTCTTATCGGTCCGCGTATGGCCAGCCTACCACGCCCTGTCCAATCTGGTCGCGTTAGGCCATTTGTACTTGTTCGCCTCCCATCTCTATTCGCACATGCAAGGCAACTCAAGGCAGCTAGCAAAACAAGCGTAATCTTCATGTCTAACTTTGCAGTCAACTATAACACAGTGACAGACTCTATCATCTGTAGACGAAATACAAATGTAACTGATAGCGATAAACCTGGTTTATATAGGAAAAGGAGTTGGTGACCTGCGGAGATTTATTGGATCTGATATGCATGATTGAGTACACAAACAAAGGTGACGTCAACATAGTCATTCATCTCCGAGCTTTGTCGTGAAAATCCACCGTAGATCCTTTGCATTTACAATGCCATAAACAGATTGATATTGTGGGGTCATGTAGAGTTTCAAGCGGAACAGCAAAGGGAAAGGTTAAATAAAAACAATTTACTGTATTCCTTAAGAGACATTCGTAATTCAAGGAACTGGCTATTCTATTGTCAGGCAGACACAAATCCATAAACCTTCTTGTCATATTTGTTCCGAATATCTCCTTTTTATAAAATATCGACAGATGTGAACTTGTCTCTACACGAGATAACACTCTCGATCATTGTTGATGTTACAACGAACAGTTCAAGTATAAAATAATAATGAACGATACAACTCAAACGTTTTCACCGCGCCTGTAAGAAAATTGAAAATGACTCAGGAGAAGTGGAGTGAGTGAGTGAGTTAAAATTTAACCTCCCCTCGGCAATATTTCAGCTATATAGCGACGAGAAAGGTTGTGCATAAACAATACATACGAGCTGTTAAATCCCAGTCATCGAAGGACTGTAAAATAACTAGAGTATCACAGATGGTGTCTAAAACTAGCATGTAAATCTAAAACTATTTTATTTACGAAGACAATACAAAATATAACATGCTATAGGTCGCCAACAACCAATTATTAAATGATAATTTACATTATGAAAAATAGCCTTAATTGTTCTGACACTGAAATATTTATCCCTTGGGAGAAGTAGAAACGTCTGCGAAAACATATAATGCATCCAAGTAATGTTTTCGAGAACATGAGGATGGAAAGGGGGATAAGCTTTTAAAATGATTTATTGTTTTGTTAGTTTCGATATCCATGGCGGTTTAACCTTTGAAGATTGATTGTTTTGATAGTTACGATCAACGTCGTCCCTCCTTGTATGGTGGCCTAAGTCTTCTTGCTAGCAATCTGTGCCCATGTACATATTGTGCTGATCATATATGATATACAATAGACTCCCTCTAAACCGACATCGCTCGGGACCGGTGAAAAATGTCGGTTTAGAGGGATGTCGGTTTAGAGGGAGTTTTTAGAAACTCAATCCAAAATTAGTTCTGTAACAATTTCTGCTTGACCTCCAGAGTTAACTCGGTCCTTGCTCTCTTAGAAGGAGGGGTAGTTATTGCGACTTGTAGTGCACTTGAACTGAAGTAACTGACCATGACGTCTTATTATACTATAATATGTGTTGGTGACACTGACTGGCAATACTCATGCTAAATTGAGATGATCTCATATAAGTTGTTCACTGGTCACGAGGGGGGCATGGGTTGATGTACCCTTGATGTTTGTTTATGTTCCCTGAGCTCGAAGGCCTCGATGTTGGTTTATGTTCCCTGAGCCCGAAGGGCGAGGGGAACATAAACAAACACCGAGGGTACATCAACCCATGGGCCCCGAGGGACCAGTGAACAACATATTTATCTTTCCGAACACCTTAATGTTAATTTTGAATTGTTTGAAGCATGGGTACAAATCTTTTTGTAGCCATTGCCAGATTTTGCTGACAAGAAAAACAGAGTTTAGAGATATCTCCCTTCCATCGATTTGCATTCGCAAAACATCGGTAATTTCCGTACATCATGGGTGATTCAACGTTATTGGAGATAAATAATTACTACCACAAAGTACAGAATGAGTTGCCATTGACAGCGGGGTACACTGAAATGTTACTCGCTTGTAAGCGGGGTACATTGATAAATAATAGAAGAGCGCTCAGCCAATCAGAAAGCGACATGTATATGTGAGGGAAGATAAATGCCAATGTCAATGAATCACAAACACTTAACTTTGTTTATGTTATTGGCTATATCACTGTACCTAAGGTCAAGTCGAAGTCAAAGATGTTTATTGTACAAAAGGCCTCCGGGCCATATACATTGGAGTTATACATATACCTTATACATATGGTGCAATAAGTAGTAATTAGTGATCCAAACAGCAAATCATGATACAGGCAGTAAATTATGTACAAGTAGTGAAATACGATGGACCTACAACCCTTTTTATCAGATTGTTACGTTTAATAAGAGCATAATTGATATAGTACGACAGCTTTATTATTACATGCTGGTCAGTTGATGAAAGAAGTAGTTTAAATGCTAATGTAGGTGGCTTACATAGATAATATTCAGCTATATATTTCGTACGCAAATCTTTATACAAAGGACATACAAGTAAAAAAAATGGATTTCATTTTCTACATCTATATTACACAGAGGGCACATTCTCTTGCATCGTTCAATATAAAAACGTCTTCCTTCGTTTACCATTATGCTGATCAAACCTAACCTAAAACGTATAAATGGATATCTTAATTTCTTTGATGTTAAAAACGACAGATATTTCTCCGGCTGGATTCGTGATTTGTATATTCTATAAGAGTCGTACCGTGAACTATTATGTATTACTGAATACCATACTTGATTAAACATATTAAGACTTCTTTCTCGAAACTGAGTTAAAAACAAACTTGCATCACCAACTGACTGACTTAACCATACATAACTATGTGAAAACAGAAGATTTCTTACCATAAGATGCCCACGTCACTTTACCAATGTTGTACAAATGAACAAGCATGTTATAAGCCTTTTTGGGTAATCTATATTTCTTGCATACACAATATCTTAAACCAGAATTTTATACATCGAATATGAGCATTTATATACAGGGGATACCTCCCACATTCACCGTACACCATACAGTTCGGTGTAGAGGGTCCTACACTTAAAAATTTCTTACAGGCAATCAGATGTATATTTTCTATGCATTCATATCGCTGGAATCCCCACATCTCGGATCCATACAAAAGAATAGGCTGAATTTGACAATCAAATAGACAATCAACGCACGTTACCAGCATCCTAACATGGCGGCAGGTAAGATCGCCTGGCGATTATTCTCCTCGAATTAGCAGAAAAAGTCGCTCATACTGTTAATGTAGCAGCAGTACACATCTGTGTAAAACATAAGAACTGATATTTGTGTCTCCTTTGTGTTTAAACATAATTCGACAATTTCTGTTTACCGACTAAAGCAAGACAGTATGCGTTACCAGCATCATTCATTGCACGTTACGGACATCCAGACTTTGAGTTACCGACATTCTCGCGCGATTTTAAAAATGCTTATTCTTCAACACATAGGCATTAATAAGCAAATTCAGTGCATTGAATGTATTTCCACCATCAAAGTTTATCAGTGTGCTAAATAATGTTCATTGTATACACGTGGAAGGCTTCTAATTCGAGGGGAATATTCGCCAAGCGATCTTACCTACCGCCATGTTGGGATGCTGGTACCAGCACAACCTTAGGTGAGTGAGTGAGTGAGTTCAGTTTTACCCCGCACTTAGCAATATTCCAGCTATATGGCGGCGGTCTGTAAATAATCGAGTCTGGACCAGACAACCCAGTGATCAACATCATGAGCATCGATCTGCGCAATTGGGAACCGATGACATGTGTCAACCAAGCCAGCGAGCCTGACCACCGATCCCGTTAGTCGCCTCTTACGACAAGCATGGGTTACTGGAGGTTCATTCTAACCCGCACTTTCACGGGTAGCATCACCTTAGGTACAGTGTATATGCAGGTATATGTATAATGTTAGAATGTTCCAGATCAGTGTGACAAAAGCAATGCAAAGTATAATGTATACAACACTCGTGCGAAAAGTATAATACAAGAAATGTGGGTATGATAGTGCATGTTTGTTTATGATAATTGAAAAACCTACCTGTTTGACTGCTGTATATTGATGCATTATATTTGTGTATATGTATTGTATGCGCACAAACAAACAAACACATGTATTTTTTGTACTCTGGGCCATGAGGCCATTATGCGAAATAAACTCTCTCTCTAGAACCAGGGATGCTTGTTCTGACGGCAACAAGAGGTGAAACAATTCCCGGTTACACCAAAACAATTTAATCGGTTTAACGTTCCCTGATATGGGATGTCGGCTTCCTACAAGATATATTCTATAAGAAGACCCATGTAAAGAAGTAAAATATAAAGAAGTAAATATCAAGCATTCTGATCACACAGAGTGAATCAGTCCGAAGAACTACCAAAACAGATGTACACATTTTATCAAAGTGACTCAGAAGCAGTTCCACAGGGAGTTGTTTCCAGTCACCTCACAACCACTGGCGCCTAATGGCGGTATCCAGTAAATATTCAGTCCAGTGATTGATATCATGAGCATTGCCCTGTCAGCGAACCTCATCATCCGACCCCGTTAGTCGCCGAACTTCAGTTCTATCCCGGATCTTCACGGACATGTGTGTCTGTCTGTCTGCCTGTCCTCCCACTACATGTGTGTCTGTGTGTGTCCTCCCACTACATGTGTGTCTGTCTGTCCTCCCACTACATGTGTGTCTGTCTGTCTGTCTGTCTGTCCTCCCACTACATGTGTGTCTGTCTGTCTGTCTGTCTGCCTGTCCTCCCACTACATGTGTGTCTGTCTGTCTGCCTGTCCTCCCACTACATGTGTGTCTGCCTGTCTGCCTGTCCTCCCACTACATGTGTGTCTGTCTGCCTGTCTGTCCTCCCACTACATGTGTGTCTGTCTGTCTGCCTGTCCTCCCACTACATGTGTGTTTGTCTGTCTGCCTGTCCTCGCACTACATGTGTGTCTGTCTGTCTGCCTGTCCTCCCACTACATGTGTGTCTGCCTGTCTGCCTGTCCTCCCACTACACATGTGTGTCTGCCTGTCTGCCTGTCCTCCCACTACATGTGTGTCTGCCTGTCTGCCTGTCCTCCCACTACATGTGTGTCTGTCTGTCTGCCTGTCCTCCCACTACATGTGTGTCTGCCTGTCCGCCTGTCCTCCCACGAAATGTGTGTCTGTCTGTCTGCCTGTCCTCCCACAACATGTGTGTCTGTCTGTCTGCCTGCCCTCCCGCTACATGTGTGAGTGGGACATAGAAATAAGTCAGCAAATGAACACGTTACCTTTTCCCTCACAACAAAAGCGATTCCACATCCACAAGAAAATCTCTTTTACTATTTCGATTACGTATCATGAGTATGTGTTTATGAATCGCTATCACACTGTGACGACACCACGCAGGAGTGGAACATTCTTGTCTGTAATGAGGATTTTACAGAGCTTCAGAGGAAATACGAACATAAGAAAACATTAACATTGGGCCGGCCCATGGGCGGGCGAGTTTAAATTTTGAGTTTTCGAAAAACAATTTGTTCAATTTTTCATCCTTAGCATATATTCATAACAACTGCATGTTTAATTTTGTCGAATCCCTTGTCAGAAAGTGTCCACAGTGCGGAGAGTTTCTGGACTTTTGTGAGTCCAGAATTAAATTGTGACGTGTTTTGTACTTTTGGAGAATAGTTAACATCGGTGTGGGGTTGTTGGGATTTGACTTTATTTGATCTGTCGTATGATACAATTGTTTATTACAACGTGTGAAACATAACGTATATGGATCTCATGTAACGCATAGCGTTGGCTTATTGAACGACGTGATTTTTATGTGTGTAGATATCCTTTTCCCTTCGATGCATTTATTCCATGCAAGAAAGCTTTCATCAGTATGTACAGTAAACACAACTCTATCAAACGAGTGAGAGAGTGAGTGAGTTTAGATTAGCAATCAGCAATATTCCAGCTGTATGGCGGCGGTCTGTAAATAATCGAGTCTGGACCAGACAATCCAGTGATCAACAGCATGAGCATCGAACTGGGAACCGATAACATGGGTCAACCACGCCAGCGAGCCTGACCACCCGATCCCGTTAGTCGCCTCTTACGACAAGCATGGGTTACTGAAGATCAATTCTAACCCGGACCTTCACGGGTTCTCTCAAACTAAAGAATACACTGACTGACTGAGTTTGGTTTTACGCCGCTTTTAGCAATATTCCAGCAACATCACGGCGGGGGACACAAGAAATGGGCTTCACACATTGTACCCATGTTGGGATTCGAACCCGGGTCTTCGGCGTGACGAGCCAACGCTTTAACCATTAGGCTACCCCACCGCCCCTAAAGAATACAACTGACATCCAAAAACATACATTATCATAACAATTTGCAACACGAGAAACACCTTCAAGTATTTCCAACGTAAACTTTTGATTGCTTATTCTTGAGTTTGATGTGAAACCAAAATGCTGCAACTTCACTTTACCCTTTGTTTAGGGCTAGTTTAGCCCCCACAACGTCTTTCTGTTGACGTAGTGTCGTAAATTCACTCGACTCCCGCCACTCGACTCCACTCAAATAACCCGTCATTTATAAATGGTATCTGACAGATACTCGCTTAGTAAACTCTATATCCCCAACAGCATGAGAAGCCCGTATCCCCAATAGCATCAGAACCGTTTATCCCAGTAGCATCAGAACACTTTATCCCTAATAGCATCAGAACCCTTTATCCCCAATAGCATCTGAACCCTTTATCCCCAGTAGCATCAGAACCCTTGATCCCCAATAGCATCAGAACCCTTGTCCCCAATAGCATCAGAACCCTTTATCCCCAATAGCATCAGAACCCTTTATCCCTAATAGCATCAGAACCCTTTATCCCCAATAGCATCAGAACCCTTTATCCCCAGTAGCATCAGAACCCTTATCCCCAATAGCATCAGAACCCTTTATCCCCAATAGCATCTGAACCCTTTATCCCCATGGTATCAGAACCCTTTATCCCTAATAGCAGCAGAACCCTTTATCCCCAGTAGCATCAGAACCCTTTATCACCAATAGCATCAGAACCCTTTATCCCCAGTAGCATGAGAACCCTTTATCCCCAACAGTATCAGAACCCTTTATCCCCAATAACATCAGAATCCTTTATCCCCAATAGTATCAGAACCCTTTATCCCCATAGTAACAGAACCCTTTATCCCCAATAGCATCAGAACCCTTGATCCCCAATAGCATCAGAACCCTTATCCCCAATAGCATCAGAACCCTTTATCCCCAATAGCATCTGAACCCTTTATCCCTAATAGCATCAGAACCCTTTATCCCAAATAGCATCAGAACCCTTTATCCCCAGTAGCATCAGAACCCTTTATCCCCAATAGCATCTGAACCCTTTATCCCCATAGTATCAGAACCCTTTATCCCTAATAGCATCAGAACCCTTTATCCCCAGTAGCATCAGAACCCTTCATCCCCAGTAGCATCAGAACCCTTTATCCCCAATAGCATCAGAACCCTTTATCCCCAGTAGCATCTGAACCCTTTATCCCCAACAGTATCAGAACCTTTTATCCCCAATAACATCAGAATCCTTTATCCCCGATAGTATCAGAACCCTTTATCCCCATAGTATCAGAACCCTTTATCCGCAATAGCATCAGAACCCTTTATCCCCAAAAGCATCAGAACCCTTTATCCCCAATAGCATCAGAACCCTTTATCCCCAATAGTATCAGAACCCGTTATCGCCAATAGTATCAGAAATATGTATCCCAATAGCATCAGAACCCTTTATCCCCAAAAGTTTCAGAACCCTTTATCCCCAGAAGTGGTAGACCCCTTTACCCCCAATAATATCAGAACCTTATATCCCCAATAGTATCAGAAATATGTATCTTCAATAGTATCAGAAACCTTCATCCCTAAAAGTTTCAGAAGCCATTAACCCCAGAAGTAGAAGACTCCTTGATCCCCAATAGTATCTCCAGTCACATCATATATCTTCATTCCCAACAGTATCAGACACATTTATTTCCAATGGTATCGTATCATAAGTTACACCTCAACATGTCGCCGAATCTCTCGCTCCCAGAAGTGCCTGCACAACATTCTTGCAAGCCTCATCATGGCGACTGCTTCGACCGCCACATCAGTAAGAACCTCGTCAGCACATTTTAGCAATTTTAATGAGGTATTGTTGCAGAATGTCTCTTTACACGGCTGGCAGGGGTTGTCTGTCAAGTGATCACCCTGCAATAACTATATCCCAGGTATATGATTACATTTTATACCAACACAAGATAGTTCAAATACACGGTAGACCCTGATTATATACACGCTGATGTTTGCAACCTTGAAAAATGATCTTGTTTATAGCTGTAACATATGTTATATTTGGGATTACACTTTCTTAGTAAAGTACAAATTCTAGTACTTTTTGAGTTGAGCTCCATCCGGGATTCGAACTCACACCCTCAGAGTGAATCCCGGATGGGGCTCAACTCAAAAAGTACTAGAATTTGTACTTTACGAGGAAAGTGTAATCCCAAATATAACATATGTTACATTTGACCACTTTCTAAATGGCATTGTGTAATCATTGTTTATAGCTGTAGTTGTTTAAAGGGACACTGATCTGGAACAATGGTTAAGGGGTGGAGGAACGTTTATTCCATATGTGAAAACACGTACAACCTGAAACAATACATGATTCATTAGGTACAACGCCATACTATATACAAGTCACGATAACTAATCTCTTATCATTTCGAAACCTGGAATATAATCAAACAGCTCAAGCTAAGATAATACTTGCATTCACATATACGCTATCCTTTCTCTCTTTCATTAATTCAATCAACTAACCTCCAAACATGCAACCATTCACTTATAGGGAAACTAGAAACACTTTAATGAAACAATCGGCTGTGATGTACTTCCTGATGTTTCCTATGGATCTGAGATGAAAGTAACATGATTTGCATATTCTGTTGACTCGTCCTGCAGTGAAAGGTCTGCGCCAATCCAAACTCCGAGGTCTTTCACAAGTCTCGATGTAGACACTTGTGCTGAGCAAATTGTGACTTCATTTCTGAGATCAGTTAGGTGATGCTTTCTGCCAACAAGTAGAACCTCTGTTTTTTCATCATTGAGCTTTAGTGTTTGGCCGTTCATCCATGATTTTATTCCGGCAGTGCAGAGTTTTAGTTGTTGGACGGCTGGTGATTGTAACGCAGGTGTGAAAGGCTTCAAGAGTTGGGTATCATCTGCATACGAATAGCTCGAGATTTTGAAGCTGTCGATGACGGATTGAAGCTGAGAAAGGGGAATTGACCTAGGACGGAGCCCTGAGGTACACCACACGAGAGAAAGGTCATGCTGGAGAGTTTATCTGCGACTGATACAAGTTGAATCCTGTCTGTGAGATAGGACTGAAACCATGTCAAGGCTACACCATGAATTCCGGCGTGATGCTCAAGAATGTCTCATGACAGTATCAAATGCTGCACTTAAATCTAGTAGGACCAAATATACTGCATTTCCTGAGTCAACTGCCCATCTGAGGTCATTCACGACTCTTAGTAACGGTTGAGTGATGTGGTCTATATGCAGACTAGAATTTATTCAGAATGTTATTTTTCAGACAGATGATTCATGAATCTCTTTGTAACTGCTCGTTCAATCAGTTTCGACAGGTAGGGCAAGTTAGAGACCGGGAAGGAATCTTTCAGGACAGTTGAGTCATGGTTCATGTTTTTTATGTGCGGTTTGATGATAGCAGTCTTCATGTTGTCCGGAAACACACCCTCCGATAGACTCTTGTTGAGGATGTCTGTGATGACGGGCAGCATAGAGGTCATATGATCAACAATCAGTTTGCTTGGCATTGGATCACTCAAACAGGTTGTTACATTTGATGATCTGATCAGGAGTCAAACTTCGTGCTGCGATAATGGTTCAAACTTGAACAGGGTTGTTCCAGTGAAATCAGACTGAATGCCTTGTCTTTTGACTTCACTGTTTCCATGAAAGAGAGTTTTAATGTTTCGGACTTTGGATTCAAAATAGCTGTTAAAGTCATTTGCTAATTTAGAGAAATCATCTGAATCTGGGAGAACACATTCTCTATTTATGCCCAAGAGAGTATTCATAAAATTATGAAGAATTCGTGGCTTGCTTGAAAATTTCATACTTTCTTCTTTGCAAAATTGACGTTTGGAATGTTTAATCATCTTATTGACCTTGCTCCTGTAAGATTTATAAATCTGCTGATCGATTTCAAGCTTTGACCTGCGCCATTTTCGTTCTGCTCGACGTTTTTTTTTTTACATTTGGCACTGTGGATGTCTTCAGTGTACCATGGACAGCCTATCCTCTGGAGAAAGCATCTGGTTTTGGCTGGAGCATGCCTGTCTAAGATGTCCTTAAGAGTCCGATTATACAGCTCAGTCCTTTCGTGGATGTCTGGCGGAGGGTCCAAAAATAGTGTAGAAAGCATTATGTCATTGCTGAGTTTTTCCTTGTCAATAGTTTTCAATTTTCGACAAGTATTAATTATTGGCATTCTGACAGAAGTATGAAAGTTTAGCGACAATGAAATTACACTATGATCTGAAATTTGTTTGTCCTCAACAGATATGTTTTGAATTAGATCTTCATCATCCAGTGATGTGACAACCCAGTTCAGTATATGACCTGATCTGTGAGTCGGTACCACCACATGCTGCTTGAGAGAATGGGAAGAAAGCAATGCCGAGCATAGCTTGCAGGAATGGTACTGCTACATCCGAATATCGACCCGATAAGTACGCTATCGGGTTATCCCTGCCCAAACCATGACATTACGATACCCCATAGAGTTTTCATTCTGTCCTGTCACGCTAGTACGGTGGTCTATTCTACTGGTTGTACTAATGATTAACATTTGAAACTTCACGCTGCACTTTGGGATCCCACATACATTTGATGCAGTTAAATCTACATCTAACCTGGCACTAAATGAAAACACAGTACGTTTACCTCCTAATTATACATCATTTACAGTTTGTTCAGCTTGACCTGATCAAGTGAATACTAATGCATTGCGTGACCGTGTCACAACTGGTTGGGTCTATTAGTGTGAAGGGGTGTACCTTAGTTAGTTGATTGTCAACATGTACGAACAGCCGAGACAAGGTTGCCGTTTGACATCCCAGTGTCGAGAAATCGTCAGCAATGTCCTAACTTTCTTAAAAAAGGAGGCTTTAATTGGTTTAATGTTTCCGATTTGGGCTTTTAGGCAGCGAGCAGCAGTAGCATCTGTTGTTTCCAGTGCAACCCTGGGCCGAATAGAACAAGATATGTAAAAGCTCGACCAGACAGGGTTGTGTCACGTTTCGCAGTACAGAAAAGAGAGACAGTAGGCGTAACCGCCCAAAAGATGTGGATAATTTTGTTGAAGGTATAATTAGGAGAATAATGGATAATTTGTATTGTTAAGAAAGAGACAACATTATCCACATTGTTTACATTCCTTCAGGAAACAATAGATTTTCAGGGAAGCAAAACAAACTACATGAAACATTGAACAGAATGGGATACAGATGGAGGAAGACAAAAACAAATAGGCATAAACTGATGGAAACATGGAATGTTGTTCCCAAACGTATGGCGTATCTCAGAAACATAAAACGGCTCCGTGAAGAGGGACGACATATAGTCTACATTGACGAAACATGTCTTCATTCCAACCATGTAGAGAGTCAATGTTGGCAGCAGGATGATAATGACAGCCTCAGTTTAACACTTCTTCTGGAATTGGTCAGAGACCCATAATTGTTCATGAAGGTTCTAAGGATGTTTTTGTGCCCAATGACCGGTTAATATTCAAAGCCAAGCAGAAGTCTGGAGACTATCACGATGAAATGAACATTGAAAATGTTTCTAAATGGCTGCGAGAAAAACTGATACCCAACCTTCCCTCAAGATCGGTGTTTGTTATGGACAATGCACCTTACCACAGTAAGATTATAGATAAATGCCCCACAACTGCTAACAGAAAGGGAGAAATACAAGTATGTCGTGCATATATTGTGGTTGAGCATAGGGGTTCGAGACTCTTTACTCGTGGGTTCGAATGTTTTTGAGGGTTTTAGATAAACACACGTTAAACCAATGTCACCTTTAACATTGATAATAAATTTATACACTTGATGAATGTAGGGTTCACAACTTAATTTCATCTCAGAGTAAAAATCATAATACTTCCCATTAATTTATTTTTAGAAGTAACAGTGAAAATAACCTCATAAACAACTAAGTTTTCATGTTCATAATGGAAATAAATCGAGTTCTCTTTCAACAGAAATGGCTGCAGAGGCGAAACATTGCGTTCACGCAAAACATGTTAAAAGCAGAGTTATTGTAACTTGCGAAATCAAGCAACACAGTACAGCTATATCATGTGGACTATATTTTCATGAAACACGGTCACACAGAAATCTGGCTACCCCCATACCACGCAGATCTGAACCCAATCGAACTTATATGGGCGAATGTGAAAAGAATTGTAGCTGCTAAAAATGTGAAGTGTACTATTACAGGTGCTAAGAAATTCGCAGAGGAGAGGTTTCTTGAAATCGGTGTGAACGAGTGGACTGATTACTGTGCGATGTTGAAAAATTGGAAAACGACAACTGGGACTGAAATATTGCAGTTGAACATGAAATAGAAAAGTGATAATTGAACTGGGTGTAGAGAGTAATAGCGAGAGTGAATCGGATTGTGAAAGTAACTGAGGTCTGTACGTTGTACAGTCAGTACACCAAAATAGATAGCATATGACTGTATAAGCAATTCAATTAAAACATGAAAAGATTGTTTATTCAGAAGTGTTGTTTTCCGGGACAAGTTCTGTAACGAACCCATGTATGCATGCCTCTCACGAACGCAACATTAATAAGATTCTCTGTTCCCCTATTTAATGAAGTTAACTCGACCTGCCGTTTGTGCCATTTGACCTCCCGGGTTATGCATATGTAGAGTAGCCCAAGTCAAACTAAACAAGCTGTACCTATACTTTGAAACAGGCAGGTGACATAGAAATCAACGTCTTCTTTTGAAGAAACAGAATGGAATTAACTGCATGCATTTGGGCTGGTTTATCTCATCGAATTAACAGAACTCAATCCATTGTAATGAAAATTCGTCTGCGTAATTGCGGTGTTCCACGAAATTGGCTTTGATGTTCAGTTTCTGCTCCCACTCTAGTCCTCTTGGCAATGTCTATTATCGGTTTATTATTCGTAACGGTAGCTATAGGGTAGCTATTGTCGCTAATGGGATTGGCATCCATCTAAATGGACAGCTGTGCACCGCATCATCGTCAATTAACATTTTTTATGAATTTTGAATCTATAGCTTAACCAGCTCAGAGCGACAGCTGTGTACTATCATCTTCGGCCAAGACAAACAGATTATTGATCATACATATACATATTGTGAGAGAATGACAGTTTAGGAATCAACAATGTTGAAAATACCACCATGCGAGGGGTATTCAATAAGTTTTGCAATTTGAGCATTTGTGTTTACACAAACAATGTCAACTTGTGGCAGGTGTAACACGTGTCATAACATCACGTTGACACGTGTCATTACAAGTTCCAGACACAACAATAAGTTAGATATGATGGCTTCATTCACCTGGGGGTGGTCACAATCATGGATGCACTCAAACAGGAACAACGCGCTGTAGTATGATAAGGAGGGACGCAAAGCAACCCCTCCAAAACATTTTTTTGTAAAATAACAATAAAAATAATAATAATAATAATAAAATATGAAATGTTGATTATGTAATGAATTTAAAAAGACTCTCCAACACCTTGTCAGTCCATCCATGGTACGACCCTGAACATGTCCAGGGCGTCATGGAAAATGATGCTTTTAAACCTTTGTGGAATAGGCCTATATACAGCCTCAGAGGAATTCCTGCCAACAAACCTGATCTTGTCCTTTTTGATAAAGCCAATGAATTTATTTATATCATTGAATTTTCCGTCCCTTTTGACAGCAACGTGATTGCAAGATTCAGGAAATGCATGATAAATATGCGGATCTCGCCTTTGAAATGTCTCGCTTGCATCCCAAGTACACTGTCGTCAGGCTCCCCATTGTTCTCGGTGCCCTTGGATTGGTACCTCCTGGGTGCCGTTCCACTAACCGATCTTAACTAAGATCAATCTTAGCAAGTTACGCCAATTTTACAATCGTCTTAGCTAAAAGTTAAACCCGTTCCACTAACCGATCTTAGGCCGATCGTAGCCGGTCCCGATCTTACGATCCGATCCAAGCTTAGATCGAGACTCTTTCGTGCCGGAGATAGAGGAATGCGAGGCACGAGTTATCTCCCTTTGCATAGTCTAGCAAATGATGGAAGTAGTTTACGAACCAACTGAGTGAGTGAGTGAGTTTAGATTTACGCCGCACTCAGCAATAGTCCAGCTATATGGCGGCGGTCTGTAAATAATCTAGCTAAGATGCATAGCGTTCACTAACATGAACGTTCATGTTAGTGAACGCTATGTATCTTAGCTATAAATAATCGAGTCTAGACAATCCAGTGATCAACAGCATGCGCATCGATCTGCGCAGTTGGGAACCGATGACATGTGTCAACCAAGTCAACGAGCCTGACCACCCGATCCCGTTAGTGGCCTCTTAGTTAGTGGACAAGCATGGGTTATTGAAGTTCAATATTCTCACCCGGGCCTTCAAGGGTATTTTGTCCAACCAAGTGTAAACGTGGAGAAAAAACCAAGAGCTAAATAATAGGGTAGTGAGCACCTTGGTTTCAGGTGCAAGTGCGTGTGAACGCTGGGTATCAAGCATAATATAATAATAATAAATGCATATTTATAGTGCGCCTATTCCACATCCTTGGGCATGCTCAAAGCGCCGTGTACAGATATTTTACACGAGAATATTTACAGCCGAGATTATAAGTAATATATTGAGAACAGGTTTTAAGTCTGGACTTTAAAAATGTCAATTGTGTCAGAGCTTTTAATATGTGCCTGAACCTTGTCAATCAGAATAAACAAGGCGTGACGAGGCTTGAATAACACGCGGCCTGCCTTTAGAATCTCCCACCAAATATGCGCAGTGAAATCAAGCATATTTGTATCTTTTTGCTTCAGAACATTGTTCACTTCACGGCTGTCCCTATTCTTAACCATGACGTTGCAATATTGTTGTACAAATGTGTTACACCGACTCGCTCGGTTGTTCCCATGACGACAGTGGTCAGACTGGCCTGACATTTGTAAGGCTTCAGTTGTTTACATCACAGAAATATACAAATTCATTTCATGGGGGATTTTAGGGGACGCTCACGGTGAAATGCTCGCTCTTATTTTTCACATAGAATAGGAAAGCCACCATTTTGGTTTCTCTACGATTGATTTTAGCTTTCCTAAGTTGGTCATGAGCAACTTAGACTTTGAATCTTAACTTTACGATTGACTTGGGTAAGATTGGTTAGTGGAACGGTATGCCGATCTTAACGTCACGCTAAGATTGGGATTTTAGGGGTTTACGACTGGCATAGGGCTAAGATCGGTTAGTGGAACGGCACCCTGATCTCTTGGCGCAGATCAGGAGAGTGTCCGGGTTCTCCACCGGGAGCACAGCCCTTCTGACACTCTGTATAATGCAAAAGGCTGCAGTGTTGGGCAGCCTTCATATTCTCCGGAAAGTTCTTGGTGGGTTCGACAAGGCAGAGTTTCCTGGGAGAAGTCCCATTCGCTGTCTGGGCTGCGTGTAGAAGGGGCGAGGGCCCTGAACTGATGATGAGTCTTACCAGCCTGACTGTGCCAGGATCACCCGAACCCTCGCTGCTGCATTTTCATCTTTAATCTGTAAAACATAAAATTAATATAAATAAATAAATAAATAAATCAGAATTTAAACAAATTCATAAACGCACGTAAAGTGACAGGTGAGGATGCTCCTAACTTTTCCACAGTTTGCTGTTGGTGTCTACATAGGGTAGGGTGTCTATAGACCATGACCTTCAGACGACACCCAACCGGAAACCATGACCGCTAGAAAGAATAATTTTGTCTGACCGACGAATGAAAGTATCTGAACATTCTAAGGAATTCCGACCCGTAAAGGTCCGGGTTAGAATGAATCTTCAGTAACCCATGCTTGTCGTATGAGGAACTCTTGAAACCATTATTCATGAGCATCTTGGTATGTCAAAGGTATCTGCAAGATGGGTACCTTGAAACCTCAGCGCTCAAGATCGCCATCAGAGAACTACAAGTTTTTTTCGTCTAGTGACAGGTGATGAAACATGGATCCAACATTGCGACCGAGAAACTAAATTTGAATCCCTACCCCACTTGGAGAACCCCACATCTCCGCCGCCGAAGAAGTTTCAAACTCAACCATCGGATGGGAAGGTAATGGCCACCATATTTTGGGACGCAACAGGTACATCACTGATTGATTATATTCCACCACAAATAGCAATCAATGGGCGGTGTTATGCTAATTTAATGAAAGATTTGCGAAAATGTATTCGCCAGAAACGCCGTGGGATGTTAACGCGTGATGATCTACTATTGCATGACAACGCTATGGGTTCACTAGTTGAGAATTGCACAGGCCGTCAAACTTGAAAGTGGATTCGAACAGTTAAATCACCCACCGTAAAGCCCAGATCTATCCCAGGGGGACTATTTCCTGTTCCGGCAAATGAAATCTGCCCTACGTGGAAGAGGCTTCCAGGATGAAGAGGACTTATATATCTCCAGTGACGTCACTCTATTGTTCTAGCGAGACAGTATTTCTTGTCATATCCCGATGCCCCGTCGATTAGGGGGCATTACTTCAATATCGACCCTCTGCCCGGGGATTTTCTGAGGAATGGCCCTTGACTTTGAATTATTACTTGTTTTGAAGACTGATACGACTTTGTCTTGCCATCACTGAATGCGATCGTAAAATATGATATTGTTGAAAACTTCCAACATGATGTAGTGCCGACACCAGGTTTCGAACCCGCAACCCTTCGCTTACTAGCGTGGCAATTTTAGCCACTAGGCTACGGTTTTCTATAAAAGTGGTGTTGAAAGTTTGAAGGACAAATTGAATAAGTGTATTGAAGTGAATGGAGACTATACTGACAAAAAATATAAGTGCAAACTTTTTCTGTGACTTGGTCTTATACTGAAGTTTCAAAATATATTGAACGCCCCTCGTACGCTTCCTCAGTCACGAACCCAGTTTGAAACTTAGCAAAAGTTCAACATGCATCCAAAGTACCAAGTTGTCCGACTCCCAATTGTTCTCGGTGTCACAGGTTTGGTACCTCCCAATCTGTTGACGGTCATTGTTGCCAGGACCACAGGGCCTCTGACACTCTAGGTAATGCAGATAGGGAGCAATGTACCGGGGCCTGCATATTCTCACGAAAATTCTTGAGTTCGACAAGGCAGTGCTCCCGGGGGAGAAGTCCCATTCGTTATCTTGACTGTTGGTTAACGGGAAAGAGGCCCTGACCTGATGATGGGCTTAATCAGCCTGACTGTATATACCTGGATCTCCCAAACCCACTCTGCTGCATTCATTATTTAAATCTGAAAAGCTAATATTATAAGAATTTGTCATTTGATACATACATTCTAGCTTCATTTCACTCCCATCTGGTTTTAGATGGCGGGATAGCCTAGCGGTTAAAGCATACTTTGGTTAAGCCGAAATAGGGTTTGACTCCATACGTGGATACAATGTTTGGAGCCCTTTTTTGGTGTGCTTAGCTGGAGTCATAAGGCGTAAGACCATATCCAGTTACCCACACACTGAGTGAGTGAGTTAAAATTTATAGTCACATCGGCAATATTTCTGCCAAATTGTGACTTGAAAAGTTATAAATTCACAATAAACGCAATTAAATCATAAAAACACTGTCGACAAATGACAGTAAAAAAATAGATTATCACAGATAGCGTATTAAAACGAGCCTGTAACTTTCTGATTAAAAATTATTATTGACAATACAATATAGAAACGGACTAGAGATCACCAACAACTGACAGTAGACCACCATGCTAGGGACTACACCCTGATGACTTGATTATGACATAATATGTATTAAATATGACTATAATATAGTCCAGTAAGATTAGTGGAAAAAATCATTGAACCTCAAAGGTATTGGTAAAGAAATGGTTTTGTGTTTATATCATTAACAATAGTTATGTAAACAATATATAAAAAGTCCTCCCTTCAATGTTGGTGCCAAGTGGCTTTTGGGGACAAAGACTATGAAAAGTAGTATTTTCCCTTTTTTGTTTTGGTATCCGAAAATATGTCCAGAAAATGGTATTAAATCTTGCAAAACATACAACTGAAGTGTACAAAATAGTAAATGATGAAAATTAGAATTGAATTTATCGAATTAAAATTTATGACATGAGGTTTGAACTTGGAATTTGGACACTCCAGGGGCACTGGAAGCGAGTAAATGAGAGTTATCTCCCCTTTGTTTACAATCGATTGAAGTAGCAGAATTGAAAGGAAAGGTTCTATCTTTTATAAAACTCTTACCTAGATGAGGCTATAGTTAGCCTAATAGATAAAGGATTAAGGAGACGGCTAAAAGCTACAGTGAAAAGAGATGAGGAGGAGGACTGAGGTGATTCAGCTCCCATAATTTGCCCACAAAACTATATACATATCGGTCGTGTAAGACTACGCACCTTGGACATTCTGTACTCAGATTTAATAGAACTTGAAACATGCCAGAATGATAGATTAGGAAAATATGATACCATTTATATTTTCTATGCTATTAATTTTAGAACAATTCCAAAAGGTGGTTGAAGGATGAGCCTGCTATCTTTTAACTTTAACTGGCAACTACATACTATTATGTGAGCAGAATTGAGTGAACCCTAGCAAACATTTATAGTATAACTGGTATTTTTTTTATCTGATTTGAACTCTCAGCAACATTTCAAAAACGGACTGAAATCTATATGAAAACTTGAAATTGATTCACACAAACTGGATATATAACACATATTCCTAATGAAAAAAATACCAATCGTTTTCTTAAAATTGGAAAAATCATTAACTTAGGCTCCTTGTAGTGAGTGAGGTTAGTTGTTTTACGCCGCACTCAGCAAATAAGTAAATAATCAAGTCTGGACAAGACAATCAACAGCATGAACATCGATCTATGCAATTGGGATACAATGACATGTGTCAACCAAGTCAGCGAGCCTGACCACCAGATCCCGTTGTCGCTTCTTACGACAAGCATGGGTAACTGAAGATCAATTCTAACCTTGATCTTCACGGATGACAGGCTACTTGTTAAAAGCTCTACAAAGGATTTCAAAGTACAACCAGTATTATCCTTTTTACTGTCAGTAAAATATAATATTGGTATTTTTTAAAATGAAATTACTAAAGGACAAATACTTTAAGTATTTCAAATGCTATAATAGTAGTCGGTGCATGCTTACTTATCATGCATCTGAAAATTTTGCTTAGGAAACGAAAAGATTTCTGACTTACACAGGGATGACTATATATCCAATGGTATTACATATCGTAGGGGGTAAATGTCATGAAATCATGTACAGTGGACTCTGTATAATCCGACCCTCACTGGGACCGGTGCAAAATGTCGGATTATATAGAGCGTCGTGGATAATTCAATGCCTCCTTGATTGAATACTTTTCAAACAGTACCATACATTGTAACTGGCTTATATCATGAAATTAATGCTTAATAGCTATTTTCTTGGTAAATAAAAGGAAAAAACAACAATTTTTGTATTTGCATGTATATGTATATCATTGGATTTATCATACAGGGTGGCTAGGTATTTATTGCCTACAGTGACTATTCCAGTTAACACTACTGACTCATTGGTTTTTGATCTCACCAAATTAATTGATCCCTTTTCTCAGGCCATTCATCCTATGCTTGACAAAACATACCTAGGTCCTCACATTGACCACTCAACTTGTAAAAACAAAGGTACAGGCGTTCTCACGCAGCTAATTACCTCCCATTTAGCAAGTGCTGGGACCAAAGTCATTACCAGTAACAGGATGTTAGTTGTCAACTGGCCATTGACAGGTTGATTGGCTATTTTAGTCCAATATGCGGAGAGGATGTTGGATTGTTCAGAATAATAGTGTCATTGGGACCAGAAAATGGTGTCGGAATTCGGAATGTACAGATGTCGGATAATTCAATCTTTACATGGTGATAATATAGAAGAACGCTGCCGGGACCCAAAAAATATGTCGGAATTCACAGATTGTCGGATAATTCAGATGTCGGATTATACAGAGTCCACTGTACAATTCGATGTACCGGTAAGTGGAAATGTATCGCAAGTACTGTTGAATCGAATCAACTCATCCAACCACATATCAAATATTCAAGTTAGCATGTACACAACCCTTCAAATTATTGGCCATCCTTTACTCAGAATATCTTCTTTTATTGTTAAGTTTTGCTTGGAATAGCATTCTCAACAAGCATGATCCTTAAAATTTATTCAAATTTACAGAATATGAGACCAAGGGTATCTCTGTCACCCCATTCAAAAGCCCTTAATGCTCAGGGTCACCATCACTATAGGCAGTGTATGAAATAAGCCAAAACCCAGCCAAACATCTGGGCTGGTAACTTCAAAAACTTACCAGCCCAGAAGAGACCAGTCAGTGCCATTGGGCTGGCTAGCTGTAAAATTAGACCGTCCGGCAGAAATCTAGCCCATCTCGGGCGGTCGGACGGGCCTTATTTCATTTACTGCTGTAGTTCAAGCCACCTGATATGTTAATCAATCTCGTGTTCAGTTATTCCTGTCTCTAGTTACAGAAGTAGGAGCTAATATAAGTGCAACTCTTCCGAAAATGAGTGTACACAGGGTCAGTTCATTCAAATTGCAACAGATAAGGTAGATCAACCTGAGAACATGGATAAGGCTACTGTGCCCACAGTTGCAGTGGCATGTTAACTGTACATTTATAGCAATTTGTATCTTGTAAAAATCCATTCAACTAGGGTCAAGACAAGGGTTAAACATTTATTGGTTATATGAAGCCAGATTTTTAAACCGTATACAAAAACAGAAATATCTTAAATTGCACGACGTGTTCACACATGTTACTATAGCATTTGATACTTGAAAGAAGCATCACTGACGCAATCTCTGAAATACGAGATCACTATACAGTGAAATATCCAATCATTCTATACAATGTGATCCATAGTTTGGTATATATAGCAGGTGTATCACCCTAAGTCAGTGTTCCGGCGGCCACGTTGACGCAGACTCTTCACAGAGTAACCTGGTGAAAAACATGAAGGTCTCTGTTGTTCTGCTGATTGCCCTCACCTTCCTAGCATGTATGCATTCGTGTCGCGGAGTTACGGGTCGTCAACAGGAAGTAAGCGGCTTGGAAGAGGTCACTAACGGGAATACGGAGACTGATAACGTGCAATTGTCTCTAGGAAGAAATGATCAAACTTTGTCCAAAGCTGGTACTGGAGGAAATGGGGCAGCAAAGATCAAACGTCCTGCAACAAGAAAGAGGCCAGGGAAGGGCAAACGTCCTGCCAGTGGAAAAAGGCAGGGAAGTGCAAACGTCCTGCCAGTAGAAAAAGTGTGAGGGAAGGGAAAACGTCCTGCCAGTGGAAAAAGGCGAGGGAAGGGCAAACATCCTCTAACAGGAAAGAGGCAAGCAAAAATCAAACGTCATGCACAGAAGCAAAAGGGTCAACCAAAAGGAGTGAGTTTGAAAGGCCTTTCCAGTGAGCTTCTAACGACGTATAACATGCACGTTTGTGTATAATGCCGTCGCATGTAATGTCCGTGTCACCTGCGCTATAGGCGGAAGATGAGTTCGGTTCTAAATCCATTATGCATGGTTCGATTATAACGAATTTGAAAGGCCTTTCCAGTGCGCTTCTAACGACGTATAATATGCACATTTGTGACGTTGTGCAAAAAGTACAAGACATGTCCGTGTATAATGCCCCTTGTAATGTCCGTGTCACCTGCGCCATCGGCGGAAGATGAGTTCGGTTCTAAATTCATTATGCAAAGTTCGATTTTTAATATCTATAACGCATTTGAAAGGCCTTTCCAGTGTGCTTCTAACGATGTATAACATGCACGTTTTTGACGTTGTGCAAAGGTACTAGACATGTCCGTGTATAATGCCGCATGTAATGTCCGTGTCACCTGTGCTATCAGCAGAATATGAGTTCGGTTCTAAATTAATTATGCGTTGTTGGATTTTTAATATCTATAATGCATTTGAAAGGCCTTTCCAGCGCGCTTCTAACGACGAAGATGAGTTCGGTTCTAACTTCATTATGCTAGGCTGGATTTTTAATATCTATAACGCATTTGAAAGGCCTTTCCGGTGCGCTTCTAACGTATAATATGCACGTTTGTGACCTTGTGCAAAGGTACTAGACATGTACGAATATAATGTCGTCGCATGTGATGTCCGTGTCACCTGCGCTATCATCGGAAGATGAGGTCGGTTCTAAATTCATTATGCATTGTTGGATTTTTTATTTCTATCATGCATTTGAAAGACCTTTCCAGCGCGCTTCTCACGACGTATATGAACGATTGTGACATTGTGCAAAGGTACTGGACATGTCCGTGTATAATGCCGCCTGTAATGTCGTGTCACCTGCGCTATCGGCAGAAGATGAGTTCTGTTCTAAATTCATTATGCGTGGATTTTTAATGTCTATAATGCATTTGAAAGGCCTTTCCAGCGCGCTTCTAACGACGTATAACATGCACGTTTGTGACCTTGTGCAAAGGTACTAGACATGGCCGAATATAATGCTGTCGCATGTGATGTCTGTGTCACCTGCGCTATAGGCAGAAGATGAGTTCTGTTCTAACTTCATTATGCTAGGTTGGATTTTTAATATCTATAATGCATTTGAAAGGCCTTTTCCGTGCGCTTCTAATGACGAAGATGAGTTCTGTTCTAAGTTCATTATGCGTGGATTTTTAATATCTATAATGCATTTGAAAGGCCTTTCCAGTGTGCTTCTAACGACGTATAATATGCAAATTTGTTACGTTGTGCAAAAGTACTAGACATGGCTCAGAGGCAACTTGGCAGTAAGCAAGCCCAAACGGTGGTGGTTTTCTGCTGGAAGCAGAACGAAAACGGGCAACCTTTAGAGGAGAGGCGATGGTGGCGAAACGTTGGCTGGCGCAGGCAAACCAGTTCGAATCTCGGCAGTGGCTCAGAGGCGACTTGGCAGTAAGCAAGCGCAAACGGTGGTGGTTTTCTGCTGGATGCAGGACGAAATGCTGGTGTGGCATAGGAGTGAAGGGGCGACCCTTAGAGGAGAGGCGATGGCGGCGAAACGGTAGCTGGCGCAGGCAAACCAGTTTGAGTCTCGGCAGTGGCTCAGAGGCAACTTGGCGGTAACTGTGCATGATTTGCTGGGTCAAATCTTAGCAATTCCCTAAGGTGTGGCATATAGGAAAGGAGAGGTCTATTGCTGTAGTGTCATCCTCTCTCCTCTAAGGGTTGCCCCTCAAGTCCCATGCAACACCAGTATTTTGTCCTGCTTCCAGCAGAAAATAACCACCGTTTGCGCTTGCTTACTGCCAAGTCGCCTCTGAGCCACTGCCGAGACTCGAACTGGTTTGCCTGCGCCAGCTACCGTTTCGCCGCCATCGCCTCTCCTCTAAGGGTCGCCCCTTTACTCCTATGCGACACCAGCATTTCGTCCTGCTTCCAGCAGAAAATAACCACCGTTTGCGCTTGCTTAGTCCGATTGCTGTGGACGTCCAACCAGGTGCCCCATGTCGACCCCGTGACAATCTCAGGTGCTTCATGCCCGTGGCAACATTTTCATATATGATATGCGTGCATATGTTTCTTTCTCCGGGTGCGAGACGATTAGTGCAAGCGGAATGCAAGATCAAACCCCTTTGTGATATGAAATCTGAGCTGTTTTGGCTCCCGTCACATGCATGGGGGCTTAGCTTCGGGGGGCTTTAAGGGTGGGAAAACGTGACGACACCCGCACGTGTTGCACATGACGTGAAAGCTAAGACACGGGGGCTTTCGATCCATAGTAACAACAAAACCCTGTGGTCAATGTGCGAAACATAACAAGCACCTGCAGCGTGAAATACTGCCGTAAATTGGGTCAAATCGGGCTTAAAAGCGCCCCGGCTTCGAACCCGTTAAAGACAGGTCACTTCTGATGATACCACCAGTTGGCCCTGGGAACCAGCTTGACGTCGATGTGCAACATGTCAATGGGTTGTGTATAGTCGTCGTCCACGCGACCTTTAAACAACAGCACCAACCGTTTCTGGCCCCTGATATAGGGCCTCTCAGACCTGCCTCAATCATGAGATGCATATCTAAATCAGTGAGCAATTCTAGACGTACACTCCCCATTTTCAGCATGGCATCCCACCCAAGGCTTGGCAATGTATAATAATGAGCGGGGTCTAACTGATAGTTTTCTAAGGAGGTTTGTCTAAAATTTAGAAAGACATCAGCTAGCAACAATACATCTGTTTTCATGTACAAGTCATGGTACTCACCCATTGACTTTAAATTGAAGATTTTCCAAACGTTTTGAGCATATGAATAGTCATCCTCTGATATAGAACTATCTGTCAGTTTGTTATAAAAGTCTTCCTTTGACGGAATGAAATTGTAAGGATATATTCCCTTTGGCAGGAGTAATATATGTTCTTTTGGTCATTAGGAAACTCCCACTTCAGTTATTTGAACTTGGAAGTACCCTCAGCTCGGAGGTTTTCAACTAATTCAAGCGATGCATTTAAAAACTGAAGAGAATCAATGGATCGTAATTTCCCTACCGAGAAGGAAATATACTTCTCCATGTTATTTGCCAGACATTGAAGTTTTTGTTTAAGTGTTTTGTCTAAATATTTTAGAAGAAGATGACTGTCATAACCTCTCAAATTATGAAATACTACAGGAATGAAAAATTATCATATTCATTTTGTTTCCCTTTCTTTTTTGTAAACTGGTATTGCAGATTGCAGTTTTGATGAGCAGCTCCACGATAATTATATCCAGGAGCCAAATGATCATGGTCGCGGACTTCCCATGCTTGCTCAGTGAAGGGTTTAGAACATATATGACATATGTTTTCCTTTTGAAATGCTTTCTCATCGGCTTCACTTAACTGCATTGGTTCCACTACTTTCAATTTATCCCCAATTTCTGTTCCTTCTTTAAGCAAGCAGTCAATGAAATGTAAAATGACATTAGGGCCTCTTTAAACAACAGCAGGTTTACTATACGGAGTATGAGAACTGACAACTTTGTAACAGAAACCAGAGGGCACATGATTTTGGTAGCATGAAGTGTAGGATGTGCCAGGGTGTGGACTACAACCACTCACTTTACGTGTAATGGACTCAAAATCAGCATATATGATGAAAGGTACTTCAAGCTGTTTCTGAATGCTCTTGAAGTTTACCCATTTTTCTTCCTCTTTCTCTGGCAGTCTTATCCTTTGCATCGAATAATGTGAACAGTAAGGTAGGTGGTCATCTAACAAATCCTTTCTGCTAAAACCATGAAGACATCGTCTACAATAAAATCTTGCCCCATCACGTTTGGTTCGATCCCCCATTAATCTGCTAAAAGTTTTAATCAGAAAAAAAATGTCTCTTGTCATTTTGACCTATGAGCAGTAAATCAACATTGATGGGAGATTTAACTGTGCTAGCACGTAAAGGGAATACACCCTCACCTCCTTCATACCCAAAAACATGAACGCAAATTTGATTTAACTTTTCAAAACTTGATATTTGCGACAAAGAAATTGGCATATCTAATCCACTAAGGTCTAACTCAGATTCATGTGGAATATAGTGACTAACCCTATGAGGATTGTGTCTGACCGGGTGTAGAGCTGCCAACACAGACCACACAAAACACTTACTATCCTCATTATGAATGTTTCGGGATAGCTTTTTTATCAGCAAGGTATTTGGGGAGAGGAATGTAGCTACTTGCTGATAACGGTGTATACTCAGCTGTATTGACTTCCAATTGTACAATTTCATCTAGAATCCACCCACTACCCTCTGCTTGAAACTCTTGCATGGAGGTATACAACTTCTGGTAGGCTTCAGCTATTTGTTCAGCTAACTGAGCTTCGATAGTGTGATCCTTAACACTGGTTCAGCCAAAATGCTTTCATTGCGTTCATCATATTTTATACATTTAAGTCTTAAAATTAGGAACCATTTCATACCGTTTTTTCTCCTTTAAGAAATCAGGTAACAGTGACTCAATATTTGTCTGTTTATCTGCAAAAAACTGCAATATATCAACATTATTCGATACAGTTATTGTCACAGCACCCTCCAGCGCCCTAACTTGCCCTCCCTGGTTTCGTCTCGCCTCATACTTCTCTCTCCGTCTTACACAGCTGTCACACTGTTCTACACGTCGGCTGAAGAAACGTTCGGGGAGAGGCCGGTGACACTGTTTACACTCTCGACCTTTGTATGAACATTCCTGACAGAAGCGCTTTCCAGGAAGTAAACACTTATGATGCCCACAAAAGTTGCAGGTCTCATATCGCGCAACGGCCACATTATTCACCCAGTTTGGTGGTTGAAGGCAGACACGCTTAACCCGAAGATGACCTACTTCAGTCTCAGCCGACCGCTTCCATCTTGCTCTACAAGTGTGCGCTTTGTAGTAATCCATGCGAGAAAACGAGTATCCACACTGCGCACATGATATTTTCTCATTTACCTGTACAGTTCTTGTATGTCGAAGAAGATTTCTTTTGCTTGTAAAAGATTTGTTACAGTTATCACATGTATGAGTAAGTGATGTGGATGTGTTCTTGCAGTTGTTGGATAACTTGTTTCCTAATAGATTGATAGGATTGATAAGTTCACAGCCAGGTTATTTGAACAGCTATTGGCCGTTGCCCATGCCTCATGTTCATGCAGGGACTGTACAGAGTCTAGAAAACGTTGCCTCTCCTCCATTCTGAATAAAAGACAAAAACAACAACCAAAAGTGTAGATGTTAAAAACAAATAAACTTAAATATGTTGATAGTTTAATTAGATAAAACAAACTTACAACACTATCCATGGAGCAACTTTCAGCTCGCACTTCACTTGACGTGACACTGACCGACTCCGTGAATGTTCTTGCAATAGCTGCATAAAGAACGCAAACTTGAATGTCTTGTTTTCTGTTTACTGATCCATTGCCATTGTTACACTTCTTCGCACGCATAATAAGACAATAACTCATAGGTGTGGACCGTCAAAACAGTCAATTATTCCCTTGGATACAAATCTGACACGCATCGCACCCGTCCATTTTTTCTCTAGAGCACACATCGTCACCACCCGTTCAAGGGAAGCAGCTCCAACCTGCTACCAACGCTAGCCGCTAAATAAAAGTGCGATTTCGCCGGCTACTGTTACACTCCCCTCAAAATTAGAACACTTATCTAATTTTCCATAAAATGAGAGAAACTACAAATTGTCTCGAAGAAACAACCTCTTCTACATACTTAATTCTATCATAAAATTAAGACAATAATTCTAGACTCTTACTCTGGCATAAGCAATATGATTGCAATAACACATTACACTGTTAAACGCTGATGAAAGAAAATCTATGACCAGCTTTAAGACAATAAAATTATCCTAACTTGAAAATGATGCATAACATTAATCAGTTCATGTGAGGTTATACTGCCAAGATATTGTAAGCAGTAAATGTCCATGTAAAATAATGGCTCCAATATACTTGAAGCATTAAATGTTCATTTGATATCACATAAACTCCCTACATGGATATCATTTGAGTGTCTATTTGGCACTTGTATTATCTTCTGATTCAAGAATCAGAACAAGTTTCTGAATAGGTCTCTCGAGATAGCTGATCTGTTCTGTACGTCTTCATACACTGGACAGAGATGCATCTGCTACAGCAACCTTTACCCTGCGCACCATGTTGTCACTACCATGAAATACTTCGTCCACACGAGCTAGCTTCCATGAACACCGTGGTACATTCTCATCTTTACCTAGCACAATGTCACCCTTTCGAAAGTCTCTGCGTGGTCTCAGCCACCTCTGACGTGCCTGTAAATTCTGTAAACATCTTCCTTCTGAAATATACCTGGAGGCGGTAGGATGATACTAGTCTTACTAGTCAGCAAATGATTTGGTGTGATTGGTTCCAATTATTTTGGATCATTGAGAGTTTCAACAGCAAGAGGTCGACTGTTGACAATCGCCATGACTTAAGCCATCAATGTTTGAAGTCCTTCATTGTCCAACTGCTGGCTGTGTGCACTCATAAGTCCAGACAGCACGTTTCTGATACTGCGAATCTGGCGCTCCCACACTCCCCCCGTGTGACTGGCGGATGGAGCATTCATCTTGATGGTGAAGTAGTCACAATCTCTTCTGAGCAAGAATTATTTCACATGCTCATGATTGAAGTATTCACTTCTAGCACCAATAAAATTAAACACATCAGCTGACGAATTGGTCCACGAACTGCAATAAATCTGCGCAGAGCATTAATGAATGAGTCAGTTGATAGTGAGTTCGTCAATGTGCACGGCTCTACATAAGAAGCAAGTGAATACGGCTCCATATTTCTTCCGATCCTTCCGGCCTTCTAGAACGGTCCGAACATGGTGATTCCACAATAGCTAAATGGGGGAGCTTGTTCCAACCTGTCGGCTGGCAAATCAGCCATCTTCTGCTCTTGGCAGCCCTACGCAGTTTTCTACATGGAACACACTTCAAAATTGCATATGTTACTTCAGATGCACAATTGATTATCCAGTATCCACTGCTGTGGATCCTGTTCATAGTGATTCCACGACCTTGATGTCCAGTAAGTTCATGATAGTGCCTGATTACCATGTTCGTCATATGATGCCTCTTTGGGAGGATCACCGGGTGTTTCAACTCATATTCCCAGCTGGCATTCCCTAGTCTACCTCAAACTCGTAGGATCCCTTTCGAGTCCACAGATGGGGCTAACTTATTAACTGGGCTAGTACCACTTACATTTCTGAGTGCATGCTTACGCTTCATACATTCATTCTAGTCTCTCACTTTCAGACGACTTCTCCATAGAGTACAGAGCTCTCAATTCACAAGAAAACACTTCTTCTTGAAAATGTCTAATGATTACACTCTCTGCTTCCATCAAGTCACTAACACAAATAGAATCTACTACTGAACACTTGGAAAAAAATTCAGGTGTGAGTTTGAGCAATTTTTGCTTCCATTTCAAACACAGTGCAATAACCCTTTTAACTCTTTCCCAACTCGAGATTCTTTCAAGATATTGCAGATCAAAAGTGTATACGAGAAAGTTTTCACAGCTTTCACTTCTGGGTCATCAGATGACCCAGCAACACTTTCATTTGTAGCATTTGAAAGACACTTGTTCCATAGTCCAGTGAAACATGAGGATTCCATCAGTTTCCCAGGTTCGATTCCTCTCGACGCAATATCAGCCAGGTTTTCTACTCCATACACATGTCTCCACTGGCTCGGACTGGAATGTTTTCAAATAAACTGTACCCTGTTGGCTACAAACACGTGAAATCTACTGGATTCATTGGCAATATACCCTAATACTACTTTGCTGTCAGTCCAGTATACTTCTTCAATGTTGTCATATCTTAGTTCACGCTGGAAGAACTGACTCACTCGTACTGATACACAAGATGCTGCGAACTCTAAACGGGGAATAGTCACAGTCTTCATGGGACAAACACGAGATTTACCAGTAACAAATGCACAGTGTACATTATCAGAATCGTCAATCATTCTGAGATGTGATACCTGTCCATACCCTGTGGTACTTGCATCTGAGAAATGGTGCAGTTGCATGGATTCTACCTTGCCTACATTTGATGACTTATAACAACGAGGTGTCTCTACATCTTTCTAACAAGAAGAGCTTACTTCGCCACCTTTCCCATCGGGATCGCAAATCATCTTGAAGAGGATTATCCCAGGCTAACTGACACTTACAAGTCTCCTGCATGATTTGTTTTCCAGTCAATAACACCAGCGCAGTCATTCCCAGCGGATCATGTATCGGGTTCAGAATAGACAGGACACTCCGTCACACCAAGGGTTGATCCTTCAAAGTTATCCGAAATCTGAATGATCTCCTTTGCCACATCCTTTCTTGGAATGGCAGACAGCACTTCCGTAGAATTAGACACAAATTTATGAAGTCTGAGGCCTCCCTCTTCACACAACTTCTTCGCACTGTCTATCAGATCTAAGGCTTCACGCACAGATGAAACAGACGTGAATCCGTCATCAACATAGAAATCATTCTGTATGAACTTTGCTGCAGCGGTTCCATGCTTGAATTCATAATCTTTCGCAATTTCCTTAAGGGCGTAATTGGTGCAACCAGGCGACGAGGCAGCACCGAAGAAGTGTGCACACATTCTATAGTCAATAGGGTTCGAGTCAAAACCATCTTCCCACCAGAGAAAACGTAAATAATCTCTGTAGTGTTCTGCTACGACAAACTGATGAAACATGGCTTCAATGTCACATTGAATAGCTATTTGTTCCTTTCAGAACCTGCACAATACACCAATGAGTGTATTAATAAGATGTGGACCCTTTAACAAATTATCGTTCAGTGATACACCATGGTGCCGAGCACTAAAGTCATACACTATGCGCAGCTTTTCGGGTTTCTTGGGTCGATATATAGATTCCATGATGAGGCACATACCACACATTGTTGACCTCATACAATGGTGCTTTCTCCGCATATCCCTTTTGAATCATAGTGTCCATAAATGAACGGTAATCATGTGCATATTGTTCATCTCTCTGCAAGCGACTTTTCAGTTGCATCACTCGCTGTAGGGCTGATGCTCTATTATCAGGCAATGTGGGTTTACCTTTCTTGAATGGAAGCAGCATTTCGTAATGAGCGTCAGACCTCTGATGTATGCCATTCTCGATCTGTGATACGAAACTACGATCTTCTAACGATATGGGTGGTTCGTTAGAATGTCTCTCATGGAAGTCCATTTCCACCATGTGCACTACGTCAATTGGAGTAATCACTTCCTTAACCGAAGTTTTCATGGAGAAATGCACACACTCCGAATGGAAAGATGAAGAATGTAAATCTTCTGACACTTCACAGGACAATAATCTGTGACTCACACTGATAACGTCAATGCCAACTTGGTCCTGATTGAGGATTCCTATGATACCCCAGCCTAAGTCTGATTTCTGTCCATACGGTTCACTTTCTGTGGTAGGAGCAATGACTTCCCCTGGAATAAGAGCATGCGAACAGTTGTATCCAATGAGCAGTCCAATCTCTATATTCTGCAGTTCTAGCAGCTTATCAGCAATTCTTTCCAGATGTGGCCATTGTCTTGCTTTCTCTGGACTTGGAATGTGTACACAGTGTTGGCTGGAATGATGGCTCTTGAATATGTTGGTGGAAGGGGAATCTGAAGATTGCTATCATATCCTCTCACAGTTAAGTCACATATTTTCCTACTTTCCACAAGTTCGTCCTTTGCCGACATTGTTGACAACATCAACTTCACTTCAGGATCACATACATTAAGAGCATCACAGGTCTGGTCTAGGATGAAGGTGGTATCTCACTGAGTATCTAGTAATGCATAAACTAGCCTTTCAACTTTTGGGTTATCCTTGTGGGATACCCACACGGAGAGGATCATTGAACACTTATCACCACGTTCACTCGCACATCGATGTGCAAAACTAGATGACTTTGCGGGGTTTTCAGATGACGAAGGTTGTGTGGAATCCTTCTTCAACTTGACACCATGTAACATAGTAGGATGAAACTGCGACACCAACACTCTCTCTATCGATGTCCAAACTTAAGACATGCAAAACATAGATTATGTTGCCTTATAAAGGCTTTCCTCTCTTCTAGAGATTTCGTACTGAAATGCCTGTAGTGATCAAGATCGTGGGCACATTTGCAGTATGTACAAGTCATTTTATTGGTCCCACTCTCTTGTGTGGCAAACGTGGTTCTTCTTTGAGGCATCCTGTCTCCAGTTTCTAGTTTCTTAGATTGTTTCTTGGACAATCTTTGTATCAACACCCGGTCACACATTATGTCTGCCTCTTCGGAAACAAAGTCTACGAATTTCCCGAAAAGAGGAAAGGAATCATAGTTTCTCCCCCAACAATACACTAACCTCTCGGGTAATTTGTCTACTATCATCGCATTTTCCTTTTCGTCATTCCAGATTTTGAGACTGTCAATATTGTCCATCGCATTGTGACACTGAAAGAGGTAATCCGATAACTTCCTCAATCCCACACCACCTCTACCCTCTATCTTTGGCCAATATTCTAACTTGTCCCTAAAGGCTTTAGCCACATGATATGAAGTTCGAAATCTTTTGTCTAACCGTAGTTTAGCTTGCTGAAAGGCATCGTGTGTGTTTATCAAGAGGTATCCTGCTACAGCGTTCCTAACTTCTCCAGAAAGATACTTGTTCAAGAAGTATATTCTCTCACTTTGAGGTATACCACGCCTCTCTATTAAAGATTCAACTGCACATTTCGAGCCTTTATACTGGAGAGGGTCCCCTGAGAACACTCCTCGTTCCGGTGCTGGTAGACGTCCAAGGTTTATAGTTTCCGCGAATGACTTGGTCAGATTCGCAAACTCGAGTGACATGTCACTTAATTGTTTCTGAGGTATAAAGTATGTTGCCTCAGCATTCAGTTTAGTTGAAGCACGCTGTTCAAACCTATCCTGTGAATTAACAGGGTGAATGGGTGTTTCTGTTTCTGGCAACAAGGGATAATTTTTCATATAATCTTGAACATAGTCTTCAGCAGTCTGAGGTTTCTCCAGTTTGTGCACTTTACCATCATTCACAATAACTTCCTCGCCATACCTGAGAGTTCTTTCTGCATCCTTTAAAACAACAATTTAAATCTAGCCTCTGCTACGTCAAGTTCCTTTTATAATTCAAGTTTACACAATTCACGTTTCTTGCTATTTTCAAGATCAACGTACTTCATTTTGATTTTGACTTCTGCCAAACTTGCAGCCACTTCAGCACGCATCGAAGTCATACTACACCTACTACCACGACTAGCATGACTTCCGCCAGCTCCGCTTCCCGCCTTTTCGGACATAATCGCACGTGGCTTGAATTTCACACGAATTACGATTTTCAATAATGTCACGTCAAAAGTTCATCATATTCATTCAAAATGTTACAAATACGTACTGCTCACTTCCAAGAATATCCTCACTAGCACGAATATCCAATGAATAGATGTTTTGGCCTGTTTTGACTGTAGCAACTTTCAGCTCGCACTTCACTTGACGTGACACTGACCGACTCCGTGAATGTTCTTGCAGTAGCTGCATAAAGAACGCAAACTTGAATGTCTTGTTTTCTGTTTACTGATACATTCCCATTGTTACACTTCTTCGCACGCATAATAAGACAATAACTCATAGGTGTGGACCGTCAAAACAGTCAATTATTCCCTTGGATACAAATCTGACACGCATCGCACTGTCCATCTTTTCTCTAGAGCACACATCGTCACCACCCGTTCAAGGGAAGCAGCTCCACCCTGCTACCAACGCTAGCCGCTAAATAAAATTGCGATTTCGCTGGCTACTGTTACAATCCATATTAGTTATAATCGGGACTTGATATGATAGTTGACACTTCAAAATATGAAGAAAAATTCAAAAATATGTAACTTCTAATATTTATATTTTCCAGCTAACTATATATTAAACCATTTACCTTTAAGAAAGTTACCTGTCTTGTGAACAGCGTAGTAAGATTGAGTGTAGACACGACAGGACCGTCCGTCTAGACTCGCTCACAAGAGTGAAATGATATGAGTATGGGGGGAAATAACCTCTTATATAAAGACAAAAAACATGCGGCTATATCCGGTCACGGCTAGCCAGTTCTGGTTACAAAACGTATACTATGTCTGGGCTTATATCACAAGGGCGAGTCACACAGCGAGATGCTGACCTATATTATAGCTCGGGTCTTTCCCTGGCTAAATATAGATTCGGTTTTGCACCACAACATGCAATATTAGACACCTATTGTGGTCACGTGACTCTCATTGACCAATTAAAAGAGGGGCTCCTTCGGCTCCTGTTCCAGAACTGTCCTTTTCCTTTCATCATCTTTCATCATCTGAGACGACAAGTTGTAGATGTTTTAACGCTTAAATTGTAGCTGGGATTCAAAACTTGAGCGGACATCAGGGGAATACTGACCAGGTGAGCATACTTTACATAATACGATCGTCCATGTTTTCCAATCTCCCACTGTCCTGTTGCCTTCTCCACGTTGTTACCGGGTAAATAGATGGCATAGTGAAGGGGGCAAGTAAGACTAAACGAGCTTAGACATGGGAGGGTTCAATGAAGGCAGAACCGCAAAGGGGACTGTGGACACATATCGCAACACATAAACCTCATAACTGAACACAACCTAAATAAGCTAAATCAAAACAACAACCCATCCAGTATCTTTGCACCTAAATTAAAAATTACTAAAACACAATAATAATAATAATAATAAGAGACAACTTGTCATAGCATAATACCGCAGCAGTAAAATGCCGTAAAAATTAATAATATATATTAGCCATGCAAAAAAAATGCAATTTTTACAATGTAAACAATATCTACTTTGTACAGGGATACCTTCATATCGACCTGTTTCAATTTTAATTGGGGCCTCACCACAAATAAACTTGGCAATAGCCGACCTGTAACCTATTGGCAGGTTCCTCAAAACATAGCCTTCTGTTCTATAATCTTGTTTAAATCACTTATAAACTCTTTATTTGTTGAGACCACTTTTCCCCTGTACCTTATATAACTTAGCATTTCCAATTTATAACACAGTCATTCACACACATTTTGTACATAGTCACACACACAAGATTTAAGAATTACATTTGGAACATTGAACAAATAACCCAAACCAATATCATGAAACTGCTTTCGTACCCTTCTATTCCAACTTTTACATCCATTTATAGCAAACCTTTCAGCCCAATTCTAAACATACTTATTAACACGACTTGGCCTATTTTAAATTCGGCATCATTGTCTTGACACACTTTTCTATAGTCTGACAATAGGCGGTATCCAACCCAAATCTCCATTGATTGCAACATTAGAGGCATATTTACCAAGTCCTAAATAATATCTAATGTTGTCATGTAATTTGGAATAAGTCTGGGAATGCATACTGCCTAGAGCCTTAATTTGGAAATAAGCAGTCCCAGGGCTCTGTTTGCCGATTTCGCTGCCGTAAATCTAAGTGGTCTGTAAGGAGTGCACTTTGGTAGTTATTACTATTAACAACGTCCAAAACAATATATATTGTCAACATTAAAAACATACTTCGATTTCTAAAATGGACAATCTTTGATTTTTCGTTATTAATCTCTAATATATTTGAATGACATCATGTATTAAGAGCATCTAACGTATAACAGCAATCAAGCTCCTCTTCACTTTCTGCTAACAGAGCCAAGTCATCTGCGTATGCTAGGGCAGCAATGGTCAACTCATCTGCCTTCACATCTACATTAAGACTAATAAGAGTATTTAACAAATCACTAATAAAATAAAAGTTGAACAACAAAGGGGATAACAAACATCCCTGTTTCAAACCTCGGCTCACCTCGAACCAGGAAGTAAACGAGCCATTCACTCACACACTATAAACTTCCTTGTATAAAGATTACATAGAGCTGTTAAAATGTTACCGCCAATACAATGTTCAGAAACCTTGTCCCATAGGATACCTCTATCAATGCAATCATATGCTTTTTAAAAATCTATGAATGAGACAAATGTTGATTACTTTTTTTCTGTTTCCAATAATATATCTGAATGTTTGAACGTGGTCGGTAGTAGAACGATTCGGTCTGAAACCATTTTGTACATCGTGCAGAATGCCTTTAGTTTCAGTCCATACTTAGAGTCGTCTATTTTACACACTGCAATACAATTTACAGATGGAACTTGTCAATGATTTCAAACAAGCTTATCTTGTCACTGGAAAGCACATGCTCATTACCGTTTTCTATGACTCGTTCTTCGTTTAAATTACCATTCAATAAAGTGCGAAAGTCTGTCTTCCATCTCTGTAGTACTATGTCATTATCTGTACACACAGAACCATTTGTCAACAATTGACATTGGTACAGACTTACGCCTCTCAGAGCCTACACCCACCCATCCTATTTGTCTCCAGAATTCATTGTCATGATTTGTGCAAAATTCACCTAGACTCGTCAACCTCTCCTTTACATAAGCACGTTTAACCATTAACAATACCAAGTTACAGTAAAAAATTAAAAAATATACTCAAATAGCCCGCGCTCGACAGAGCGTGCGACCTGTTTTGATGAATACAGGGTGTGTGTTGAAAGTACATCGTACCACAATAGAGACGGGCTATGTCGACATGATATACGTAGGAATGTAGGAAAAATGTACGTCTAGCTGGATCAATTTCATCTTGAACGGTCTACAAGTTGTACGCCATGAAAGTGAGACAACCTGTTTGTTTAGAAGAAATAGATAAGATTAGACAATCAGCAAGCTGGCAGTGTAGTTTACATTTAGCGCGCAAGAACGAGGTAGTCATGTCACCCTGCATTGACTATAATGCTGAATGTAGCCGAACTTCAAATCAACCGCGCTTGGCAGAGCGTGCGGCATACTTTCTCTAGCTTTCTATTCATACATCAATGAAAGGTGCCACTTGAAACTATTTGTAAAGAATTATTCAGCCCTGTCCCGGCTGGGATAGTTAAACCCGATGTTTAAATGGTATTTCATGCTAGTTTTTGCCCTTTACATGTAACGTGATGAAAAGTTTAACTTTAATCGTGTCAACTAAAATATGTATACAGTTTTACTTCAGAGCGTGATATTTTAAAATAGATGGTTTGAAACATAACTACATGTATATCATTTAGAAAACTGATTAGTGCAACACCATGAAGGTAGGTTTGTTGGGAAGGAGACAGAAGCAATCTATGTTATTGGCGAGCAACGTGTTTCATGTTTACAATAGTCTCCTCATCCTCTCAACCCAGCAGGCCACCCCCAAGTCTCCTTAGAAATAAGCAAGTCAAGATCAGTTTGTGAATAAACCATTCCTCTGAAGGCTCCTTTTCAAGTATCCACGGTTATACATGAATATCAGCCTGCAGTGAATCGGGCAAAATTTCCGTTTGAAACGAGCGGAAGCTGACTTGAAACGTCAACAGTATAAAAGAAAGCTTGAACCCTGGTAAACTGGACACTTGTATTGGATCATGATGGGAGTGACTACCTGTCTGGTCTGTGGGAAGAGGTCTACACGAAAAGATAATCTACAGACACATTGGAAGCAGATGCACGCTCCAAACGTACCTCCTCCTCTGGATAATGATGCCCCTCCTGTAGGTAGCAACCCTCTTCAAGAGAGACACCTACCTCTTCCTCAAGAGAGACACCTACCTCTTCCTCAAGAGAGACACCCTCCTCCTCAAGAGAGACACCTACAAGCTCCTCAAGAGAAACATTCTCTTCCTCAAGAGAAACACCTACCTCAAGAGAGACACCCTCCTCGCCAAGAGGACCAGCAACAAGAACGGTTCAGGTTCCTGATTCCCTCCAATGTTCTTGTGGTCGGACCCAGTGGCTGTGGAAAGTCTGTGTTTACCTCTCACATGCTCCGACATGGCCTTATCCAACCTACACGCATTGTTTGGTGTTATACTCAATGGCAGCCTTATTTCAGGACATCACGGAGCAGCTGCCTCAGGTGACCTTTGTAAAAGGAATTCCTTACGATATCTTGGACGAGGATTACTTTGATTCTGGCCAACGGAACGTGTTGGTCCTGGATGATTTCCTAGCCGAAGCAAAGCACGACACGCGTGTTTCGCAGCTGTTTACTCAAACCTCCCATCACAAGAATGTATTGATATTTCTCTTGGTACAAAATCTGTTTCCGAGAGGTAAAGAATCGAGAGACATTGCTTTGAACACACATTATGTCAGCCTGTTTTCATTCCCCCATAGATAAACAGCAAATCAAACTCTTCACTCGTAGAATTTTCCCCGAACATATGGATCACTTTATGGCCATGTATGAAAAGGCTGCTGAAACACCCTATGGGCAACTCACCATTGATCTAAAACCTACCACCAAAGATAAGGAGCGACTGCAGGTCAATCTCATAAACGAGGAAAACGGGCGAGTCAAAGCTCAGTGTGAACCTGATCTGCCTAGGGACAAGTTGACTACAACAGAATCTCTGGACAGTCCTCTGACTGAAGAAGAGAGACTGCCCCAACATCAGCTCACTCAAATTGAAACCGATTCAGACACGAGTAGTGAGATATCGTTGACTATGGCCACGGCTCGTGCAGATTGCAGGGTGCTGATAGATAACATGCACGATCTACAGCTACATATCAAACATTGGTGTCCGGACAATAACCTTCAACCTAAGAGAAAGCGCGCCAGACTCGAGAGTGATGATAATGATATTGACTATGACGACCTAGCATCTTCCCAGAAAGGCAGTGGTCTTGCCGTCAAACCTCCTCATGGGAAGCCAACATTCACTGATATGGAAGCCGAGGAGTGGCAAAATGTACGCTTACAACGCATCTGGAAGCAGGTGTACGACATGTTTCAGGACAAGATGAAACTGCAGAGGAAACAGTACAAGCGACAGGGACAAACGCAAGAATGGATTGAGAGAAGACTGAAACTGGGGTGGGAAGATCTACTGCGTAATACTCTCATCTTTGCGTGGGAATGTACCAAGTACTTTAAAGAGGCACCCCTGTTTCAAAACATGCTACACAGCCTGGGAGATATGAATCCTTCCACGGAGCAATCCGTTCTCAAAAATAAAATCAAACTCCTCCTGAAACCCAAGATGAAAGAGATCCTGTCTTTGATAGATATGCCGGAAATAGAAAGTGAGACTGAATCTGATAGCATTGCAGAGGATAACGACGGTGATGACGAGGAAGATGACATGGAGGAGAATGTTTGAGAACATAAATACCGGTCATTAGTATATCAGTCTAACAGTGAGAAGAGAATGCCGAGTCAACGCCGCACGTCTAGTTTGATTCATATTTTGAAAACGCCTCATAAACTGAGGCGCTTGAACGATGAGAAACGCCGAATTTCCCTCTACGTGAGAGGGGTTGTGAAACTGGGACCCCCTGGACGGAAATCGTTAAAGGCAGTGGATAAAACATAGGCTATAGATAACCATTCAACCATAAAACAGCATGGGAAAGGTGAACTGAATATTCAACAGTGCGAAATGTGTTTCAACACATGGACTTGCTGTTTAAACAATCGCGCCTTGAAACAGCAGCAAATGTATAGAGTGACTGAACTGTTGATTTCAATGTTCCAGAGTGAATCCTATTGTCTATTCGTATATCACAGCTTTGTATTGAACCGATAGACTTGAATCAATAAATGATGTGAATGAATTGCTTGTTTTGTCGGTTTTTGCATAGAATATTATCTTCATATACCTCGATGATAATATATGTAGTCATTAGACAGACATCGACACACACTTCACAGATCTACAAACCTCCCATTCATACCAATACATCTACAAAAGTAATGTCATCATGTAAATTGTGAGTTAAACGCGTATTTACCTTTACAAGAAAGAGTGCATTCCGCACAAACGCTACACCCTCCTGTTATCAATGTGTAACTGTTTACAGTCTGAAAAAATGTTATGTTGACCCTAGACAAGTGCGCGGGCGAGTTCATTCATCAGAAATCTGTTATTTACGACGTGTTTATAATATAAGCTGCTAACCACACTCATAGTCATGTTTCATGAAGTGGTTAGAGCGGTAATTGATCTATTGAAAGCTGAGTGAGTGAGTGAGTTTGGTTTTACGCCGCTTTTAGCAATATTCCAGCAATATCACAGCGGGGGACACCAGAAATGAGCTTCACACAATATACCCATGTGGGGATTCGAACCCGGGTCTTCGGCGTGACGAGCGAACGCTTTAACCACTAGGCTACCCCACCGTCCCCTATTGAAAGGTGTCATACATTCATGTTCAGATATACGTATAAAATCTACACGCACATACATTCCTACATCATTCAAATGTATTAAATGCCGGTAGCATTAACTATACACACACACAACAGCAAAACAAAGGTTGAATGAGGGGGGTATATATCATGTAACTCAAATAACTCCCTTTCCAAATAACAAATGTACAACACATCTTCCCTAATCTATCATAAATACGGTACACTGGTCACACAATGTATGAATGGGAAGCTTCACTGGTAGGCCAATCTAATAACGTCCTACTATGGGTCCGAAACCAGGCCTGTGAATGCTTTCAACGATGTTTTGGGTCGTTGTCCTGCTGGAAAATCCAAAAATGACCATAGAACACGTGAGCAGATGGAAGCAAATGTCCCTCGAGAATATCTGTATACCGCTCACTGTTCATATTCCCTTCAAATACACAGAGGGGCGTTGCCCCTAACACAGATATGCCACCCCACACGTTAAATGTCGGACTGTACAGAACTTTTATCTGAGAAAATCACATTGTCCCAGTTACAATTTCTATGCTGTAAGCACCAGTTCAACCTTCGCTCCTTTTGTTCAGGTTTCATGATCGGTGATGGAATTCCTCGACTTTTCTGCCAACCCATTGCATGCAGCTCAGTTCTAATTGTCTCCTTACAGACAGCCACAGTTCCTCTATCAATCATATCCAGCCTTAAGTTTTCTAAACTCCTTCGTTTGTTTTTAGAAACAAGAATACCAAGCCGCCTCCTGTCACCGACAGTCAATTTTCTGGACCTACCTGGTGCTCAATGCCATATCCATTTGCAATATTTTTCAAAACACGATAAACAGTGGACAAAGGGATGCCTGTTCTACTTGAAATCACTTTAGCTGATCTGATGTCCTTGTTATAATACTCTAAAATCAACTTCCACTTCTCTAAATCATCCATACTGAGGATCACTGAAAATGTCGTCTGCTAGCAAGTAAACAAAGGGGGATAACTCTTCACAAACTAATGAAAAATGATTAACGGAGTTGTCTGTCTTGAATGAAACCAAACACTCGATAGCTAGTCAAGGTTGTTTATGCTAGAAATCCAATTAAACATATTCCGAAAATTCTGGTCATACTATATAACCGTGGTTTATTCACAAGACTGTGAGGAAGTCTACTGTACAACACTGAGTTGTCCCTCAGTGCTGCTTGTGTACATTTCAATGTTAGCAAACGACTGTGAGGCAGGCTAGATTGTATACTGTAAACAGTCTGAAGCGAACTAGTTTTAGATAAACTACATCTAAGGATGTCAAACGGATGACTATAGCACATGTGCAACTCGTGTTTGTTTTATAGCGACACTGACAACCACGCAACTACTTAAACTATAGTATCATACTATACAAGTCACTGTATCATTCAGATATTGAACATTGCTACACATCCTTCAATTCAGATATTATGCACGCACCTGCGGGTTGCATTGACTACAGCGCTCAGTCATGCGTGTCCTCACTGAGCACTCAGTACAGTTTGTGAAGCTTTGGTACAGTCTGATCACGCTCTCTAAAATGCGATGCTATGTACAAGTCTAACGATAATTACTTATTTTCAAATCGTCACTGATATTTTGCGAGTATGTTTATTTTAGTTTTAGTAACTCTTTTCTATCATTATATTGTATGAGTTGACCACATTATACGCATTTTGAAAATGGAAATGTATAAACTATGTGCTCTCTGAGATTAAGGATGAAGATCGTAAACATGAAACACGTTGCTTGCCACTAACATGTCTGATAGATTGCTTCTGACTTTTTCCTGACACTAATCAGTTTTCTAAATGACATAGACTAAGTTATGTTTCAAACCATCTATTTTTAAAATATCACGCTCTGAAGTAAAAGTGTATACATATTTTAGTTGACACGGTTAAAGTTAAAGTTTTCATCACGTTACATGTAAAAGGAAAATCTATCATAAAATAGCATTTAAACATCGGGTTCAGCTATGCAAGTGGCATCCGTGAAGAGCCACCTCCTCGTGGTGGGTGCTGGGTAACACGCACTAGGCGCTCTTCAACCCACGTTGTGGACCCGGGGGTATATTTGGTGCACCAACCCGTTTGCCGTGGGTTGCGCCCCTGTGTCGGTGGAGGACGGGATTCTGGTGGTTGAGGGCACTGGTTCCAGGAATGTATATAGGCTATATGTATATGTCATTGCACAAATTTGATTTGGAATTGTTTTAATTTCGGTCTTGGCCTACTTGTTTATCTAAAACGTTTGTAATTTTGAAATATACTGTTATGAACTTTGCCTAGAGTCTTATGCCCAGAAGGCGGTGGCTCATGGGCCAATCTGGTGGAATTATTAATCTTTAAATTCTCCTGCTGGAGTATATCATCCGGGTATCCTTGGTGCTGCAAGTTGGAAATCCACTTGTTTTTAGCATTGTCCTTGTGATACTCCGTGGTGGGTGGGAAGCTCGGATGATGAAATCTTACTAACTAACCATGGCTTACGAACACCCCAACCCCCACCCCCAATAAAATGACCAAGCGTCAACTGGACACTGATCCTGTTGAAACTGACCTCAGACTGCCCAACTCAATTGATTACTGGCCACGTTTTCTTTTGCTTGAAACTATTGACAAGACACCTTTGAAGTTGAATCCTTTTGCCGTAGCTAAAGGTATACAATGCATTGCCGGTGACGTTAAGAACATTAAGCGATTACGTTCCGGTGCTCTGCTGGTTGAGTGTGCAAAAAGGCAACAAGCCACCAACCTTATGAGTACTGATTCTTTTGTCGGCATTCCAGTCACGGTCTCTGCTCACAAAACACTCAACACGAGCAAAGGAATTATCAGGGATCGGGATCGATTGTTTGCTGACATGTCAGAACTTGACATCGTCACCGAGATGAAGGATCAAGGCGTACTTTATGTCAAGCATTTCACAACCCGTAGAAATGATGCAACTATAAAAACAAATACGTATCTATTTTCTTTCTCTTCTCCAAATCTTCCAAAATGACTAAAAGCAGGATATTGTAACATCAACGTTGAAATGTACATTCCAAACCCTCTTAGATGCTTCAAATGCCAAAAGTTCGGTCATGGGGTTAATACTTGCACATTGTCTGTTGTGTGTGCTCACTGTGGGGAAAAGACACATACAACAGAAGATTGTGACAGTAATGTTAAGAAATGTGCAAACTGCACTGGTGACCACTCATCATTCTCTAAAGAGTGTCTGTAAGCATCAAATGGAGATGAACAAAATAAAATTCACCCGAAACATTAGTTTTGCGGATGCCAAAAAACTGGTCCAAAGCTCTGAACATAAAGAAAGCTATGCTTCCGTAGCCAAAACATCGTCGGAAGCAACAAGAGTAACAAAATGTTCTGCCAGCTGTCGAACCAATTTGACTTGGGTTACATCAGAAGCTCCTTTGATTTTCTCATCTACAATATCTACTCAAACGCCAGAATCACCTCCCTGTACGTCTGGAATCCAATCAGTAGCATCCTCTGATCGTGAGTCATCTTCTCAATCAACACCTAAATCTTCACAAATCGTTAAAACCAAAGGCAAAAAGCCAGATGCTTTGAAACAACTAAGTGGCAGAGCCCCAAAGGGGTCAGAAAATAGAATTAACTTGTACAACAAATATGGATCACTTGAGGACATGGACGTGTCCGAAAACGTCCGCTCTAGGACACACAGCTTGTCGCCATCGAAAACGGTGCGGGGTATATCCCCAATTAATCCGCCTAAAAGATAGGTCTATCTAACAATATCGTGCAGTGGAACTGTAGAGGACTCCGGACAAATTTTAATGAAATACAGCTATTAATCCGGGATTTAACACCATCAGCGTTCTGTCTGCAAGAGACGTATCTGAAACAGACAGATAATTTTAACTTACGTCAGTTTGTAACGTATCATTATTTTTCCCCTCCAGGAGATAGAGCCACTGGAGGTTCTACTATCCTTATACGACAGGATGTTATTCACAGCCCTGTTACACTTAACATTAATCTCCAAGCTGTTGCAGTGCGACTTACTCTGGGTGTAGCATTTACGTTATGCTCTCTGTATATTCCACCTTCATCGAACCTTCAGCTGACTGATCTTCAATCACTCTATGATCAACTCCCAAAGCCATGTGTTATTATGGGTGATCTAAACGGTCACAACCCACTCTGGGGCAGTACTAACACTAATACTAAAGGCAAAATACTGGAAGATTTCATTTCCAATAATGACCTGTGCATATTTTATGATGATTCGAGCACCTATCTGCATCCTGCAACTGGCACTTATTCTTCTCTGGATTTGTCTCTTGCAGATTCTAACCTCTTGACTGAATTTGATTGGTCTGTTCATAATCACCTTTGTGGAAGTGACCACTTCCCAACTTTCCTTTCAGAAATAACTCCATCTGATTCTCCATCGTATACAAGATGGAACTTTTCGAAGGCTAATGGTCTTTATATCAAACTATATGTAAATCGATATTGCGACCTGAATGTTTCAGTGATATAACTGATCCCATTCAAACTTTTGCTGACGTTTTAAAGCAAATAGCTGATGAGTGTATACCAAAGTCCTCTACGACTCCACATGTACAAAAAACATGGTTTAATACAGATTGTAGACAAACCAGAAAAGCGAGGAAAAAGGCAAAGCGTTATTTCCGCCATCATCCAACTGTCCATAACTTAAATAAATTTAAAATACACAATGCAAAGGGCGCGTCGTACCTTTAAACAAAACAAACGAAAATCTTGGAGCAAATATGTCTCAAAAATTAATTCACGTACGCCAATGTCTAAGGTATGGAACATGGTTCAAAGATTTAATGGCAAAGGTTCAAAATCTGCTGTTCACCATCTTAAAGATGGTGATAATTTAATTACTGACAAGTCTAAAATTGCAAATAAAATTGGCGAAACTCTTGCCAACAATTCATCATCGGCAAATTATGTCCCTGAGTTTCAGAGATATCAGAAACAACAGGAAAAGACCAAACTTAATTTTGAATCAAATAACGGTGAATTTAATAACGAAGTGTTTTCATTACATGAGCTACATACTACTCTTGAGCAAGCTCATGACACTGCAGCGGGTGATGATAATATACATTACCAGCTACAGAAACTCTTACCTGAACCAAGTCTGATGACACTTTTAGATATCTTTGACCAAATATGGACGTCTGGAGAATTTCCTCCTTCATGGCGTAATGCAATTGTAGTCCCAATATCAAAACCTGGCAGGGATCATACAGATCCGTCTAATTACAGACCGATATCTCTAACTAGCTGTGTCTGTAAAACCATGGACTGACTGACTGACTGAGTTTGGTTTTACGCCGCTTTTAGCAATATTTCAGCAACATCACGGCGGGGGACACCAGAAAGTAAAACCATGGAACGTATGGTGAATAATAGATTAACTTGGTACCTTGAAACCAATAACCTTATAACAAATATTCAATGTGGTTTCAGGAAACATCGTAGTACCATTTATCATTTGGTACGCTTAGAATCCTTTGTTAAGAATGCTTTAGTAAATAAACAACATGCTGTATCAATTTTCTTTGATCTTGAGAAAGCTTATGATACGACCTGGAAGCATGGCATTTTGAAGGATTTACATGATTTCGATTTGAGAGGCCGTTTTTTGTTGGTTACCCAGCCACGTTGGCATTTCTGGGAATACCCTGGCTAATCTTGCTGCTACGGCAGCACTCAACAAATCTGTGACGCCACTTCTTATTCCATATTCTGATTACAAAGCTAGCATTAGAACTTACACCCGGGATCTGATGCAGAAGAAGTGGGACACCCAAGTAGGTATTAACAAATTACATGAAATAAAATCCCATACTCGTTACACCTACTTGGGTTGTCAATCCAGATTTGAAGAGGTCATCATGCGACGATGTCGCATTGGCCATACAAGATATACTCATGCATACCTATTGAAAGGTGTGGATCCTCCGGTTTTTTCCCTTGTGATGAGAGAACCACGGTCAAGCATGCCCTGCTTGACTGTGATGAATTCTCCATCATAAGGGATAGATATTTTAATGTCAAAACAGTAAAGGACCATTTTAGTAATGTTAATTATCATTTAATCATTGATTTTTTAAAAGAGATATATCTGTTAAATGAATTTTGATATATGTTTTGTAAATAGATAAGGTTTTATAATTGGTAGTTTAGATTATCAACTTCGATTGCTAGTGGCTGTACCCTCAAAGGGGGTTGAAGTATTGTAAAATTATTGTCCTCCTTAGAGGGTACGTAAGTCCTAAAACATTTAGAGTAAAGTTAAGCTTGCCACGTTTTTAATCGTAGAATATGTGTGCTTTTAATTTATGACTAGATTTCTCTTCTGTCGCCAATGGCTGAAGGGATGGTGTAAATCCAACTAGGGTCCATGCAGGTAGCAAATTAATGTAAGTCCCCATGGTCCCTGGTATGGTGATCTACCTTCAGTTATTGGCGATTTATAGCCCATTTTAATACGGTATTGTTTTTCCCCTATAGTTAAAACGTTTTAGATTTAATTACTAGTTTTACATACATATATGTGGTATTCTAGTTGTTTTACTGTCCTTCGTCGTCAGGTTTTTTATAATATACATATATTTCATTTCAATATCAAATGTTCTCGTCACAATATTGCCGATGTGACGTAAAATATTAACTCACTCACCCAGCTATGCAAGTGGGCACAGGACTGAATAATTCTTTACAAATGGTGTCTGTCGAGCGCGGGCTATTTGAGTACATTTTTTATTTTTTACTGCTCAATTCAAACTGGGCTGAGAGGTACTACCTGTCTATTCAGGACAGCACGCTGTACAATAGCTCTAGTCATAGCTCTATCCATCACACTTTGCTTTTGTTTTTCACATCTTATAAAGGGTTTCTTACAAGATTGCATAACTGCATTAAAACATCCACCTTTCATTGACCTTTCCTAACCTATGACGACCTGGCTACATTAACATATTCATGAATTCTCGTGCATACATTAACGGATCAACCGGATCAACCAAAAGGGGTGTCTGCTACCACATATAATACTACTCACGTTTCCCCATGAGAGACGGATGTCCACCCGGGACAGCCACATTTGAAAAATACCCAAAATACAAAAAATGTATAACATTTCCATTCATCCCATCTTAACACATTCTACAATACATATCCACATTCACACCTCTTATATTACACCGTAGAGATTGGGAATTTAATCTAAGAAGGCAAATATTTCTTCTACCTGTTACTTGGTTGACAGAATTTGCGTAATATTCAACATTCAATTGCAAACGTCACTGAATTTCTTTAAAGTACATGAAATGAGAAGATTGATTTATATTACCAAAAATACGCTGTTTATCACAAACAATTATTCTGTTCTTAAAACTATACATAAACTAGGAAATATCACCAACATCCTGACTGTAAAGCCGAACCCATTGGAACCTAACAAATATTTAACAGAAGTAGCCCACGTTACTCTACCCGCTAAATTTAGTTTCCTCATAAATAAATAACACTGTTTTGGATAACGATCCTCGGACAGCTATAACACCAATAACTTATACATCTGAAGTAATACTCCAAATATATATCTACCATAATCTGCTAAACCTCCATTACTAGAAACCTGCTTACCTACACCAAGAACATACTTGCAAAAGTAGTCTGAAAGATTTCAACCGATTCCTCTCCTCGAACCCCCAGATTTCAGATCCATGCAATAACACAGGTTTAACCTTACTATCACACAACTTGAACATTAACTTTACAGGTATACTTGGATATTTTATAAACAAAGATTTCAAAGCAAAGATTGCCTTACAAGCTTTAGTAACAAGGGTAATGTGAGTACACTTTGTCCCAGACAAAAATAGAAAATAGAACACCACGATAGGTGTAATATGTTAACTAATATGTTTTAACTGGAATACCTTTATAAAACCACTTCCTATGCGAACGAAGAAAACCGCCTTTACTAGCATCTCCGTGTTATCCATATTCACGTCTAAACCCCAAGAGCTACAATACTTTTGTAATACACTCTCGAAAAAAAGAAACGCAAAACCCAAATATCAATAAAAATTTGGTGTTATTCAAGGACGATGTAGATCAGCGGAAAACAAAGATACATGAATGAAATGTTGTGGGCAATGCATTGCTATCTTGTCCATATTTCATGAGAATAACAGTCATCACAGTCATTACTGCTGTCCACCAGGTGGTGTTGAAGTCAGTACCTCGTATGACCACCTCCAGCTGCTACCACTGCCCAACACCTCCTGGGTACAGATCGAATCAGTCGTTGGATGTTTTGTTGTGGAGTCCTTCTCCATTCCTCCTGCAGCATGTGGAACAACTGTTGAAGATTCTGTGGTGGAATACGACGTCGACGTACCCGTCTATCGATCTGATCCCAAAGGTGTTCGATTGGGTTTAGATCCGGGGATCTGGAGGGCCAGGGAGGGTATTGATGTTGTTATTGGCCAGGTAGTCCACGGTGGCACGTGGCGTTGTCCTTGTTGGAAGAGCTGCCGCTGACGTCAGCAAAGTGAAGGACGTGTGGACGGAGAATCTGGTCGATGTATCGATTGGCCCTCAGATTGCCTTGGACAAGCACAAGTTCCGATCTGCGGGTGTATGAGATCTCTCCCCACACCATAACACTCTCTCCACCGAATCTGTCCACCTGTCTGATGCAGTTACGAGCAAACCGTTCATAACGTCGTCTGTAGACACTGTCTCTACCATCACGTCGCCTGAGGAGATAACAGGATTCATCGCTAAACCATATACGCCTCCAGTTTGCCAGGTTCCATGGCAGCACCGTGTTACTCCATCTCACTCGTCGACGTCGATATAGTCGTGTCAAGGAAGGGGCAACTTTTGACGTTTGGCACGTATTCCTACTTCTCGGAGACGGTTCCTGATTGTCTGATCGGACACTCTTCGGGCTCCAAACTGTTCTTGTGCTGTGTCGCGGACGGTACGATGGCGGTCACCTAGGTGGGTTACCAGGATGTACCGATCTTGGGCAGGTGTGGTGACTCTAGGTCTTCCTGATCTTGGACAGTCATTTGTCGAATTTGTTTGACGAAATCGATCCCACAATCGAGTTATTGTGCTGGGATGAACGTTGAAGATCCTTGCCACCTCACTCTTTGATTCGCCAGCTTGCAATCGTCCAATTGCCTGATTTCGATCGGCAGCGTTGAGACGTCCCATTTTCGTGTACAGTACAGCAAAGATCGTGGATGAAATTGTGAGATTCATTTGGGTCTTTCATAGTCACATGCTGTACTCATGCTTTGCACGTGAGAAACAATCATTGTGCCTGATATTCGTGCTGCATGACATCCACGCACATCATGACAATCCTGATTGATAAAACCGTTCAAAATCATTTTTGGTTGCGTTTGGTCAAGCATGATCTTCTAAAACATTCCAGAAACAACGTGCAACCCTAAAAAAATGTTTGAGTTTACATATGTGTACAAAACTGTACGTATCATTCTTGAATTTCATTTTGCGTTTCTTTTTTTGAAGAGTGTATATCAATCTTCCTTTTGCAAACCCATAACTGTTATCAAATAAATTAAGATCATGTGCATACAACAATAACAATAAATCGAAATAGTCTGAACTACTAAAGATACCCCTGAGACCTGAATTCTGTAACATACCTTGAAATTCTGTTATAAACATCGCAAAAGAAATGGGCTCAAAACCTAACCTTGCCGGACACAACATCGACGAATGAGAGAGTCGAACAGAAGCCAAAATCTTAAAACTGAAAATAATTACCCCAAATACTTGGTTTAAAAAGCGAATACCACAATCATGTTCTATTGACTGAATCGAAGGCCTTTCGAAACGATATTTTCGAAGAAGACACTGTCAAGTGAAAATAGTTTCTACCGTATTATAGCCTTTACGAAATCCAGGTCGAGCTTCTTGAATCTTATACCAACGTTTGAAGACGATTATTAATGACGATACAAAATAATTTACCCACAACATCAATAAGCGAGATGCCACGATAATTATCAACGCTATCAACACTACCATTCTCATGCTGGGGAACTATAATACCTTTCGCCCGTTCCTGTGGATATACACCGGAGCTGAGAACATGATTATAAATCAACACCAAATAAGGCGATAACAAACATTTAAACAAATGATCATTTCAGTCTTAATGCCATCTGGCCCAGCAGCGTTCCCACGCTTCAAGTCTTTTACTGCTGCTTCAAGCTCCTCTGGAGAGATATCACTGTTTAAAATACAGTCAACATCATTATTAATGTCAATATCAATATCACGACCAACACAATCCAATCCATCAATATTGTCAAACAATGGTTTAGCAAAATCAATCATCTCATCGTTGACAGCTAGCCTATATCAGTTATATTACATACACTCGTATAGGTATACTAGTCTGTCCATTGTGTCCACGTTTTAAACCCCATTTTGTGCCAAATTTGGATAAAATATTAATATTCCTTTGTAAACCTATAACTGTGTCAGAAAATAAACATAAATAATCAGCATAAAAAAATAAAAAGAGCTCTAAAACTACCACTTTTGTCAGACGATGTAAGATCCTCCTCGAGTTGTTTTATTATTTATATACATAATGAATAATAATGGTCTGAGTATACTTCCTTGGCGTACACCACAATTGAAATATTCTGACGTTTTTTCTGAAACATTACAACTTCATAGTTTTACAGGAATTGATTTAATGAACACATCACGCACTATTAAAAGCATTTTACCACGAATATTGTTGTGAGCAAGAATATACCATAATAGATCTCTATTTACACAATCAAATGCTTTATAAAAATCGAAATCAAAATCTAAACAATAAAATCGACCATTAGACTTAGACAAGTATTGTTGAATTAGAGCCTTGAGAGTGAAAAACATTATCAACAGTTGAATAGCCTGAGCGGAATCCAGCTTGACATTATGGATTTAAATCATACACATCAACAAATGATTTCAGTCTTTCATTTAAAATATAAGTAAATATTTTCCACATATATCCACGAGGAAAATGCTTCTATAGTTATTAACCTCATTTCTGTTCCCCATCTTGTTAGGTGGTAAGATATTACTCTGTGACCAAGCAGAGGAATCTCCATCTGTGATTCTTTAACCCTATTCAGAAATACACATTTGGAAATATAATGATTACATTAGAATGTGTGTTTAAAATACTTCCTCCTTTCTTTTAGTTGTAGGTGTTTTAGAGGTTTAATTCGTGAAAATAATTAAATGAAAACGAAAACAGGAACAGCCATACACTATACGAGTGCTGGCTGATATCAAGTACCATTGGAATCAAACGTCATCATCGTAATTGGGGTGTTTGTTCGTTTAACAATATTCCAGCTGTATGGCGGCAGCTTGCGAAAGGAGGGACGCTGGGTAGAAGCAATGGATAAGCCTTGGCGTTGAAACTAAAGGTGTCCGAACCACCTTTAGCAGACTAGACTAGATGTCTATATCAACTAATCCAAAAGCTGCTTTCTCGAACTTTACACAACTCGCTTCAAACTGACAACTTCCATTCAGGAAAAGTTTGGAAATTTTTGGACAAAGTATATCGATTGTATGAATTGCACTGAACGGTAATTTCCAATAATTATGAGCTGGGTTAATATAACTTCATACTGGGTGGCAAACGCCAGAAAAGGACTCTCCTGTTCATTTCCGCAGTCCCGCCAGCCTCCCGCCGGTGCTCAATCCAACCAAGTTGGAGATGGGACTTGTCCCATGGGGAACCCGTCTAAGAATATCTGACCCAGCAGCCCCACACAAACGCTAATTATTTTCGATAGTTAGAAGACCTTTTCAGAAAACAAAACCTAAATACATTCGTTACAATCTGCAAACACAATGTTTCAGATAGATAGATTCAGAATTGCTCCCTGATTTGTGCTATATTTATACATCCAATGACATCTCATCGTCATTATCGCTGTCCGGTTTGTCAAAGCACCGCCGAGGGGGGAAACACTTGAATAACCTTTCCTGCTAATGTAGCATATAGTGAATCTCAATACTTATTGACGCAAGCTTTCGAGTAACTTTTTGTTCGCTTTAAGAGGATTTGTTTGTTCGCCGAAGATCTCTAAGAAAACAAGCTGCAGATTTTTTAACGCCTAAATTGTAGCTTGGATCCACGAGTGCACGGACGTCGGAGAAAACTGACCAGGTGAGAATTTTAGGTAATACGATCGTTCACGCTCCCTAATCTCCCACCGTCCCATTGCCTCGTCCACGTTCTTATCGGATTAATAGAGGGCACAGTGGATGGGGCATTATGACAACGAGCTTAGGTATGGAGGGTTCAACGAAGGCTAAGAACCGTAATAAATGGGCAGTTTCATAGAAGTAATGGTTACGCCTTTGGCGTTGAAACTATAAGGATTGTTGTCTTTAGCCGCATTTAGAAGTTGTATAATATAGCCTGAGATATTTGTTATGGATTAAACTGTTCATTTCCCTGATGAAGTTCACCTGATGAAGGAATCTGTAATGATCCTGAAACGTTGTCAGGGAAATAGAAAAAGAAGTTAATCCATGAAATAAATATGTAAAAGGATTGTTCGACAACAAAATATTAAGTGTAGGAACAGAAACGCCCGAGCGCTGTCCAGCCATACCGCACACACAAGAAACAAGACGGAATGGTGCTCCAGACTTCACTGACACAAACACACACCTAACTCTACCAACATCCCTAAGTCTACTAAATAACACCCAAACCTTCATAGCCTTAGGTATATTTCTAATCGGAACGGTCGCATGTAATCCTAGCACCCTTCCTCCGTTCCTCCTACTACTTCGACAAATATCAGAATTCAAAATTCATACTTATATAAAATAACTTTAAAACCCCCTCTCAGTTTGTCTCTATCTTTCGGTCATC